>NC_068567.1:50123727-50438370 GCF_025698545.1 Gossypium raimondii | reverse complement strand
AAATAATCATAAAGTACAAGATTTCAAATTGTGGGCTAATTTCAATGAGGAAAAATACCAGCAAGATGGTGAAGAAGATGTTAACAAATCTTGAGACAGAAAAAAAAAAGAAAGAGACTGTAAAACTAGGTGTAGGCGACGGCAGCAAGGGAGGAAGGGAAAAAATTAAAACCAAATAGAGTGAGTGGAAAATGGAAGAGGGGAGGAACAGCTAGGGTGAGTAAAAATGGAATAAAAGCTGATTATTTTGTGTAAAATTAACATTTATACCTAGGGTTAAAGGGTATGGATGACACACACATTAAAAACAATAGATTTTTGCAAAATTTAATTATTTTGCATGGAAAAGGATACAAACTTGGGACCTCAATTAAATTTTCATATTTTCCATTTATCAATTAACCATTAAACTATTTTCTTATTTTGGAAATAATTTTGGAATATTTATTTTAAAAACAAGGCGTGTCACCTACTAGGGTTTGAGGCAAAATTACCAAAATAATAAAAATGATGAGAGAGAAGAGATTTGAACTTGGGTTTCAAGGAACATTTCACTAACACTTATCCAACGAACCAATACCTCATTTATTTCTAAAAATGCATAGATAATCTCAAAAATGAGGGCATGACCACTCTCTCTATTCCCAAACTCGATTCTACTAACCTCAAATTTTTGGGATGTTACAATCTGCATAGATCCAAGTAAGATTACAACCATTTTGGATTGAAACCCTCCAAAGAATTCCACTAAGGTGAGAATTTTTTGGGTTTGGCTGGATATTATAGGAGGTTTGCAAAAGGATTCTCGATGATTGCTTCTTTATTGACCAAACTACTACAGAAATATGTTAAGTTTGAATGGTCAAATAATGTTAGTAGAGTTTTGAGAGATTGAAGGCAATGTTGACAAATAAACCTGTTTTGACACAAGCTAAGTACAAGAAGGATTTTTTAGCATTTAGTGATATGTGTCATAATTATCTCGGGTGTGTATTGATGAAAAAGGGTAAGGTGATCACATATGCTCTGCGAAAACTAAATCCACATGAGAAAAACTATCACACCCATGACTTAGAACTCGCAATGGTTGCTTTCGCTTTGATTATTTGGAGACACTACCTTTATTGTGAGAAGTGTCACCTTTATAGATATCATAAGAGTATAAAGTGTTTGCTCACTAAAAAAAGAGTTGAACTTGAGACAACGCAAGTACGTTAAGTTGTTGAAAATATCCAATTTAAAAATGGCTTTCTTTTACAGCGAAAAATTAAAATTTTAAAAATTGAGTCGGTTTGTGATATTTATAGCATTAAAATTTTCTCGAAACATACATATGCTTTGTGTGAGACGGATCCTAGATGTTCTTGGCTTTTAACCGAACGATTTTTTTTACTATTCTCATACCACGAATCGCCTCAAGTATTGGCCAGAACAATCATGAATCAAACACAAAACCAAAAAAAATATCAATTTCAGTAGAAATGTAATTTTCTCTCAAAAGAAATAGGTAAAATTGTTATTTTCAGAAAATAGAATTTATACTTAGAAAATAAAGTCTGACGATTTTCAAGCAAAATAACAATATTGAAAATTGTTGTCTGTATAGCTCTACCAATACCATCTGTGTATAGGGAGATATAGGAGAATATTGGTTGAATTAGTAAAACACAAATAATATACATTTAATAATAAAAAAACTAGTCTTCTAGTTTAACTATAAGAAGGGGGCGACACACCCTATTTAAATACACTGGGGTTGTCGCCCCTTATATGTAGTACGAGGGGATTTTGGGCCTCTCTTGTGTGTCCAAGTATATGTCCTTCTTAGACTTTTAACCTAGCGCTTTATAATTTAATTCAATATATGTTTTTTTTATTTCTCAAAATAAATATTATTTATTAATTTGATTAGATAAAATAATTTTTTAATTAAATAATTTTCTCAATTTAATTCGATTCTGTTAAAATCATGAAAACTTTATCATAAAAGAGTTTATCGAAAATATATTTAATGTTCTTATTCAACAGATTCAAAAAACTCATTAATTTAATTACATTTTGAACTTCAATTATTTTATCAAATAATAATTCAAAAAACTTAAATTAATTCTCAAGTTATTTCTAAACTTAGTGGGAAAACACATTCATTTTCGAATGTGACCATTCTTTAATTTTGTCATTTTCATCCATTTATGTTCATTTGATTCTATACATGATTCTTTTCTAGTTTCAACAACCTAATAGATAGAACGATTTGACATATATAATTAGTACTTAAATAATTTATAATTAAGTTCTAGCTTTTCACCTATTAATTAGAAACTCATTTAGTCATTAAGTTATTCCACTATAGTCTTGTGGATGAGCTCCCCTAATTACATATTATTATGAAAGCTACTCATTCAATGTTCATCCAAATATTTTACCATAAATGTGTTACATTCATAGGATATCCTTAATCTTTATGAGACAAATTCATTCTCTCAATATGATCGTATTTTATCCCAACAACAAAATTAACTTAAAAAAACTAAATTAACTCAAACTATTAGTTAAAATAATCAAACTAACTAATTAACTAAGATAAATCTAAAATAAGTACTTTCAAAATCACATGACTAAAATTTAAAATCTCAAAATTTTCGATTATTGAATCTTACTAATAAGCCAACAACTCATATTTTGTACCCACTTCTTAGTTCATCTTTTCCTTTCTTATTTAGGGTGACCACGTCTTAGTTAATCACTTTAACAGAAATGGCAATTTGGCTAATAATTAGATCTATCAAATTCTGTATCTCTAATCTTTCATTTTCGTACAAAAACAATCAAAAGGGGCACCGAGACTTGTTTTCCACACTTTTGCTACTTTGAAGTTAAAATATAACGTGGGCTTTGGGTCTCTTTTAGAAAAAAGTTGGTGGCATATATTAATAATATCAATTTTGTATGCTTTGAAGTTTCGTATAGGAGGAAAGGGATTTGAATCTTAAATAAGGAGATTCCATACACTTAATGTTGACTTAATTAGGTAGGTTAGCGTGCTTAATAAATATAAATATGTTAGACTACCTTTAATATGTAAATTGGTCAAAGAATTATTTGGATGTTTCATTCCAGTCATCTTACACATTTGATTAACACTAGATCATAAATAGATATGAAAAATAGTTTAGTTTTATTAAAGAAATATCAATTTATTAACACTAAGACATCATGTATTACGTTAATACCGTCAAAATATTTAGACAAATTTACATGACACAAAATTTTTTAGTACTGATCAATCATTTTATTTCAGTATTTTAATTAATGTTGATTAATTTATTTAAATAATCCGTTGATAGAATATGAATAAAATACTTAATTAAATATTAAATCGTGTGGATTTTAGCTGGAATATATATATATATATATATATATATATTTGTAAATATCAATAGTTGTTTTCAGAAATCAAAAGAAATCGATGTCTTCATGCACAAGACAATAATACAAAGAAAATCACCCAAGTTATCTCAAATGAATTTTCATCAATATGAGATAAAAGAAAATACATCAAGAAAGAATGAGGCAATACAATTTGTTTATTTCAAATTAATTTTAAAACAATATTAAACGAATGCAATAAGCACGAATCTCCATAAAAGAAATTACTATTTTAATCAATTTCAACTATGAAAATGTGATTTAAAAAATTATTAAGATTCAAGTTGGAACCTTATAAATTTGAAACAACTCATCTTTATAAATCCTAAAATAGATATAAAAATAACTCAGTCATACCGTGGAAAAACATTCAAGACATTGCATTTGCCGCAGGCCCAGCACCGGCTTTACCAAAACTTTAACTAGTCAATTATGAGGATTAAAAGCGAAGTCTGCAAAAGAAGAAAATAAAATGTGGCTTTAGCTGCATTATGAAAATAGAAAAGTGCTGGATTGAAGGCATTTTATTAATACAGTGTTTGGCTATAATTATCCAAGAAAAATGTACTCATTGAATTTCTAAAAATCACTACACCAAAACAGGTTTTTAGCGGCGTATTTTGTGGCGTTTGGACAACAAACGCTGCTAAAAATCGAACACTACCGGCGCATATACAAAAACGACGCTAAAGATCGAGAATTAGTGGCGAATTTAGGAAAACGCCGCTAATAATAAGCATTAGCGGCGATTTATGAAAAGCGCCGCAAAAAACATAAGGCCAACGACGCCGTTTACTGAGTTTTTGGACCTGTAGCGGCGTTTTTAAAAAAACGCCGCTAATGCTCGGGGGACTTAGCGGCGATTTCTAAAAAGCGCCGCAAAAAACCTAAGGCCAACGATGTCGTTTCCGCGTTTTTTTCCCTGTTGCGGCGTTTTTTGAAAAGCGCCGCAAAAAAACCTAAGGCCAACGACGCCGTTTTCTGTGTTTTTTGGGCCTTTAGCGGCGTTTTGTGAAAAGCGTCGCTAATGATCCGGTCGTTAGCGGCGTTTTTGAGGAAGCGCCGCTAATAGTAATAAAAAACCATTCCAATTATCTCATGATTTGATATATTTTTTTATTATAAGATGAATATTTCGTTGTATTTATTATATATTGGTCAAATTTACATTTAAATGATAACAAATAATATTAATGTTTAATACAAATTGTTTTTATTCAAGAGAAGTCCTAACTCCTAACTATTTATTATTATTTTTCAATCACAGTTTATTTAAACTACTTTATTAGAAAAATATATATATAAAATTATGAGTAAAATAAAATATCATAAAACTTAAATTGTTGTGTTGTAAAGAATAAAAATAGAATAAATTTATATATATAGTACTTCGACTAAATTAATAAATCAAAGAAAGTAATATAAAACACCAAATTAATATCATGATTAATAATATTATATATTATTTAGTCGGGTTAGTACGGATAATGATGAATAAATATGATAATATGCATGGGACATGGCTACATATATAGCTTCCTAAAACGATGTGGAGTGGGCACCAAACTCTAATAATTTTGTAGTCCATGCCCCAGTAGAATAGGTTGAAACATCTTTTTCTCTAAATAAAGAAATGCAAGTGAGATGCTTAGGGGTTAGAGGTCTAGAGGTTAGATGTTAGGGTTTAAGACTTAGGGTTTAGAGGTTTAAGGTTATAGGGGTCGGGTTAGGGTTTAGGATCTAGATTATTTTTTTTAATTTATATTTTAAATATATGTTCTTATGTACGTAATTGTAAAAGAGATAATAATAAATTTAATAAAGTGAAATTATGAGTATATATAGTTGAAATTATGGCTTAAGAGATATATATTAATATATGTTATATTTAATTACTGAGATTCATACCATTTGATATTATAAGAATCTAAAATATTTGTTTTGTACTACAATAATATTACGATTTGGGATTTTTGGTTATTGAGTTTGGGGTTTCGTTTTTGGGGTTAGGGGTTTGGGGTTTGGGGTTTGGGATTTGAGTTTTTGAGTTTAAGGTTTAGCGTTCGAGGTTAGGGGTTTGGAAATTTGGGGGCCAGTTTGGGGTTTAGGGTTTAAGGATAAGTTATGGTATAATATTCGATTTTGGGGTTTGGTTTATGGTTGTTTGTAGTTTTTTGGGTTACGGGTACGGTGTTAGCGTCTAACGGGTCACGGGTCATGAGTTTTAGGGTTTAAATGTGGATATTTTACAATATAATTCAAATTAAATTAAATTTAAATTATCAATTTAATAAATATATATATGAAAAAGGATTAAATCCCAGAAGCTTACATTAAGGATGGTTTTAGGGTTTAAATTTTATTCATTGAAAACGACGCCGTTTCTAGTGGATTTGCATTAGAATTAGCGGTGCTAAACAGGAAACGCCGCAATAGATGAAATAATACCGGCGTTTATTATAAAAATGCCGCAAAATACTGTAAGTTGTGAAGAAAACGACGCCGTTTTCTTATTACATTTAGTGGCGTTTCAGATAAAACGCCGCAAGTATGTTTTCTTTGTTAAGGAAATGACGTCATTTTCCATTGTTATTAGTGGCGTTACACCCAAAACGCCGCAAATATATTTTAAAGTTTACAGGAGTTTGAGTTAAACGACTGCGTTTGACCTTATATTTAGTGGCGCTTATGTATAAACGCCGCAACAATCCAAATGGTGTTACTGAAAACAGCGTCGTTTACTTAGTTCCTTTTAGTGGTGCTTTCCTTAAACGCCGTAAATTTGCATTATAACTTAAGGAAACTGCGTCGTTTTCCATTATTAGTAGTGGCACTTTGCTTAAAACGCCGCAACTTTGTCTTAATTTTAATACAAACGATGCCGTTTTGTATATATTATTCGTGGCGTTGTTTCTAACACGCCAAGAGGTGTAGTTACTTGATGGGGAAACGACTGCGTTTGGCGATATAATTAGTGGCGTTTTTTTATAAACGCCGCAAATGGGTTAAATATGTTGACGAAAACGACATCGTTTGTTTTCCATCATTTTGATCGAAACAAAACCAAATTAATTCCCCGATTCTCCACCCCCCAAAACTCTCATCTCTTCCAAATCCCTAAAATTTCCCCTAATCCCTAACAGTTCCCCAACGTAGTCCAGTACGGCGCCGTTTGCTTTGCTGCATCAAGCCTCCGAGCGTCTCCGATACCGCAACCATCGGTAAGTTCGGCAACTTCCTTTTTCTTCTTCATGCGTGAATGTTATCTGGAGACTGGAATGCCGATTTAAATTCATTGAATTAAGTGGGGTGATATTTATCGAGCAGAACCAATTTTCAATCCAATTTGTCTAATTGCGTCCGTATAGTACAGTAACTACACCTGCACGTAGCATATCATCCAAAACCCCCTAAAAACAAAACCCTGTTGACAGGTTTTTTCGCGAGACTCCTCTTTACCCTATTTTCTTCTGTTTTTTTCTTTTTAAATTCTCAATACAAGAAAAAAAAATGAGAAACAGAGACAAGCTTACTTTTGTAGGAAGGTAACTGAGTTTAAAGCGTTTTTTTGAATTTTTCTGTTGTTTAGGAAAGTCAATGTTAGAGAATTTAGATGTATTGAAATGTTTATGGTGATTGGAAACGAAGGGACCTTTTAGTTTAATTAATTTATTATTAGTTGTTTCTTTCTGGTGCTAGTTCAATAAAAATATTGGGAAATTAGAATTTTTGAGCTTAATGAGTGTTTATCATTTGATACATTTGTAGTGAGTTTTAATTATCTTTGTTTGTAATTTACTACATTTATTATAATTGGAGAAAATAGTATAAAATTTAGTAAAATAAATAAAACAGAATAGCTGAATCTTCCTATCCACATGCCATACTTGTTGCTTGTGTTATGGGGGGATTTGGTTCAGCTTGCAGTCCCCATGTGCTAGTCTTTTGCTTTGACGTCAAACGCATGCATATACATTATCTCTTTTAGGGTTCAACAACCAGTAGAACCCCTTCAGTGGATATTGCTTGTTAAGTTAAAAGCAGAAAAAATGTTAACTTATTAAAGCACTTAGCCAAATTTCAATAATTTTAAAACAAACGACCCTTAGTTTAGATTGCTCGCTAATTTAATAAAAGATACACAACTAGTCTCTTAAGGAACTTAGCCAAATTTCATTAGTTTTAAAGTAGGCACCCCTCAATGGATACTATTTGTTATATTGTCAGCTCCTTAGAGCACTAGCAAACTATTGTTAAAATTTAAATGCGTATACTTCTCAAAAACAATGATTTGTTGTCATTTTGATTTTTGATATGCTTGTTAACTTGTTAGTTAAGTGCAACTATTTACTCTGTCATTTTTTGTTCAGTACTGCTTATTTATTTATTCGTTATTACTTTTTAAATGTTAAAATTTGACAGCACACATATATGCAGTAAAGGTTTAGTGTTTTAATATTTTCTACGTATTTGAATTTTTTTAAAATAGTTTGTGCATAGATGGCATTCTTTTTTTTTAACATATTGGAGATTTTAAATATTTGGTTCTCATATTGATAAAGTTTTACAAACTGAAAAAATATTTGCTGCTAACTGATCATGGTTCATCTATTGTAGGCAGAATTAATATTTGATGCAAATTAATACATATCTGACCATTGACATCTGGTTTGCTGCCTGTGTTTTGGCCAAACTATTGTTTGGGCAGGTACATAAAAATTCATATACATTTTCCCTTATTTATATGCATTTCCCAAATTACTTAACTAAATTCATATTTCTGACTGCAGTCTGTCTTTGCTGGTGAGAGTGAAGTAGACAAAGTTGAGTGAAATATTAAGGTATGTTTTAGTTCATAACTTAAATCAGATCTAGTTTTATCATGATGATTTTTGAAAAATGTTTCTTTTGCGGCTCTGGTTTTGTATACATGTAATTGGTTTTGGTTGTTTTCCTTTAGCTTATGTTTCATTTTACTTATTTTACAATTGCCATGTACTTTTCTGACTTATGTTTTCTGTTATCATCCATCAACGATTGCTATATATGTTGAGCAAAATAGAAGCAATTTAATAAATTGTACCGGGAATTGGATTAAAATATTTTATTTTAAAATTATTCAAAATTTCGGAACTATACGTTACATTCAATAACAAATTAGTCCACTTTCTTTTCACATTTCAATTTCCTTGATATCAAATATGCTTAATTGTTGTATACATATTATTCTATATCGCAAGTAAATTATTTTGAAAATGAAGGTTATTTATGTCTAAATAATATAAACATTTGGTTAAAAGGTGTATAGTTTGCAAATATTTATATGTTTTCCTCCAATTTTTGTTTTTCCTTTAGTTGCTATTTTAATCACGGAAATTTAGTTTGTTTTGTTTTCTTTTATTTAATTTGAATCATGGAAAAAATTCAAACTTTTAATTTATTTTAAGTTTAATTTTAGATAACTTACAAAAATTTAGTTAAAACTAACATAACATACATAATTTAATTCAAAGTTATCTTTTATTTGTTTTAAAGTTAAAATTCACATAACATACATAAATTAAAGTTAAAATTTCTTAACTTATATAATATTAAGATAAAATATCGAATTACATAACTTATACAATATTAAGATAAAATATCGAATTACATAACTTATACAATATTAAGATAAAATTTGAATTACATAACTTATATAATATTAAGATTACTTTTATAATATTAAGATAAAATATCGAATTACATAACTTATACAATATTAAGATAAAATATCGAATTACATAACTTATACAATATTAAGATAAAATTTGAATTACATAACTTATATAATATTAAGATTACTTTTATAATATTAAGATCAAATTTGAATTACATAACTTATATAATATTAATATTACTTTTATAATATTAAGATAAAATTTCTAATTACATAACTTACATAAATTACATAACTTATATAATGTTAAGATAAAATGTCTAATTACATAACTTATACAATATTAAGGTAAAATTTGAATTACATAACTTATATAATATTAAGATTACTTTTATAATATTAAGATCAAATTTCAATTACATAACTTATATATTATTAAGATTACTTATATAATATTAAGATCAAATTTCAATTACATAACTTATATAATATTAAGATAAAATTTCTAATTACATAACTTATATAATATTAAGATTACTTATATAATATTAAGATAAAATTTCTAATTACATAACTTACGTAAATTACATAACTTATATAATGTTAAGATAAAATATCGAATTACATAACTTATACAATATTAACGTAAAATTTGAATTACATAACTTATATAATATTAAGATTAATTTTATAATATTAAGATCAAATTTCAATTACATAACTTATATAATATTAAGATTACTTATATAATATTAAGATCAAATTTGAATTACATAACTTATATAATATTAAGATAAAATTTCTAATTACATAACTTATATAATATTTAGATTACTTATATAATATTAAGATAAAATTTATAATTACATAACTTATATAATATTAAGATAAAATTTCTAATTACATAACTTACATAAATTACATAACTTATATAATGTTAAGATAAAATATCGAATTACATAACTTATACAATATTAAGGTAAAATTTGAATTACATAACTTATATAATATTAAGATTACTTTTATAATATTAAGATCAAATTTGAATTACATAACTTATATAATATTAAGATTACATATATAATATTAAGATCAAATTTCTAATTACATAACTTACATAAATTAAATAACTTGCATAACTTAAATAACTTACATAATACATAACCTTCCTAACTTACATTATTTAGATAATACATAGCCTACATAACTTACATAACTTACATAAATTAAATAACTTACATAACTTACATAACTCACATAATACACAACTTACATAACTTACATAATACATAAAAATATATCATATCATAACTTACATAACTCATTTATAGTTATATCTGCCGTTTTAACTTACCTGTGCAAATAATTGTCAACGTCAGACTTCAATAATTAAGAAATGGACCGGTCTTGGATGAATTTGTCAAGGGTAAGCAATGGCTATCGAAATGGAGTACAGATGTTTCTAAATTTTGCATTTTAATACGCAAGCCAAGAGAACATGATTCTTTGCCCCTGTAAGAATTGTGTCAACATAAACTGGCATTATCGTGAAGTTGTATATGAGCATCTAATTGTTGATGGGTTTGTTCGGGGTTATAAACAATGGTTATTTCATGGAGAATACCCGCCTAGTACTTCCTCTTCAAGGATGGATGTAACTTATCCTGATACTGCTTACCATCAGTCTGATAGAGGGGATGACATGGAAGGTATGTTGCGGGATGCATTTAATATGCACAATCATGGTGTCCAGTCGTTCCCAGTGGACTTTGTGGCCTCCTCAGATTGTAATATTGGTGGAAATGCTTTTACCGAACCGGGAAGTAGTGTACGTCATGAAGAGCCAAATGGAGAAGCGGCAACGTTCTACGCGCTACTTAATGACATGAACGAAGAACTATATGAGGGATCAAAATTTTCAAAAATGTCCTTCTGTGTTCGTCTTTTTCAATTAAAGTGTTTGGGAGGGTGGACCGGAAACTCGTTGACAATGCTGTTAGAGTTTTTGAGAGAAATGTTTCCGTTTGCAAAAATCCCTCGGTCATGCAAAGATATGAAGAAAATGATAAAACATTTAGGCATTAGGTATAACAAAATCCATAGTTGCCCAAATGATTGCATGTTGTATTGGGGCGATAGGAGAAACCAACAGTGCTGTCATGTATGCGGCCACTCCCGTTGGATAAGTAGAAAAACAGAAGATGGGAACGACGATGAAAATGATGCACAGTCACGGAAGAAGCCAGTCAAGATTTTGCGGTATTTTTCGTTGATACCAAGGCTTCAAAGGCTTTTCATGTCGTCGAAGACAGCAGAGTCAATGACGTGGCACCATGATGGACGAACCAATGATGGATTACTAAGGCATCCGGCATATTCTTTAGCTTGGAAATCATTTGACAATAAATTTCCAAGCTTCGCAAGCGATCCTAGGAGTGTGAGGCTTGGGCTAGCATCTGATGGATTTAATCCTTTCAAGATCATGAGCACTGCCTACAGTACTTGGCCAGTAGTGCTTGTTCCTTACAATCAGCCTCCGTGGATTTGCATGAAGCAATCTTCCCTTATCTTATCTATGATTATCCCTAGAGAGAAAGGGTTCGGGAATGATATCGACATTTATTTACAGCCACTTATTGAAGAGTTAAAAAAATTGTGGGCTGGTGTCGAGACATACGATGTGCTGAGAAAGGAAAACTTTAATTTACATGCAGCTTTGATGTGGACCATTAATGACTTTCCCGCTTATGTCAATTTATATGGTTGGAGTACCAAGGGTCGTTATGCGTGTCCTTGTTGTGATGCACAAACATGTTCGCAATGGTTGTACAATGGGAAGAAGTTCTCTTACATGGGGCATCGTCGGTGGTTACCGAAAAATCATAAATTTAGATTTTAGAGTTCAGATTTGTGATCAAGAGTTCGTAGAAGCTCCTTCGCAGACCAGTGGCTCTGAAATCTTGTTCATGTTGGAATATATAAATTTCATTTATGGGAAGATGAACCAACCGCCAAACACGCAAAGAAATAGAAGATCAAATGATGAAGCTGATGATGACTCTGATGAAGAGGACGATCCCAATGAGGCGGACTTGTGAAAAAAAGAAGTATTTTTTCTAGTTGCCTTAATGGGAGCATCACCTTTTATGACACAATATTGATGTTATGCACATTGAGAAAAATGTCTGCGAGAACATTGTGGGTACAATTTTGAATGTCGACGGAAAATCAAAAAACAATCTTCAGAGTCGACTTGATTTAGTCCAAATGGGAATCTGACCTGATCTTCATCCCAATCCACTTCCGAATGGGAAATATCGGTTGCCGCCTTCTATTTTTTCAATGTTGAAGACGGAAAAAGAAGTGTTATGTACGGTGTTGAAGGATATAAAGGTTCCAGATGCGTATGCATCAAATATATCTCGATGTGTTAGCGTTAAAGATCGAAGATTATATTCACTAAAATCACATGACTATCACATCTTGATGCAAGATTTACTGCTAGTTGCTCTACGATGTTGTATGTCTAAGAAGGTGACGTCTTGACTAATTGAACTATCCAACATAATGAAAGCCATTTGTGGCAAAGTTTTGGATGTTCAAGAACTTCAGAAGGTACAGGATCGAGCCGCTTTGACTTTATGCAACTTGGAGAAAATCTTCCCACCTTCCTTCTTCACCATTATGGTTCACTTGATAATCCATCTCCCGCACGAAGCAATTCTTAGCGGACCCGTTTTCTATCGATGGATGTATCTCATAGAAAGGTGTTGGACCCGTTTTCTATCAATGGATGTATCCCATAGAAAGGTGTTAACTAATTAAAAATTTTAAAATTTTCTTTCATTCACCTCTATGCCTTTAGTTACAACTTTTGATAATGTTGTATATTGTGTTTAGGTTCCTATCCAAGTTAAAGTCTTACTGCCGCAACAAGCGATATCCAGAAGGATCGATTGCTGAAGGCTACTTGGCAGAGGAATGTATGACCTTCTGCTCAAGATATTTGCAAGATGTTGAAACAAGGTTAAACAGACCAAATAGGAATGCTGGAATCACGGACCATAACTTAGCCGATACTTATTTGTTCCAAAGTTTTGGAGAACCAATCGGCAAAGTTGAAATTGCAGAATTAGATCATTTATCGTGGGTACAAGCACATCGATATGTTCTGTTTCACCACGAATCATTGGAACCTTTACGAAAGTAAGTTCTACAAATTTGATAAATATTTATCAAACTAATAATTGTTTATCTTCTAACAATGTGAACATTTTTTTAACTAGTGAGTACAAACAAATATTTAGATCTCGTTCGCGCTCCCGAAGAACACAACATCGAGATATCAATAAGTTGTTTACAGAATCTTTTTATGAATGGTTAAGCCAAACGATATGCAGTTGGAGCTTCCGCCACAAATAATAATGTTTTCTCATAACATTTTAATTACTCGTTTACTTTCCATTCAATAGGTTTGGAGTGGGAAGAATGTAAGCAGCGAAGTTAAATGGCTCTCCCAAGGTCCAAATCGGGTGGTTAAAAGATATAGTCGTTCCTCATCAACGGATTCGATTTCATACAAAATATCGCGAGAGGTTGAGGAGAACGCAAAATTGTGGAATAGTTGTTAATTTCGCAATTACAAGTTATGCTAGTGCTAGGGACAATAATCTGCCGAGGAAATGTGGAATATTTCGGACATCTTACTAACATAATTGAGTTGGATTACTACGGCAAATGGAAAGTTGTCTTATTTCGAGGTGATTGGGCCGATGTTAATACAGCTCGTGGAATTAAGCAAGATCAATTTGGTTTTACAATGGTGAACTTTGACCGATTGATTCACACAGGACAACAACTGATAGATGAGTCGTATGTATTCTCATCTCAAGTCAAATAAGTTTTTTACTCAAAAGATCCAACTGATGAGGGTTGGTACGTTGTACTCCGTAACATCCTTAGAGACTTGTTTGACATGGGCAGTAGAAGTAGAGATAACATCGACGACAGATCAGAAACTTTGCCCTTTTGAGAACAAAACTTAAACGATAATATCCCTAGTACTAGTGCACAATTTCAATGGGTTCGTCAGGATACCGATGAAGATATTCTGAATAATGATGTAGTAAGATTTTACGATTGTTTAATTATATGTAATATCATAATTTAAATCTTGGTCTTATTATATATTTCAACTATTTTATATGTCTTTGTTATTGTTGTAATTAGTTATTAAGTTTTCAACTATTTTATGTGTTTTGCAGATAAAATGCCTAGAAGAAAAATTCTAAGGAAGCATTGTTCAAAATGATCCAAACTCGATGAAACAAATAGTCTTGAACAATGCATGATGAATTGGATCTTGAATGTTCGATTACGGTGAGGATCTCTGAAGTTCAAAGTAATTTTATATTTAATTTACATGCGTGTTGACTTATAATTGATTTATTTTTCAAATTCTTAAATTATAATATACCATTTGTAGCTGAAAATGGTGGAACGCGCAGAGGTCGAGGACGTACGCTACTTAGAGAGTTATATGAGTTAGATCCAGTCGAGCGTGTCAAAGTTGGGCAAAACAGTTTTGGTCAGCCTGTTGGATCAGAAGCTCGACTTTTAGCAGGATACATGGGCATTTTAGCACGAAATGCGAATATGTTGCCTATCAACTACGAGTCATGGCATCAAATGCCTGATAGCAACAATAACCAAGCCCTTGATAATATTAAGGTAACAAAATGTTAATGTCATCTGTAATGCTTGGGAAATAGTTTCATTTATATTTACTTTATTAACTTGTGTTTTTTGTAGGCCAGATTTGCTTTAGAGGTCTCGGATGCTTATGTAAAGAAGGCATTAGGAAAAAGATGGAGAGACAATAAAAGTAATTTGAAGAAAAATTATTATAAGACAAAAACAATCCTCGATGAGAAATTGCAAAATGTCCCGCCGGGTATGTTGAGGTACCAATGGGAAGATGCGGTTAGATTTTGGCATTCGAAGAAAGGCGAGGTATGACATACTTCCAAACTATTGTAATTATTTTGGTTTATAGTATTTACTATTTACGTACTAAAAATTTCATAACGAGGATCGTGAACAAGTTGGAAAAGCAAGAGTGAAACAAAATTCACTCACACAGCCGGGTTGAGAAGTTTTGCATGTGTAGCTGAGGCGGAGGTATTTTTAATTTTTTAATATTGTCAAATATGTATAACTTTCCATTAAATAATATTTTTACTATTATATTGTAGGAACTGTCGTCCGGTCAAAAAATTGGACGCCTTCAACTTTTTGAAATTACACATAGGAAGAAAGATGGATCTCCCATTACTCCTGAAGCTGGTGAAATAATGGTACGTTTACTTAAAACGATTTGACTTGTTTTAGTTATTTACAGTGTTTATTTTCTAATGGTTTAATTCATTGCTTGTAATGCGACTATTGTTATGTTGCATATGTTTTTTAATATATATTGCGTTCCTAACTATGTGATTTATTTATTAGGAAAAACTAAAGGATAAAAAGGCAGAGTACGAAGCGATTGCTTCTAGTGATAGTTCTGTTCATCTTGAAGACATTGATAACCGGATTATTACTGAAGTTTTGGGTCCTGAAAGGTATGGTCGGGTTCGATTTCAAGGATATTTAGTTAGCCCAACCCAATATTTTGGATCCAGCTCGTAGCAATACATGTATTCGGGGAGTCAGGCTCAAGCTGAAGTTCAGAGGTTAAAAGACTAGATGGCTCAGATGCAAGCGACCACAGTTGAGGTTCAAAGGAAATATGAAGAACTCCAACTACAACTTAAAGCAGAGGCGGCAGCGAGGGAAGCAGCGGCTGCAGCGAGGGAAGCAAAAGCTGCAACGAGAGAAGCAGAGCAGAGCAAAAAGTACGACGAACTCCAGCAGCAGCTTCAGCTTATGATGAAGATGTTTCAGTCGCAACTTCCGTCGTCATAGTGTATTGCATAAATATTTTTATCATTTTAACATTTAACATTTTTGCAAAAATAATATGAATTCACTTTTATTTATTGATATTAATATCATTTTATTCGTTTAGTTTGAAATATTATATAAATTTATTGCTTTTGGCTGGTTTAGATCTGGTTGCTTTTGATTTTTTGCTACAAGAGGGCTGAAAAAATGAAAATTTTAATATAAAAAAAATCCCAAAAATAGTAGTATTTTTGTAAAAAAACGGCGCTAAAGACCATGTTCTTTAGCGGCGCTTAGAAAAAAACACCGCTAAGCCTAGAAAAAAGCGCCGCTAAAGACCATGTTCTTTAGCGGCGCTTATAAAAAACGCCGCTAAAGAACATGTTCTTTAGCGACGCTTAGAAAAAACGCCGCTAAAGAACATGTTCTTCAGGGGCGCTTAGAAAAAAGCGCCGCTATGTTCTTTAGCGGCGCTTAGAAAAAAACGCCGCTAAAGACCATGCTCTTTAGAGGCGCTTAGAAAAAACGCCGCTAAAGAACATGGTCTTTAGCGGCATTTTTGTTTGTAAATGCTGCAAATGTTTGCGACGTTTTCGTTAGCGGCCTTTTTTGCGGCACTTGTGGAAGCGCCGGAAATACCTTTAGTGGCGTTAAAAAGCGCTGCTAAAGGCCTAAAAAAACGCCGCTAAAGACCTGTTTTGGTGTAGTGAATATGTCGGTTTTTTAAAAAAATTATGAGATTAGATTTTTTTAAAAAAAATTACGGGATTATTTCGGTTTTACGAAAACGCTTTCAACTGGAAAAATTTTCAGTTGATTTGCAAAACAATACTTTCAACTGGAAGAGTTTTCAGTTGATTTGCAAAAGAAAGCTTTCAGCTGGAAGCGCTTTCTGCTCCCAATATTTTTTTTTGCCACCTTTTGTGAAAATAAAATTTATGAAACAGGTTTTTATATAGACCCCAACTAGGAGTGAGCAAAATCCATTCAATTCGAGAAACTCGATTAAAAATTTTAATTTTTGAATTAAATAGTTTGAGTTAATCGAGTTATTCAGATTAACTCAAATAAAAATAATCATTTTTTCAGTTTAACTCGAATATGAATTACACAATTCGAGTTATCTGAAAATCTGAATAAGAAAAGGCAAAACTACATCATTTTGATAAATGTTTACCTTTTCTAAAGTTAAAAATCAAAATCATTAATTTAAAAGGTAAAATTACGTCGTTTTGATAAATGTTTACCCATTAAGTTAATACGCAAAATCATTATATTGTTTATGTAGTTAAATAATCTTGTACTTCGTCTACTAGTTAAATAACCAGTCCATGTAAATGCAACATTGAGTATAAATAATAGATTTGTTAACTCGACTTAACTTGACTAAAAATTTTTTTACTCGATTCGATTCGATTTGATTCGAAAAAAATTCAAACTGAGTTCGGTTGTTAAAAGAGGATTTGTCAACTCAACTAACTCGAAATTTTTTTACTCGACTCGACCGAATGCTCACCCCGAACCCGAAGTCTCATTTCCCTTGTTTTCTTAAGTGATGTGGGATATGGGGTTGCTTACTCTTTTAACTAACAACATAATATTAAAGGATAAACTTAATTTTTAAAAATTAAAGACAAAACTTTGTACAATAGTAAACTCTAACAAAATAAAACATTATAAACTCTTATACAAATATTATCGTTGTAAAAAAGTCCAATAAAAAAGAAAGACAAAGTTACACATATTGTAACACATAATATTTTTATATGGATATTAAAGTGTAAAATTAATAGAGATAATATAGTGACCATTATGAATATCTTATTAAATAGGTGTCCATCAAGATCAAGATAAGTTTTGATGTACTTTAAATTCTAATAGTCATTAGAAGTAGATTTCTACTTCATTTATACTTCTTATGTCTATAAATAGAGACTTTGGAGAAGCTTTGTAAATATTATGATTGATCAATAATATACGCCATCTCTTTTGCTCTCAGAGTTTCTTTATTCTTTACTTTTTGTCTTTTTATTTTATAACATATTATTAGCACGATTCTCTTTTAATTGTTTTTCTCCATAAGTCACAAAATTTTTTTACCTTTCACCAAGCCTTACCCTTTTCAAGCAACAACCAATGTAATAATCAGTCACTCAAATTTGCTACACAAGCTATTGTCGATTGCCTTCTAGAGCTATTGTTGTTTCAGTCTTCAGTTGAGGTCTGTGCATTATGAGTAATCATTATGCAAAGAAATTTATATAATCCTTACATGGTATGTTTTCTCCTTTGTTGATTAATTTTTGGTAAAATTATTTTTATGAAAAATATTATTACTTTAAGGTTTCTTTTAAACTAAGATTCTTTTATTAAATTATAGTATGTATGATATTTGGATGATTAAAATATTTTATGAATAAATTGTTGTTATTAAATATACTTGAAATTATTGTATTATATCTTTTAAATTGAATTTGTAAATATTTGATTAGAGTATCATAAGATTTTATAACATATATGTGGTATTGAAATTTTGTACAATGTGTATCGGATAACTTTCAAGCATCATACACTAAAATTTTGATTTTGTTTATCAATTGATTTTTTACTATTATATTATAAATGTTATTATGAAAACAAAGTTGTTTTACTACTTGTAATAGTGCTCGTGATAATAGCCAGGGTGATAACAATGATGTTAAAAATCTCGTATATTTTACTATGATTTATTTATTATATCATGTTTACTATAATTGGAGACTAATCATGACAACATGAATAGATAAATTTTCATTTGAAATCCACGCATGTTTTGCAATGGTGATTATGAAATAAAGAATCAATGGAGGCGTTTAGAAGTTTGTCCTACTAGATTTGTTGTATTCCCTGAAGTGAATGCAAATATAAAGAAAATAAAATATATAATCATGGACCACTAAAAGTGGGAACATAGTAAAAAATAATAGAACAATGAGAGTTCTTAAGATAACTCTTGAAAGAGTAAAGATAACTTATGTTATCAATGTAATTTGAAAGATTATTAGCCACATACGTGGTGTATCCCAAATATTTTGTTTATGTTAATATTCTTTGAGGAATGATATGAGAATGTAGTAATGAATACTATCATTACAGATAGAAAATATTTATCTTATTTTGTACTGAAACAAAAAAATATTATTTCAATATTTGATAGTACAAAATTACTTGAAATCTCTAGAAGAGCTAATATATCTATAATACCAAATTTTAGCCCGGGCTCACAAAAAAATAATGAACCCAAAATAATAAAACAAATTCTAAGTCCAGTACAAAATTATATCATTTGGCCCGAACGGAATGGCTCATTACTTGAAAAGGTTGAAGGTCCATCTACAAGCTTATGGAAACATAATCTTCAAGGATATGCAATCTTAGATATGATGTGCAATCTTAGATATGATATATGCAATCTTGGATATGATATGCAATCTTAGAAGATATGATTTTGTAATCTTAGAGATTTAATTTGTAGATACCCTTTAATCTTAGCCGTTGATGTAATAGATCTGTACCGTTGGATTTAGGGAGGCTCAGCCATAAATAGAGGCCTCTCCCTTCATTGTAAGGAGGAGAAAAATCAATAAAAAAGGGAGAACGATTGGCAGTTTTTTAAAGGTGGCTTACTCTTTTCTTTTCTTTTTTCGATTATTTTTTACTTCTTTACGATTTTAAAAAAGGGAGAAGGTGATACCACTGCGAATTTTATTTATTTATTTATTTAGCCCTAATAAAGTGACGTGTTTCAAAGGATGAAGATATTTTCCCATTCGAGCCCTATGAGTTATTCGCGCCTTTTAATTGGGCCCTTCATTTTTTTTCCTTTAATTATGTTTGGAGTTCAATTTAAATCCTTATTAATTCAATGTGCTTGATTTCTTACTCCACTATTTAAAAAAAATATATATATATATTTAATTTTGAATCTAATACTATTTTAATGATTAAGCTTAGTATTTTCCATTTTACTTTACGTTTTATATGTATTATGGCTATAAGTTTATTGAATTATATGTATATATTACCTTTTTAAAAATTATAATGTATCATTATTTTGAAATTCAATATATATTGCTATTATTTGATTTATCACACTTTTTATATTTTAGGTAAATTCAACATGATTTGTATATATTCTTTGATATTCCTATTTTGTAATATATTTTGAAATTCACATTACACATTTATATGTCTTAAAGATTTATATGAAAATGTTTTTATACAATACTATTTTATATATACATATATAATTTGTAATAAATTATTTTTATTCTATATATTATTGATTTCATATTATTTTAGCTATTACCTTTAAATTCTCTCTTAAATAGGTTTATGTATTTTCTTTCAATTCATTTATTATTTATCATTCATTAGTGTATGTTTTATTTACTTAATTATCGCTCCATGTTGTATATTATCATTTATCGCATTCTATTCGCTTAAAAGCCTATGTTCGATATCATTAAAGCATCAAAATCATTTTATTCAAAACTTTCCAAATTAAAGATAATACTCGTATTTAGGATTTTCAAGAAAATTGAGCCCTAACATATTGGGTTCCGATTTTCTTCGTTAAATCTAATAATCGAGAATTGCTCTTTGATCAAAATAAAAATGATAAAGCTTGTTGTTGGGAATTTAATATGTTGTGTCCTAACGCATTGGATGTGACGTATTGATTTCTCGAGACAAAGATTTTTTTAAAAAATATATATTAATAAAGGAAATATTTAATGTTTGGGATGTTGAGAAATTGTGCTCTAACATATTGGGCTGCGGTTTCGTCATAAATCTTAAACACTTGAATATTCTTTTAAATTTTATCACACAAATCTTTTGGACAAACTCATCTTAAAAAAAATAAAATATCATGCCCTAACGCATTGGGTGTGACATTTTCTTTTTCAAAATGAGAGAGTTTTAATAAATAACTTAATTTAATTAAGGATCGTAATTTTCAACTCTCGACATTAAGACATTTATTAATCAACTTGGTACCAATTTTTGGGAATTACGGGGGTGCTAATCCTTCCTCGTACATAACTGACTCCCGAACCCATTTTCTCTAAAAACTCGTAGACCAAAGTCATTTTTAGGTGATCCAATCACACCTTAATAAAAGATTGGTGGCAACTCCAATTTTCGTCGACAAATAATTTTTGTTTTTTTCCCAAAAATAAAAATGGTTTCGACAGCTTGCCGACTCCACTGGAGACATTTTTTTTAAAAGGAGAGCCGAGCCACAAAGTTGATTAATTCTTGTCTTATGGTCGAGAAAATTTTGTTTTTTTAAAAAAAATTCATGGTATCCTGTTGCATTCATTATTTCTTGCTTAATGGATTTAAGTATTGTTCGCATTACACATTACATGAGTCGAATAATTTTACCATTTTAAGTGGGAGCGAGAAACTAGTCCTTTGTGAGGTTTTCACCTCTGTGCAGGGTAGTGGACCGCTTTCGGGATACATCCGTACCTATGTCTTCGTGAGATTTTCATCTCCATGCAGCCATAGGGAAATGTATTCCCCTGAACTGAACTCAGTCCATATGAGTTTATAATGGGTAAGGATTGAGGAATCTGCTAGTTCGGGTACCTTTACTTTAGAACCGAACTTCACATAGTGAACCTTAGGAATCCACCTTAGGTAGAACTACACTAAATCCTAGTAGATATCCTAATAGGTGTTTTACTATTTCTTGATTATATTCTATATTTTTATATGATACTGACTTTTTGTGTTTTATTTTGATTGCATGACATGGCATTTTAATTCATCATAAAAGGCGTCGGTTCATATTCAGTTGCTAGATAGAAAGCTTATCATGAAAAAAGGGTTTCTTGATAAAGTGGAAAATAATACGGTTGCCTGAATATATTCTGAGAAACACAAGAAGGGTGATGGAAAAGTTTGTGACTTTGCTTCGTGGCCCGAGGATTTAAGACGATAGTCTAAGAGCTTTCAACATTCCAATTCCCTTAAAGAAGCTGATGAGCATCACGAGGATAGGAAAACAATGGATTGTGACCAGGATCAAGAAAAAGGAAGCTAGCAGTGGCATCTATAAAAAATTTACGGGATTTATCTTAAACATGCGGATGAAGAAAAAGATCAATGTTGCCTCTTGGAATATAAGGGCGAGGCCGTACATGCATCTGCTTTATGTAAAGAAATTTACTTTCTAGTAAAGTTTTCTTAAATGGAATTGAATCAAAATTGATGCCTTTTTTGCATTCATTTCATGCATTGCGTTGCTTCATATGCATTAAAAAAATATTTAAAGTTTCTAATTGATGTAAATCATTCCTCACTTAATCTGGAAACCAACCAACCTACTAAACCCTGCTACGGTACTCGAGCAAAAACTAAAGACATGGACCAAAGGCTAGAACAGTTCCAAAAAAAAATGCAAGATCAACTTTAACAAAAAATAAATGAGCAGCTTGAGAAGATTCAACTAAAAATGATGGATAAAATGATGGAGTCTCAGGAGAATATGATGACTAAGTTGACTCAGTTGTTGACTGAAGGAGTTGATAAAGGAAAAAGCTCTGAGCTTAATGTTGAAGAAGGAGACAGTGAGGGACCTGTCCATCCTCCAGGCTTTACCCCTCAGCAAGTTGAGATATGTCCGTGAAAATCCTCTGTCACCACTAAGCCTCAGCAATTTCAGGATGATGCTGCAACACCAATGAATTTTCAGGCTGGATCAGGCTTTAACCCCAGAGACAACCTTGTGAATCCTTCTATCCCTAACTTTGATGAAACAACTGGAAAAGAAAAAGTGAAGGATGAGTTTCCAAAACAGTTAGAGGAAAAGTACAAATGGCTCGAGGAAAAACTTTGGGCAACGGAAGGCATTGAGAGCTACCAGGGGTTTGATGCTAAAGATTTGAGTTTGGTTCCGGATTTGGTACTCCCTCACAAGTTCAAAATGCTAGAGTTTGAGAAGTACAATGGAACCAGTGGCCTTGAAACTCATATTACCATATTTTGCAGAAGAATGACTGGGTATGTCAATAACAACCAACTGTTGATACATTGCTTCCAGGATAGCCTCACGGGGGCAGCATCCAAGTGGTACAATCAATTGAGTCGTACCAAGATTAATTCATGGAGAGATTTAGCACAGGCATTCATAAAATAGAACAGTCATGTGACCGATATGGTATCTGATAGAATCACTCTACAAAACATGGAAAAGAAACCCGATGAAAGTTTTATGCAATACGCACAAAGGTGGAGGGAGGTTGCCGTCCAAGTTTAGCCATCTCTTCTAGAGAGAGAAATGACAATGCTTTTCGTTAACACATTGAAGGCCCCATTCATTACGCATATGTTAGGAAGTGCCACTAAAAGCTTTTCTAACATGATTATGAATTGTGAAATGATAGAAAATGCTATCAGAAGCGAAAAAATAGATGCTAGAGAAAGTAGTAGAAGGTCAGCCTCGAAGAAAAAGGAAGATGAGGTCAATAACACCAGTTATTCAAAGACGATTACGGTGAATTAACCAAGAAAGGTGGCTGATAACCAACAAGGATCATTGAGAGAAGAACTTGGAGTGAAACAAGGTACTGAGAAGCTCTAGTTCACACCAATCCCGATGTCGTATAAGGAGCTGTATCAAAACTTGTTCAATGCACACATTGTTGCCCCTTCCTACTTAAAACCTCTACAACCTTCGTACCCCAAGTGGTATGATGCGAACGCACAATGTGATTACCATGCGGGAATTACGGGGCACTCAATAGAGAATTGCATTACCTTCAAAAAGCTAATTGAAAAATTCATCAACATGGGTATTGTCAAGTTGGATGATTCATCTAATCCGCTACCCAATCATGATTGATAATGGAGTGAATGCAATATATGAAGAGGTGTTGGGAAGGGTTCACATCAATGTCATATACGAAGACACAATTGAAAAAGAGACCTTGTTAGATGTCCGCCCTTATAAATTTGGGAGTGTTCTAAGTAATTGGATTGCGGAAGAAATTTCTGTAGTCTTTAGAGCTATTTTAGAGTAATGTTCAGAACATTCCTGTTGTTTTTAGCCTAAAAATGATAGGAATTTTTTTGTGAAATAGGCTCATGTCTGAATATCATTATTCTAATAAAATACATCTTTGCATTTATTTTTGAGCCAATATTCTTTTATTCTTTGCGAGTAATTATTCTTTCATTCTTTTGGATTTTCTTCCACATCATTCTTTCATTCATAATTATATTGTACAAATAATTATTCATAAATTCACACTTTCTTTTATATATTCTTTTGCACTTACTATGGGTCCTCAGATATCAATGATATGAGTGACGCTGGTACAGACTTAGAATCTCCTTTTGAGCGAGATATGTGTTTAGAGGGATCTCATAACTTTGAAGATGACATAGATTGTAGCCTATTTCTAAACTTGTTAAGGATAGTAGAACAAGTCGAGAAAAAGATCTTACCCTACAAAGAAAAATTATTGGGATACACGACTTCTCCTTATGTGGGGCATGAAGGTCATTTGGTCGATCTCGCCAAAAGAGTCTGACGGTCATCGATTCGTCTTTGTGGTCGTAAATTACTTTACTAAATGGGTGGAAGCTACCTCGTATGCCAATGTCATAAAGTAGACAGTCAGCAAATTGTTGAAGAATCCTATGTCAGTATGGAACCCCAAAAGGATCATATCTGACAATATACTAAATTTGAACAACAGCAATATCAAAAGTTTGCAATCTGTTCACGATTAATGTCATATCACCACACAAAAAAAACTCCGCTGGGGCAATGCCTTTCTCCTAGGCCCATTACGGTATTACCTATTGAAGACAAGATTCTTTCTCTCTGAGTTTTTAGATTAATTCCGATTGAAGAGGAATGTTCAAAGTTATTCATCAAAAAAAGAAAAAGAAAGAAAAGCCAAAAAAAAGAAAAGAAAATGAGAGGCCAAGGTGAAAATCCGCAAAGGACGCCTTGAGACCAAAGGGGATTTGAGTTGAAAACCCGAAAAGGGCAGCTCAAATATTGATAAAAATGGGGCATGAGGTGATCAAAACAACTCGAATCTTGATCAGATTGGGGCATATGATGATCTTGCTATACTTGAATCAACAGGAAAGGGTAGGCGACATCTTGGGGGATCGACAAAGCACTGTAGATCTCCTAAACACATGTCAAACTCAGAAGGGTTTTCAGAAAGTTTGTACAGAAAAGTTCAAGCTGCGATATCTGGGGCACCCAATCTTCATTCTATTGAATTTTTTGTTCTTGGAATACTTCATTCTTTTCCAAGATACACATTCCCAATCAATTTCTTATCATTCTTTACTATTTTTGATAATTCCTTTCGAGCTATGCTCAGAACTAACTTTATTCTTATCCATTGTTATGACCTTTTTTGCAAGCATGTTGCATTGGAATAATGATTAATGGACTAATAAAACTTTCACAGAGGAAGTTTTGCATATTACTTTAGAAGTTTCTAAATAATACAGGAACCTGAAACAGGACTATTATTTAGAACGCACCAAGTTTAAAGGTTGGAAATTTAAGAAGGAAGAGTCTAAATTCAGACTTTCTCTTTGGATTCTGTTGTCAAAAACATTGATTGAGCAAAGTGACAAGATGTCAGGTTGGTGACAAAGCTTAAATGAACAAGCAAGCAATGATCACTAGGCAATAGGAAGAGGTTTCCTCGAAGAAGAAAGACTTCATTTGCACATGAGCCTTTGGTGCGACACCTTAGGCATAGTGTAAAGGACCAAAGAATTTCACATTCTATATCCTTGAATTGTGATTGGAGTGGATTGAGAAAAAGCCATATATTTCTACCCTCGGGTTGTAGTGGGAGAATGATGGTACAAATTTTACGTCCCAGTGGATTGAACTTTGAGGTTTACAATGGGGGAAATCTGACTAAGTGGAGACGCCAGCCAAGCAAGAAGGCGTTGTAGCACGTCAGTGATAAAGCCTTAATAAACTTCGAGCAGTGATAACTTAAGTGAAAAAGGGATCATTGTCAAAAATAACATTCTACATTCATGCAAACACCATTCACACATGTCTAGTTAGGAGCATTTGATGCATTTCGATCATCTCATCCTAATCTTAGGCATATTTAGGTTCATTATACAGGTCCTGTTCCTCAGAGAACAGATCGGAGAAATCACAAAGCCTTGTCTCCCTAGGTCGTAGTGGAGGAGGTTGAAGATAGCAGATCTTGCCTTCCTGCATCGACAGCGAAGTAGATCGAAGATACCAGCCTTGCCTCCCTGGGTCGTAGTGGAGCAAGTTGAAGATAACAGATCTTGCCTTCCTGCATCGACAGTGAAGCAGATCAAAGATACCAGCCTTGCCTCCCTGGGTTGTAGTGGAGCAGGTTGAAGATAGCAGATCTTGCATTCCTGTACCGACAGTGAAGCAGATCGAAGATACCAGCCTTGTCTCCCTGGGTTGTAGTGGAGCAGGTTGAAGATAGCAGATCTTGCCTTGCTGTACCGACAGTGAAGCAGATCAAAGATACCAGCCTTGCCTCCTTGGGTTGTAGTGGAGCAGGTTGAAGATAGCAGATCTTGCCTTCCTGCATCGACAGTAAAACAGATCGAAGATACCAGCCTTGCCTCCCTGGGTTGTAGTGGAGCAGGTTGAAGATAGCAGATCTTGCCTTCTTGTACCGACAGTGAAGCAGATCGAAGATACCAGCCTTGCCTCCCTGGGTTGTAGTGGAGTAGGTTGAAGATAGCAGATCTTGCATTCCTGTACCGACAGTGAAGCAGATTGAAGATACCAGCCTTGCCTCCCTGGGTTGTAGTGGAGCAGGTTGAAGATAGCAGATCTTGCCTTCCTACACCGACAGTGAAGCAGATCAAAGATACCAGCCTTGCCTCCTTGGGTTGTAGTGGAGCAGGTTGAAGATAGCAGATCTTGCCTTCTTGCATCGACAGTAAAGCAGATCAAAGATACCAGCCTTGCCTCCCTAGGTCGTAGTGGAGCAGGTTGAAGATAGCAGATCT
Organism: Gossypium raimondii; assembly: GCF_025698545.1. Classification (NCBI taxonomy): domain Eukaryota; kingdom Viridiplantae; phylum Streptophyta; class Magnoliopsida; order Malvales; family Malvaceae; genus Gossypium; species Gossypium raimondii. The sequence continues at coordinate 50,411,294 of NC_068567.1, read as the reverse complement.
TGCCTTCCTGTACCGACAGTGAAGCAGATCAAAGACACTAGTCTTGCCTCCCTGGGTTGTAGTGGAGTAGGCTAAAGATAGTAGATCTTGCCATCTTGCACCGATAGCGAAGCAGATCGAAGACACCAATCTTATCGAAGTCGCAACGGCGAATCTTACTTCCTGGGTGGTATAGTGGAATAGATTGAAGCTACGACGGTGAATCTTATCTCCTCGACATTCCAGTTAAACAGATTGAAGATATCAGGTCTTACCTCCCTGAAGTTGCGGAGGAGCAGACCCAAGAAAGCGAGTCTTATCTCCCTGAAGTTGCAGTGGAGCAGACTCAAGAAAGTAAGTCTTATCCCCCTGATATTGCAATGGGGTAGACTAAATAAACAAATCCCATCTCCCTAAAGTTGTAGTTGAGTGGACTAGAATGATGGGTCTTATCTCTCTGAAATTACACCAGAGCAGATCGCATCAAATTCATCTTTAAGTTGTAGCAGATCAAGTTGAAGCTAAAGGTCTTATCTCCCTGAAGTTGCAGTGGAGCAGATAGCAAATTTTGTTTTCTTGAGAAACTACAATATACAAATCCTATCTCCCTGACATTGCAGTGGAGTAGATTGAAGCCTTGGTTGCTTGAAGAAGAAGAGCACCAAGATCCAGCGTGACCGGGCAAAAATTGGTCATTTCTAAAGTCTTTGCTCCGTTCTTTTAACACGACAACAAGCAAAGAGGGGCAGCTGTAATACCCAATTTTATCCCAGGCTCACAAAAAAATAATAAACCCAAAAAAATAAAACAAAGTCTAAGTCCAATAAAAAATTATATCATTTGGCCCGAACGGAATGGCCCATTACTTGAAAAGGTTGAAGGTCCATCTACAAGCTTATGGAAACATAATCTTCAAGGATATGCAATCTTAGATATGATATGCAATCTTAGATATGATATATGCAATCTTGGATATGATATGCAATCTTAGAAGATATGATTTTGTAATCTTAGAGATTTAATTTGTAGATACCCTTTAATCTTAGCCGTTGATGTAATAGATCTGTACCGTTGGATTTGGGGAGGCTCAGCTATAAATAGAGGCCTCTCCCTTCATTGTAAGGAGGAGAAAAATCAATAAAAAAAGGGAGAACGATTGACAGTTTTTTAAAGGTGGCTTACTCTTTTCTTTTCTTTTTTCGATTATTTTTTACTTATTTACGATTTTAAAAAAGGGAGAAGGTGATACCACTGCGAATTTTATTTATTTATTATTTAGCCCTAATAAAGTGACGCATTTCAAAGGATGGAGATATTTTCCCATTCGAGCCCTATGAGTTATTCGCGCCTTTTAATTGGGCCCTTCATTGTTTTTCCTTTAATTCTGTTTGGAGTTCAATTTAAATCCTTATTAATTCAATGTGCTTGATTTCTTACTCCACTATTTTTTTAAAAATATATATATATTTAATTTTGAATCTAATACTATTTTAATGATTAAGCTTAGTATTTTCCATTTTATTTTACGTTTTATATGTATTCTGGCTATAAGTTTATTGAATTATGTATATATTACCCTTTTAAAAATTCTAATGTATCATTATTTTGAAATTGAATATATATTGCTATTATTTGATTTATCACACTTTTTATATTTTAGGTAAATTCAACATGATTTGTATATATTCTTTGATATTCCTATTTTGTAATATATTTTGAAATTCACTTTATATATTTATATGTCTTAAAGATTTATATGAAAATAATACTATTTTATATATACATATATAATTTGTAATAAATTATTTTTATTCTATATATTATTGATTTCATATTATTTTAGCTATTACCTTTAAATACTCTCTTAAATAGGTTTATGTATTTTCTTTCAATTCATTTATTATTTATCATTCATTAGTGTATGTTTTATTTACTTAATTATCGCTCCATGTTGTATATTATCATTTATCGCATTCTATTCGCTTAAAAGCCTATGTTCGATATCATTCAAGCATCAAAATCATTTTATTCAAAACTTTCCAAATTAAAGATAATACTCGTATTTAGGATTTTCAAGAAAATTGAGCCCTAACGTATTGGGTTCCGATTTTCTTCGTTAAATCTAATAATCGAGAATTGCTCTTTGATCAAAATAAAAATGAAAAAGCTTGTTGTTGGGAATTTAATATGTTGTGTCCTAACGCATTGGATGTGACGTATTGATTTCTCGAGACAAAGATTTTTTAAAATATATATATTAATAAATGAAATATTTAATGTTTGAGATGTTGAGAAATTGTGCCATAACGTATTGGGCTGCGGTTTCGTCATAAATCTGAAACACTTGAATATTCTTTTAAATTTTATCACACAAATCTTTTGGACAAACTCATCTTGAAAAAAATAAAATATCGTGCCCTAACGCATTGGGTGTGACATTTTCTTTTTCAAAATGAGAGAGTTTTAATAAAAAACTTAATTTAATTAAGGATCGTATTTTTCAACTCTCGACATTAAGACATTTATTAATCAACTTGGTACCAATTTTTGGGCGTTACGGGGGTGCTAATCGTTCCTCGTATGTAACTGACTCCTGAACCCATTTTCTCTAAAAACTCGTAGACCAAAGTCATTTTTAGGTGATGCAATCACGCCATAATAAAAGATTGGTGGCGACTCCAATTTTCGTCGACAACTAATTTTTTTTTTCCCAAAAATAAAAATGGTTTCGACAATATCAAAATCTAAAAGAACAAAACTTGTGATGGTTAGTGCATTGGTTTTAAAGATATTCATTGTAATTGATCTCATATTGATATTGTGAATGAAGAAAAGATTATATTTCATATGAATCACTATTGCTATAAATATCTGTTTTGAAATGATGGAAAAATGGAGGATTAAGTTATTGATTTGATTTGAAGATTTTGACATATTCCCTGAAGCTTAATATTGCATATAATTGTTTCAAATTATATTTATTTGTTGACTAAGTGAAATTATAAACTTCACATTGATTTAGACATTTCTAGTAGTAAATGTCACAGTAGCATTTATATGTGGATACAAACTTGTCACAATTTATATTGACATTATTAATACAATTGAAATGCATGTTAAAATAACCAGAAGTTTACTGATACAAATGCATTTACTACTTGGCGTGATGCAAAAATTAATTGAGAATTCATATGGACATTCATTAAAGAACTAGAAGATTCTTTAATTTAAAGAATTCTCATTTGTTGCTTCTTCTCATTGAAAAGTAATTCTTAGAAACTCACTAGCTAAAGTTGAGATTTAATGTCTTGCATTTTTGAAATGAATATGGGCTCATTCATCCACCATGTGGATGGTTTTGATATTATATGATTTTGGTAGATTCATCTACAAAATAATCACGTATGTGTTATCAACTTGCAACCTGTCGTTTTGCAAGGTTGCTTGTTTAAATAATTAATTTCAAATTATGCAATTAAGATAATTCATATTGCTAAAGCTGACGAGTTTATATCTCAGCCTTTTATTGATAAAGTTTGAAAAACTTTTGTAAAAATTTGTTATTTATGTGCAAAATGGTTTAGAGAAATTTTTGATTGAACGCCTATGATTAATGTCTAAACCATTACTTATGAGAACTAAACTTCCTATTTCAGCATGAGATTATGTTAATTTACGTGTTGTACGCATCAAGCCAATAAATTATAAATACTCCCCATTAAAATTGGTTTTTGATTAAGAACTAAATATTTCCCATCTTTGAATTTTTGTATGTGCATATATGTTCCAATTGCTCCACCACAATGTACAAAGATGAGTGAATCCTCAAACAAAGTTGGAAATATATATTAATTACAAGTTTCTTTGTACTATTAGATGTTTTGAATGTATTGGAGATTCAATTATGACATGATTTGTGATTACAATTTTGATTCGATAATTTTCCCGACATTTGGGAGAGAGAAATAATAACTTGTAATGAGTTATGGGGAGAGTAATTTGAACCAGAAGTTCAACAAGGATAACTCTGTTGGAAAATAATGGATATTTTGAAACTCTGAGGCATATTATTTTATTGATAAAATTGAAGGTTTGAATAATCAATTATGGATTTATATTCTATATAATATGCACAAAATTGTTGAGTGATGAATGATAAATTGGTGCTCAAATTAAAAGATAGTTCTGTCTCTTGATGAACAATTGTATCTTTTGGATAAGTGTATCTCTTGGTGAATAGATTCATTACTCTTGGTTTAATATTGCATCTCTTCATTCATTGTGTCTGCTCACTTATATCTATTAACTTTTCAACAAAACTCTTCATGAATAGGTCTAAATCTCTTCATTCATTTCCTCTCCACTATATAAAGCCAATTTAGGAGATTTCCAAAACACATTATCAAAAACCATCAATATAAAAAATTCCTTCTAAATTCATTCCTTCTGGTGATAGAGAAAGGAAAGATTGTATTTGATTGATCACTGTTGCTGTGCTACTACTGTGATCATTTGTTGTATCCTGGGAGACAAACATCCAATGTTACTCAAAGCACCGAGGAGAGGTCGAATTTTTCTTCAGGAAACTATTCATACAGGCCTTAACAAAATTCTTCTTCTAATTTCAACTCTGTCCGATTATAGGTATTTTGTTGTGTTGCTACTAATGCATTATATTGCATTATTATTGTTACGACATATTAATACTACATACAGTATTATATTTTCTTACAATCTTAAGACAAAATATTTGTTATAGTTTTAATCGAAGGCATACATATTACCATCGTAACTTATTTAGGTTGGTTTATACTTCTATTTCAGATTTTAATTTATTTACGGATTTTGGTTCTTCATTCTGAATGCAGAAAAATGTCTTATACGTCAAACAACTTATCCAATTCAAAGGCTGAGGCGATTGTCGTTGCTCGAGCTTAGGTTGCGAGCCAAACATTACTTGTGATTATGAGTCACAATGAAAAGCCTGCAAAATTCACTGGAGAGAATTTTAAAACATCATAACAGAAAATGTTGTTCTATTTGACCTTGTTGAATATGATAAAATTTCTGAAGGATGATCCTCCTATGTTTAGAGAGGATGACGAATTTGCTATTACCGCCTTCAACACTATCAAAGTATGGAACAAATTTGATTTCCTATGTTGTAACTACATTTTGAACGGTTTATCTGATGAACTTTATGAAGTATACAATATCAAGAAAACAACTAAGGATTTATGAGAATTGTTGGGCCATAAATACAAAACTGAAGATGCTAGTGTTAAGAAATTCTTAGTTGCCAAGTTCTTAAACTTTGTAATGGTTGATTCTAAAGCTGTTGTAAACCAGGTGCAAGAATTCCAATTGATCGTTCATGGTATTCTCGTAGAAGGGATGGTTATAAGTGAATCCTTTCAGGTGGCAGCCATTGTTGAAAAACTCCCCCTGCTTGGAATGACTTCAAGAACTATCTTAAGCATAAGAGAAAGGAAATGACAGTGGAAGATCTTATTGTCAAACTTCAAATTGAAGAAGACAATCAATGTGCAACTAAAAGGCTAAACAAAGCAACCAATCCTAACTTTGCCAAGGCAAATGTAGTGGAAATCAAGAAGGATTCCAAGAAAAGAAAACATTCTCAAACTGGGTCTAAACTAGGACCAAAATATGGTGTTTTCAAGAAGCTAAAATTCCAAGGAAAATACTTTAATTGCAATAAGGTGGGATACAAGTAATCCGATTGTAGGCTTCCAAAGAGGGTCAGAACAAACAAGGCCAATGTTGTGGAAAATATTTCTAAGGAAGTATCTAATCTTGACCTTTGCAATGTGATTTCTAAAGTCAACTTGGTTGATTCAAATCCAAGAGAATGGTGGCTTGATAATGGTTCCACATGTCATATTTGTTGTGACAAGAGTTGGTTCCTTATGAGCAAGGGGAGAAGCTCTATATGGGCAACGTTGCAACTTCCAAGATCAAGGGGAAAGGCACTGTGATTTTGAAGATGACTTCTGGCAAAGAGTTGAAACTTCAAAATGTGTTGTATGTACCTGACATACACAAGAACCTTGTCTTTGGGACCCTCCTAAGTATGCATGGCTTTAAGATGGTATTTGAATCCCAGAAGTTAGTTTTGTCAAAAGCGGGAACATTTGTGGGAAGGGGATATGTATTAAATGATATGTGAAAACTCAATGCTATCTCTATAAAAGCTAATACTATGAAAACGAATTATGCTTCTTCTTATGTTTATATGCTTGAGTCATTTGATTCATGGCATGGTCGGCTCGGACATGTTAATTCTGATACTTTACGTAGATTAATTAACTTAGAGCACATTCCTTCATTTCATAGTAATTATAATCATAAATGTGAAACGTGTGTTGAGGCAAGACTAACAAGGTTTTCATTTCAATCTGTTGAAAGAAATACTAAACCACTTGATCTAATACATATTGATATTTGTGACTTAAAGTTTATTCAAACTAGAGGAAGGAATAAATATTTTATTACCTTCATTGATGATAGCACAAAATATTGTTATATATATTTTCTTAAAAGCAAAGATGGAGCTATAAAGAAATTTGTTCTCTATAAGCAAGAAGTTGAAACCTAGCTTAAAAAAAGAATTAAGAGGGTGAGAAGTGACCATGATGGTGAAAATGTTGAATCATTTGGTAAATTTTGTGCACAACATGGTATTATTCATAAAGTGACACCATCATACTCCCCTCAATCCAATGGAGTAGCAAAGCGGAAAAATTAAACCCTAAAGGAAATGATAAACACAATGCTAGGAAGTTCTGGGTTGTCACAGAACATGTGAGGGGAAGCTGTTTTATCAGCGAATTACCTTTTAAATAAGGGGCCTCGCAATAAAAAGAACAAGACACCATATGAGTTATAGAAGGGCAAGAAACCTTCTTGCAAGTACTTGAAAGTGTGGAGATGTCTTACAAAGGTAATGTTTCCTTTACCGAAGAAATTGAAAATAAGTTCTAAATAGTGGATTGTATTTTCATTGGTTATGCACGCCACAATAATAAATATCGGTTTCTTGTGCATGAATCAAAGAATCCCAAAATTCACAAGAATACGTTATTGGAATCTAAAAATGTCTCATTCTTTTAAAATATATTCCCTTGTAAGACTAGGAAAGTTGGGTCAAGTTCAACAAAATGAACTTTAGAGACTATTGATAGTCAAGACTTTCAACAAGAGGTTGAAGTCGAGAAAGAGCCAAGAAGAAGTAAAAGGGCAAGGGTGAAAAAGTTCTTTAGATCGAATTTTCTAACCTATATCCTAGATACTGAACCTCAAACTTATAGTGAAGCTATATGCCCATCTGAAAGCACTTTTTAGAAAGATGATGCAATGATGAAATTAATTCCATCATGAAAAATCACACGTGGGAATTAGTGGATCTACCTCAAAGAATTAAACAACTAAATTCTAAATGGATTTTCAAATGAAAAATGAAAGCAGATGGAACAATTGATAAGTGCAAGGCCAAATTGGTTATAAAAGGTTATAGACTAAAGGAATACCTTGATTACTTTAATACATTTTCTCCTGTATCAAAAATAACTTCTATAAGGATGATATTTGTTATTGTCACTTTACGGAATCTAGAAGTTCATCAAATGGATGTTAAGATAGCTTTTCTAAATGGAGATATTAATGAGGAGATTTCCATGGAACAACCTGAGGGCCGTGTAGCTTTAGGGCAAGAAAGAAAAGTCTATAGATTAGTGAAGTCTTTGTATGGACTTAAGCAAGCACCAAAGCAGTGGCATGAAAAGTTTGACAATGTCATTATCTCAAAGGAATATAAAATTAATGAGTGTGAAAAATGTGTGTATGTGAAAACCACTGTTGATGGATATGTAATTCTATGTTTATATGTTGACGACATACTCATTGTTGGAAGTAACAATGAAATGGTAAGACGTACCAAAAACTTGTTAAATTCAAGGTTTGACATGAAAGATATGGGACTTGCTGGCATGATTTTGGGCATCCAAATCAAAAGGTCATTTGAAGGTCTCTTACTGGCTTAATCACACTACGTAGGAAAGATTTTTGAGAAATTTGGCAAAGATGATTTTGGTGTAGCTGGAACTCTGATAGATATAAGTTAACATCTATCCAAAAACAAAGGTGAAAATGTTAACCAAGTGGAATATACAAGAGTCATAGGTAGTCTAATGTACCTTATGAGTTGTAGTAGGCTTGATATTCCTTTCACTACAAGCAGTTTAAGCAGATTCACAAGCAATCCAGGGGAGAACCACTGGACAGTGATTGTGACGGTACTAAGATATCTCAAATATACTCAGAACTATGGATTATATTATTCCAAATATCCTGATGTGCTAGAAGGATTCTTTAATGCAAGTTGGATATCTAATAGATACCAAAGGCACAAGTGGTTATATTTTCACATTGGGAGGATGAGATGTGTCTTGGAAATTCTCAAGGCAAATGATTATAACCAGATCCACAATGGAATCTGAGTTTGTAGCTCTAGACCAATCTGGAGAAAAGACAAAATGGCTATGAAACTTTTTAAAAGATATTCTTGAATGGCCAAAGCTTGTTCCCACAATATGCATATACTGTGATAACCAACCAACAATTGGTAGAGCACAAAACGTAATGTATAATGGTAAGTTGAGACACATGCATTGTCGACACAATACCGTTAGACTACTGATCTCAACTGGAGTTATATCTATTGACTTTGTAAGATCAAAAGATAACAATATGAACCCGCTAACCAAATTGTTAAACCAAGATCAAGTTGATAAACATCAAAAGGAATGAGACTAAAGCCCATGGATATTTAAGGCGCTATGTGAAGGAAAACCCAACCTAATTGACTAGAGATCCCGATATCTAGGTTTAATGGGACAACCTGCTTGCATAGACCTTGTGAGGTCACTGTGGAAGTTTATATCCCAATTTTATTCCTATGATAAAAATAGTGATTAAAATGTGGAAAAGGTTAATCAATGTTTTTAACAACCATTGTATGTTTCGGTGAAACGAACAACATAAGTCACCTATGTGAGAGTGAAGTGGGGACGTTCCAAAGAGACTATTGGGCCATAGTTCTCTAAGCTCTTGTAGAACTAGGATGATGCTCACGGCCATATGAACATACCCATGGGAACCAAAATCTTGTTAGGGAGCTATTTGTGTGAGGTATATCATCGTTTACACAAACGACAAAACAGTTTAAGGACATCGCATGTACTAGTCAACTAGTAAAGTAAATATACTTTCACACCGGAAGGTTCAAGGGTTGATGCCTACCTATCCTATGCAAATATCTAACATAGAATCTATCACATTTTTGAGTCTTTAAGTCTTGTTTATCCATCAATTTCATTCATGTGGGGGACTGTTGGAAAATAATAGATATTTTGGAACTTTGAGGCATATTATTTTATTGATAAAATTAAAAGTTTGAATAATAAAATTATGAATTTATATTCTATATAATATGCTCAAAATTATTGAGTGAAGAATGATAAATTGATGCTCAAATTAAACAATAGTTCTATCTCTTGATAAATAGTTGTATCTTTTGAACAATTGTATCTCTTGGTGAACAGATTCATTGCTTTTGGTTTAATATTGCATCTTTTCATTCATTGTGTCTGTTCACTTATATCTATTAACTTTTAAAAAAAAATCTTCATAATCGATCTAAATTTCTTCATTCATTTCCTCTCCTCTATATAAAGCCAAGTTAGGAGACTTCCAAAACACATCATTAAAAACCATCAATATAAAAAATTCCTTCTAAATTCATTCCTCCTGGTGATAGAGAAAGGCAATATTGTATTCGATTGATCACTGTTGTTATGGTACTACTGTGATTGTTTGTTGTTGTATCTTGGGAGACAGATGACCAACATTACTCAAAGCATCGATGAGAGGTCGAATCTATCTTAAGGAAACTGTTCATACTGGCCTCAACAAAATTCTTCTTCTAATTTTCAACTCTATCCAATTATAGGTATTATGTTGTGTTAATGTTACTGCATTATATTTCATTAGTATTGTTACTGACATGCTAATACTACATACGATTTTATATTTTCTTACAAACTCATTACAAGTTAACTATCGGATATATTTACAAACTTAATAAGAATAACCAAGTGTTATATACCATCTAATATTTTAATTTGAATTAAAGTCCTAGTAGGACAATCACTAGAGTAAATAATAGATTGATCGGCCCAAAGATGAAAATTCTTCTAGATGGTCATATAATGGAGACAGTACTCTAAAAGAGATCCAAGACATAACTAATAAGTAAAACTCTAGAAGAGATTCAGGTACCTAAAATTGAAGATTAAATAATAAAATAAGATATCTCGATAAGTTATGTCAATTCGAGAAAATGTGAAACTGAATAATAAAAGTGGTCGACAATGATATTGCATGCATTATTATTATTGAAATAATGAAATAAAAGGAGGATCTTGAATAAATCTATTGAGAAATATATATATATATATATATATGGAATAAATTGACCAAAATAGAAAGACACAACTCAAATACAATTAAATTGATGGAGTTTTTGGACCAGTAGTCCAAATATCTAAAGGTATAAAGCCAATAAAGGTGCAAATGAAGTAGTTTTGCAAAAGTGGAATAAAAATATGGACTTTTTCTCTAAGTCCTGGCATTGATTATTAAAAGATATAATATTCTTTTGTGGTGGATGCAATTACCTTTAAATATTATTTTGACAGTTCATAAAAGATTTAACTTGCATCTAATGGTTGTTGTTACAATCTTTTATGAACCACTATATAGTAAAGTTTATATTAAAATTGTTAAAGGGTTTAGGATGCTAGAAGCATATTGAAATTCTCAAGAAATTGTTCATTTATATGAATTGAAATAATTTGAACATATGTGGTAAATAGTAGTTGAAGGAGGATTATAAAATGATCCAAAATACCTATTTGTATTTTTATAGAAGAATCATGATTAAAGTTTGCTATGATTATTGTTGAAACTCCTGAAGAGATCAAAATATATTTCTCCCAAAATTTTCCTCACTCATAAATTTCAAAAGAATGGTGATATAAAGGCTTAGCAAATACATTCAAATAGTCATTTGAAAAACTAGTATTCAAGATTGAATACGTAGAATATGAGAAAGTATGTCATGTGTTCATAAGGGGGAGTAAATACGCACTGTACTCTTTTTTCCCTTAACCGAGGTTTTGTCCCATTGGGTTTTCCTGCAAAGGTTTTTAATGAAGCGGGATATTATGCATATTATAGATATGTGTACTCATTTTCCTTCACAATGAATTTTCTTCCACAGGGTTTTTATCTTAGTATGATTTTAACGAGACACATTATCTACCAATGGACATTCAAGGGGGAGTGATATGAATATCTTATTAAGTGGATGTCCATCAAGATCAAGATAAGTTTTGATGTACTTTAAATTCTAATAGTCATTAGAAGTAGATCTCTACTTCATTTATACTTCTTATGCCTATAAAAGAGACTTTGGAGAAGCTTTGTAAATATTTTGATTGATCAATAAAATTTGCCACATCTTTTGTTCTCATATTTTCTTTATTCTTTACTTTTGTCTTTTTATTTTATAGCAATGATGTATATTTTAATTTTATTTATAAATATGTTGAATATGTTAAATATAGATATTATTTTTCAATAATTATATATATTATTGTATTAACCCAATATGTTTATTTTTACATTTCTCTATATTTCTAAAAGTAAAAAGTATATTAGTCAATAAATAAGTCGGTGACAAAGAATTTGTATTATTATTTAGTCTTCTATTAACACATAATTTTATATTCAAACATGAAACAACTCTACCTCTCTTCCTATAAAAATTAAATAAAAGAATAATGTAAATTTAGTGTCGAGGTAAGACTAAATCAATCAAGAAATTTACTTAAATAGTTTTACATATTTACAAAAAAATTATTATGAGAATATTTTTTCTTATTTGTAAAAAAAAGATAAAAAATTTGTAAGTGTAAATAACATTTTTAAATATAAATTAATACATGAGTATAAAATGAAAAGTAACACAATTATTGAAAATTGTCGATTGAGTTTTAGTTCAGTTGACATTATTATTATTGCAACAAATAAGAAGATATAGATTTGAGCGCACTTAAACACATTTTCCATTAGGCAACTTCATAAATTCATAAAGAGTCTACAATTACAATATCATGTAGCCCGTGGAGGTAGTCCACATCAAATGGGGTTTCACGTATACTATTGAAGCCAATACGACTAATGTTATCAACCACTCTTTTAATCGATTTAGGAACATAACAAAAATGTACAGAGCTAAAGCTAGAAAACATTAAACATAAAAAGACCCAAATGTGTAAAGTCTAGATTAACATTTGAGAATTTATAGACAACAAAAAACAATTTGTATCAATAATAATATCCATGAAGCCCATCACTTGAGCAAAATGAAGCCCCATTCGGATAACATAGGCCTTTACCCATTTAGCATCTCAACACTCAGACAAATGTCACGCCAAGCCACCTAGGACCACTCCATCTTCATCTTACACCACACAACCAAGGCTTGCTACCAGTGTGTAGGGCGAAGCCAGACAATTTTTTTAGGGGGTCAAAATTAAATTGTATATTTTCACGATAGTAAAAATGTAGTTTCACCATTTTAATATTTATATATTTATAATTTTTAAATGATTAAATCAAATTTTTATCATTTTTAGGGGGCCAAAATGTAATTTTACCTTTACTAATTTAAATTTTAATAAATTTTAAAGGGGCTTAAATAGAAAATTTTCCATTTTAGGGGGTAGGGCCCTGCCAACCCCCTGGCGGCGTGTTCTTATCCTAAGCACATCCATGGTCACTTTAATTGTCCCTATGCTAGGCGTACGCCATTGCTCCTCTCTCAGTTGTCTAGGCAAAATGGGTTGATGAAGAAAGTTATAGAGTTAAAATTCCTCGTGCAATGATCGAGCAAAACTAAAGGCAATATGCGGTGGTGTAAGATAACCTTTGATTACTTCATTGTTGTGCACATTCCATAGTCCCCATAACGTCATGCAAAGACTCACCATATCCACCTTGTTTAACTTTTTCAAAGTAAACTCTAACCAATCAGCACAAGAAAAAGTATTAAAAGATAGTATTAAAAGTAAACTCTATACCTACTAATTTAAGAGTGGCATTCGAAGTTGAGCAATCACGCAAAACATGTAAAGCTATTTCATTTGAACAAATGGACCTTTGGCATCAAAAGAAGCTTCCACAAGATTTATCAAAGAACCTTATGCGGGCTAAACTCAAATGAATGCAATAAAAGCCAAGAATAACCTTGCATAGTAGTGTACACACCCGAAAGAGAATGCCCTTAAATCATAACACCTCTAGCATCATTGTAAAGAAAAGGGATAAAAAGTATTGTCTCAAATAGCTATCTCACCAACAATGAATTCCACTTACGACCTTCCATCAAAGAACTCATCAAAGCGTTGCACAACAAAGTACCATCAAAAGCTAAGTCCTCCCTTTCCAACCATTTAGCACCCTACCCAGATAGCAAAATTCTCTCTCGCAACCCATCATCGACTTGCCAATAGAACCTTGGTTCTAACTGCTCCTTTACTCGGCAAATACTTTTCAAAAAAAAAAAAAAGAAGGTTTGTCCACAATGTACGCGAGTTGAAACCATTGCCATCCGGGACATAGTTTATGTTTACAAGTTGATTATGTGTGGAGGTTTGTAGCTGTGCAAGCTCCAAAAATTGATACCTTGCTAGTCACACTTTATTTTTAGTTTCGAAAATTAAATGTTGAACTTTTTATATTTAATTGTGAAATTTTTTTTGATACAATAATAGATGTTGGAGATAGATGCAATACAGTTTGAATTCATGTCAAATGTGCATCTGTCAAGAGCTTTAACCATCGCTCTATATAAGTCAAGACTTATTTATGAAATACTAAATAACTATGAAAAAATAAATTTATATTTTTAGTGAATCAAAATTTTGAAAATAACAAATTTCCTCACTGTTGATCAATGATTGAACGAAAATTAGACTTTTATTAACCTTCTTATGAGAAGGAAAAATAAATAAATAAATTTACTTTGTTTAAAAAATGCATTCTATCATTAACTAAGCCTCAGTTTGGTTAGCATTAGTATAGTTGCTAGCGTAGGAAGACGTGGATTTGAGCACACTGAAGCGCTTTTATCCTCCTATTTAAGAGTTGGAGAAGAATTATAGGTACTTCTAAACATTGTATAAAAAACATATTCCATCATTAACAATAAATCACACTTTCTAAGAATAAATCCATTCTTCTTAATAACATTTTAACCTTAATTAGTGTTGATTAATGTAAAAATAAAAAATAAAACTAACAAATAGTAATGCAAAGTTTATGTGTTTCTTTTTCAATTTATGATTAGGGTAAACTACATAAATAGTCACTCAACTATAAAAAAATTTCAATTTAGGCACTCAAAATAAAACGTTTGCAATTTAAGCACTCATGTTACATAGTTCAATTATTTTGGTCACTCCCGTTAAAATCACAAACGATAAGTTGATGTGGAAGTTAAAAATTGGTAATAACGAACTTAGCCCCCAACTTTTACATATTATATCGATTTGTCATAATTTTAAAAAATTAAGCCTCAAAATTTACTGTTGTTCTCAATTTGATCCTAATTCTAAGAAATTCAAAATATATAAATAGGGTTTTTTACCCAAATATTATAAAAAAATTAAATACCGAAATAGGTTGTCAGAAAAATTAATTACCAAAATGGTATGTTTTTTTAATCGCGCCTATCTGACAGGCGCGAATCAATTTATTATTATTATTATTTAATCGCGCCTATTTGACAGGCATGAATCAATTTTTTATATTAAATTTTTTTTTGTTTAAATAAAATATTATTAAAATTTTTCCGAATCAATATATAACTTGGGTATAGATATGAAATACACAGTAAATATCTATTTTTATTTTTTAATTAGTATGTTTTTATGTTTAGATAGTTTATATTAATTTTAATTATATTATTATTGTAATCTAACATAAATTTTTATAGTAGGTAAATTATGAGAAATTATTAGATATTTACCGTGTTTTGTTTCTAAAATTTGAAATAATTTATTGTATTTTTTAAAGCAAATTAAATGAATTCAGTTTTTTAATTGCAGATTTTCAGCAAATGGGTTCTTTGATTAATAATAATAATAATCACATATCAAGTACTATTAATGAGATGATAATAAAATTTTTATTTGATACTCATGTTATTTGCTGAATTAAATTATATTGTATTAACTATTTTGCTAAACTAGTCGCGCCTCTGAGATAGGCTCAACTAGTCTTGTATTTCGTATCTATACCCGGGTTATATATTGATCCGAGAAAAAAAATTAATAATATTTTATTTAAACAAAAAATTATTTTTAATATAAAAAATTGATTCGTACCTGTCAGGTAGGAGCAATTAAAAAAATATTTTTAATATAAAAATTTGATTCACGCCTGTCAGATAGGCGCGATTAAAAAATAATAAAAAATCAATTCGCGCCTGTCAGATTGGCGCGATTAAAAAAATAATAAAAAAATTGATTCGCGCCTGCCAGATAGGCGCGATTAAAAAAATACTATTTTAGTAATTAATTTTTCTGACAACAACCTATTTCGGTATTTAATTTTTTTTATAATATTTGGGTAAAAAACCCTATATAAATACATAAATATTTTCAAAAAATATAATAATAAATTTAAAAATAAAAATAATATTGTTGACAAGAAATAATAATATATATTTAAAAATATGAATAAATAAATATTTTCAAAAAATTATATAATAAATTTAAATTTTATAATAATAATAATATTATATTAATATTAAATAAAATAAAATTTCCCCCCTCTCCCACCGGACCTCATCACCGTCCCTCCCCTTCCCCCCACGTCGTCCCTCTCCCCCTCCTTCCCCCACCACCGTCGCTCTATCTTTTCCTCTATGCTGCTGTAAATTTGTATTGACAGCCTAGTTGCCTGAAACTAGTGATTATGTTCAATCCCTTTTCCATTAATGCAATATTACTAATTCACCTCCCTGCATGGTGCAAAACACAACCACAAACAACATAGACCTGTATCTTGAGATCCTTGTGGATTTGCTAGAAGTCCATTATATGGTAAAGATAACAGAGAGACCCTCATTTGATAAGCCTAATCACTAGTTAGATTCATTGACAGCAGGTCGCTCTGCATATTTTATAGCAGTAGAGAGAGAGGGACAGTGATAGGGTGAGGGAGGGGGATAGGGACGGGGGTGGGGGAGGCTCGGTGGGAGACGGGGAATTTTGATTTTGTTTAATATTAATATAATTATATTTATTCAATAATAATATAAATATTAAATTTATTATTATATTTTTTGAAATTATTTTTTATTTTTTTTCTATTTTTAATATTATTATATTTTTAAAAGATTTATGTATTTTTATATATTTCTTTGAATTTCTTAGAATTAGGACCAAATTGAGAATATTTGTAAATTTTGAGGTTTAATTTTTTAAATTATGATTAAATTGATATAATATGTAGAAGTTGAGGAATAAATTAGTTATTATACCGATTTTTTAATTGTTACGTCACTTGCAATTTGTGATTTAAATGGGAGTGACTAAAATGATCGAAATATGTAACGTGAGTGCTTAAAATGAATTTTTTTTATAGTTGAGTAACTATTTGTATAGTTTATCTTATGATTTATGGTATGGTGAGTTTTTTTATATAATATTAGTGATAGGGAATGAGAGTAGCATAGTTTAAACCCATGCCAAATGAGTGTCTCACAAAAGCCATAACCACTGCTCCAATTAAGCTTAGACAATACAGTTGGTTAGAATTTAGAATTTTAAGATTTAAGATTTTAGTGAAAGGATTAGATTAGAATTTAAGGACTTAAAATTTTATTAAAAAAAGATTAATTTTATTAATTGTAGAGATAATAATAATAATAATAATAATAATAATAATAATAATAATAATAATAATAAATTTAATGTTTCTTAATATATTATATTATTAATACATTTTAAAAATATATGATGTGGCATATTATTATTAGGTGCCTAAAAAAGACTTTTAATATCATCCAAATCCATGTTAAACTCTTATATAAGTTTATATGTATTTAAAAATTTTTCTTAATATAAAAGTAATACTAACAACAATCGTATGATAGGAAAAAGCAACAACAATAATAATTAGTATGGTTCCGCCCTTCAGAGTAGATACTTGTAGATTTGAAATTTAGTATCATATTTTATTTTTATTTTTAGAATTTAAAATTTTAGATTTAATTGTTGCCATCATTAAATTATTTTAAAAGATTAAATTTTTATTAAATAAAATAATAAATATTTGTGCTAAGCATAGATGGTTATAGATCAAATAATGGTTATGATCCCACCACTATATTATAATACTCAATCTAACTTATTATATCGAAATAGTTTTTATTTCTTTTTATGTATATGTTAGAGAGGGTTTTTAAAAATCACATAAACACTTTAACGAACAATAAAAGATATTAACAATTTAGACTACCTGATGTCATTGCAAAATAAATGACCAAATTATGTCATTGCAAAAGTAAATCTCAACTATAAGCATAGTATAGGAATCAAAATTGTCATTTGACTATTATTCTATAATGGATAAAAAAGCCTTTTGGGCATTCTTTATATATATATATACAAATTTTATTAATATACTAAAAACTCTTAAACTCTTAAATTTTGTTTACACAAGCTCTTAGATTATTTTTGTAGTTAAATAAGCCATTAATCTATGACTTTTACTCATGAAGATCTTGATTTTAATATTAAAGTAAAAATATTTTAAAATTTTAAACTATTTTGTATTTTATGCTTACTGAATTTGTGGAGAATAATTCATTAAATAAAAATAAAATAATCTTTTCAAATTTCTTGAAAGTGCTTATATACATAACACACTTAATCATTTTTTAAAAATTTTATTACTCTTTTAAAATTTATATTGATGCTAAAGTGTATATAATTCTTATTTCATCAATAAAAATTAAGATAAGAGCTTGAAATTCAACATATATTTACTTTAATATTAAAACAAGAGTTTTATAAGTAAAAATTATAAGTTAGGGACTTATTTAACTACAAAAATAGTTTAAAGGCTTTTTAGTATATTAGCCTAGTTTTTTTTCTTAAAAACATATTTTTAATACAAAATTTTCTTGACATAATAAGTTAAAATGTGTATTTTAAGAAAAAAAAGTAGCCTCAACAATTTAATCAAAATAGTTGAAGATAAGAACTAATTGGTCTTGATAATGTCGTAGAGTGTCAAATTACATTAAATTGAAATAAAAAATTAAATATTAAAGGTGATCATGCTAAAGGGAATAGAATTGAATTTCGACTAAATATAAAATAATAACAAAAATAACAATTTTTTAACACACAAAAGATCTATCTTGACAAGATAAGTTAGAATGTAATTTTAGAAAAAAATTTAACCTCAACATTTTAATCGAAATGGTCGAAGATAATAACTGTAGAAGCCCAAATTTGCCCGGGCCTGTACCAGATAAACCAAACCATACTAGAAATAAAAACAGTCTATAAGTCCAAGTACAACGGGCCTGATACGACCCAAATCAAAAACCAGCCCAATAACCAAAATCCTAGCAGCCCACTAGACCCAAAACAAAAAAAAAACCTAGCAGAAAACAGAAGAACCCTAGGCGCCGCTCCTAAGGTCTTCTGACCTTTGGTCTTCTGACCTTTGGTCTTCTGCCCACCTGCTCTGCCAGCAACCACCGCCAACTGCCACTGTCATCTCCACCCACGTGCGCCCACGCCTGCAAGGACAGAAAGGAAACATCAGCAAGTAAAATAGACTAAAAAAATTCATGTAAATCGGCTATAAAGCCAACAAAAAATCTTTGTAAGAGGGTCCGATTTCTAAAAAAAATTAGAAGAAATAAAAAAGAGTTCAAAGGTTTTTTTAAAGTTTTCTTTTCGGATCTGTTCTTTTCTTTTCTTTATTTCACGTTTAACATCTAACTCAAGTAATAAAACGAAACTTACCTGAACGCCGCGTCTGAGTTGTCGCCGGAGTCCTTCGGGTAACCGAAAATGGACGAGGATGGCGGCTTTTGGGGGTTTTTCTCTCGGCTTTGGGGATAGGAGGGCCCGATCTACGAAAGGCCTTTGCGACGGGGTTAAAAAAACGACCTTTCGCCTTCTGACCACCGCCTCTGTTGGCCTTGGCATAAATGGCGCGGTGGCTCTATTTGAGCCCTTGGCCGGAAAGGAGAGGGCTGGGGAGAGGTTTTGAAGTTTTTTTGTTTTAAACAGAAAAGAATGATGAAATAAAAAAAAAACAAACTTAAATAGACACCTTAAACGGCGTCGTTTAGGACTGGCTTCAATAGTCCCAAAACGGCGTCGTTTTGACATGGATCAAGCCGACCCGACTCGACCCGATGAAGGTCCGCGTGTTTCCATACCTGAGGGTCTATTTACGATTTTGGTCCTTCTGCGTTTATTTTCTTTTAGATTAACTCCTTTTGTTCAATATTATTGTCTTTTAATTCAGCCCTGAACTTTCGTGTGTTTTTCGATTTCGTCCCCGACCCCCCTGGCGCACTGAGCAACGTACACGTGTCCTGATAAGGGTTTTATTACTCGTTTGGTCCCTGACATTTACGCGCATTTCCATTTTGGTCTTTCTTGTTTGTTTTATTGTAGTTTTTACCCTGTAATTTCATTTTGCTCTCGATTTCGTCCTATGTTTTGTTTATTGTTTAATCTAATTTTTTTAAGACTCTTATTATTATTAAACTAACTATTATTATTATATTTGTTATCTTTGTTATTACTATTTTTATTATTGTTTACTCGTCCATATCTTTTAAAATTTTAGCTTTTGTTATATATATATATATATACACTTTTTTTTTTACACTTGTACCCACTTATATATATGTTTTATACTTTATAATTTATATATATATATATAGGTCTATATATATTTCTCTTACAGTACATATATACTAATATATCTTCTTTTATCCTTTTTATACACGTATACATACATATATGTATATACCTATACAAGCTTTTATATTTGATAGCTTTAAAAATATATATATATGTGTTTTCATATTTATTATAATTATATATAAATGTTTTCCTTATATGTGCATAAATATTTATATATATATATATATATAAATATATCTTATAATTTGGATCAATTTTCTTTCTTTGTTATTATTTGTTTTACTTAATGTTCATTTATTTATTTATTTATTTCATTCTTTACACATATTATTTTATGCTCAAGATCACATTTATTATTCCATTATGCATATAAATGCCATATTTCAAAAAGGAAAATGTTTTAAAATAAGGCAATATTTCGCGTTTGGGAAATTCGAGAAAACATGCCCTAAGGTCTTTGGGTGTTGATTTTCTCGTCCAACCAAATGGCTTAATATCCTTTTAAAACTTTTAAGAATAAGGCAATGTTTTGCGCTTGGGAAATTCGAGAAAACCTGCCCTAAGGTGCTGGGTGTCGATTTTTCTCGTTCAACCAAATGGCTTAATATCCTTCTTCAAAAATTTCAAAATAAGGCAATATTTTGCATTTGGAAATTCGAGGAACGTGCCCTAAGGTGCTGGGTTTCGATTCCTCGTTTATCCAAATTACCAAATATCCTTTTGAATTTTAATCCATGCCATTTGAGTTTTTTTTAGGATCGTATTTTAAATTTCTTTAAAGTTTTCAGTTTTTTGACACTAAGACATTAAGTAATCAACTAGGTACCAATTTTGGGCGTATCGAGGGTGCTAATCCTTCCTCGTGCGTAACTGACTCCCGAACCCATTTTTCTGAATTTCGTGGACCAAAATTGTTGTTTTAATAAAATTAAATCGTTTATTAAAAACAACCGCTTTGCAAGGTGATCCGATCACACCTCATCAAAAAGGATCGGTGGCGACTCCCATTTTCGTTTTCATTTTCCAAAACCCAAGTCGACTCCGTTTTTCATCTAAAAAATGGTGTCAACAGCTTGGCGACTCCGCTGGGGAACCCAAAAATAAGAGAGTCAAGCCACGAGTTGATTACTTTTTGTCTTTTTGTCGAAAGTCAAAAATTTGATTTAAATATACGATCCTCTCATTGCATTTCATTTGTTTTGAGTTATAGTCTTCATCATGTTTTGTATTTTAAATTTTATATCTTTCGCATTGCATTGCATGACCCATTGGTCACACCTTTTAAGTGGGAGTGAGAAGCTACTCCTTCGTGAGGTTTTCACCTCCGTGCAGGATAGTGGATCGCTTTCAGGATACATCCGTACCTATGTCTTCGTGAGATTTTATCTCCGTGCAGCCATAGGGAAATGTATTCCCCTGAACCGAACTCGGTCTGTATGAACCTATAATGGGTGAAGATCGAGGAATCTGCTAGTTCGGGTACCTTATCTTTAGAGCCAAACCTCATATAGTGGACTTAGGAACTTAGCCTAGATAGAGCCACTCCAAACCTCTAGTAGTCACCCGATTAGGTACTTTCTGTTTTCCTTGTTTATTTTTGTACTAACCCCTCTTTTTGTGCTTTGATTATGATTGCATCGCATTTGCATCTTAGGAAAGAGATATTGATTCAAGTCCGATTACTAAATTAGAAAGCTTGTCATGGAATACGGATTCCTTGATAAAGTGGAAAACAATACGACTTCCCGAATATATTCTGAGAAACACAAGAATGGCGATGGAAGAGTTCGTGACCCTGCTTCGTAGCTTGAGGATTCAAGGCAATTATCTAAGAGCCTTCAACATTCCACCCCCTTAAAGAGGCGGACGAGCTTTATGAAGATGGGCAGATGATGGATCGCGACCAAGATCAAGAAAATGAGCTAGCAATGGCATCTATTGGAGAGATTACCTCAAA
Organism: Gossypium raimondii; assembly: GCF_025698545.1. Classification (NCBI taxonomy): domain Eukaryota; kingdom Viridiplantae; phylum Streptophyta; class Magnoliopsida; order Malvales; family Malvaceae; genus Gossypium; species Gossypium raimondii. The sequence goes on along the minus strand of NC_068567.1, from coordinate 50,389,247 downwards.
CATGCGAATGAAGAAAAAACCGATGTTGTTTCTTAGAATATGAGGGTGAGGTCGTACATGTATCCGTTTTATGTAAGGGAATTTGCTTTCTAGAAAAGTTTCCTAAATGTAATTGAATCAGAATCAATGTCTCTTTAGGCATTCATTTCATGCATTTGCATTACATTGTATCATATGCATTAGATTTTCACGAAGTGACCCTAATTAGGTAAAATTATTCCAGAAAGTTTGGAAAACCAACATTTTTGCGGTACCCGAATAGCAAAGACTAGAGAAATGGAACGAAGGTTGGAAAAATTAGAGCGAATGCAGATTCAGATGCAGGAGCAATTAACTGAATTTCAACAGGAGATGAGAGATCAGATGCTAGAATTACGGAGAACTATGATAAACCAGTTTAACCGATTGCTAGCTGGAAAGTCAAAAGAAGTGAAAGACCCGGTGGTTTACTTTGGGGTTGATAATGAGGATCTTGTCTATTCCTTAGATTGTACTCCGACAAGTATCTAGGTCCAACCAGATGGGCGTCCACAAGGAGCACTTTTTACTATCGGATCCCAATATTATCAGACTGGTACATCGACACCAGTGAATTGCCTGACAGGCTTAGAATCCAATTTGAGGAATGATTTAGCTAATCCTGTTGCTAATCTAGCCGAAATAAAGAAGATGAGGATAGAGTACCCAAATACTATAAAGGCCCCAAGGAAGAAGGGGAATAAAAGGGATAATATAGGCGGATATAACAAGGGCCACTCAAAACCAATCACTGTGGGCATGCCAAAGACGGAGACCACCAGCCATCAGAGCCTTTTAAAGCAAGAATCTGGAGTGAAACCAGGTACTGAGAAGCTCCAGGTCACACCAATTTCGATGTCATATAAGGAGCTGTATCAAAGCTTGTTCGATGCGCATGTTGGTGCTCTTCGTTACTTGACCCCTTTACAACCTCCTTATCCCAAATGGTATGATATGAACATGCAATGTGATTATCATTCGAGAATTTTAGGGTACTCAGTAGAGAATTGCATTGCCTTTTAAAAAACTGATTGAAAGGCTTATCAGTATGGGCGTTGTTAAATTTGATGATTCCTCTAGTGCATAAAATACACTGCCCAATCATATTAATGACGAGGCGAATGAGGTGTATGAAGAAGTGTTAGGAAATATTCACATCAACGACGCGTCTGAAAACACAATTGGGAAGGGACCTTGTTAGATGTCAGCCCTTATGAATTCTGGAGTGTTCTAAACAATTAGACTGCGGAAGAAATTCCTGTAGCTATCAGGGCTTATTTAGAGTAATGTTCAGAACATTTCTGTTGTTTTTAGCCTAAAGCGATAGAAATTCCTTTGTGAAATAGGCTAATGTCTGAACGTTATTATTCTAATAAAATACATCTTTGCATTCCTTTTTGAGCCAATATTCTTTCATTCTTTTTGAATAATTATTTCTGATTATTTCATTCTTTTAGATTTGCTTTCACATCATTCACTCATAATCATATAGTATAAATAGTTATTCATAAATTTATTATACTTTCTTTTGTATATTCTTTGGTACTTATTATGAGTCCCCGGATATCAATTACGTGAATGACTCTGCTATAGACCCAGATTTTCCTTTTGAGCGAGGCATGTGTTCAGAGGGATCTCAAGGCTTTGAAAATGACAAAGATTGTAGTTTATCTCCTGACTTGTTAAGGATGGTTGAACAAGAGGATAGACAGATCCTACCTCACAAGGAATCATCAGAAATCGTGAGCTTGGCAAAGATTAGAATTGACCAAACCGCAAAAATGAAGTGAGACCTCATCAAGTTACCTCTAGAGTTCGATGATATCTTTGTAGAATCATACCAGGATATGCCCGGGTTAAATGTCAATAATGAAATCTACACAACAGCACGATGTCAGAAATTTACAGTGCGAACGATGCAATTCTTTGCCGGGGCAATGCCTCTCTCGTTCAGTCAGCATAGCTTTGCCCATTTGAAGTCGAGTTTCCATCCTTTCAAGATGTTGTTGGATTTTATCCTAATTAAAGAGGAAGATCCAAAGTTTTCTGTCATAGTTGCGTCCCAAAAGGGCTCTATGAAAGAAATCTGGTACCAAAGAAGGTTTTTCACATACAAGATGAAAGTGGAAGATCTTATGTGGAAGACTTTAGAATAACATTGATTCTGGTCGAAAAACATGACCAAGACTTGCCTAATCTCATGAGTTCAGACAAAAAAAATTAAAAAAATCAAAAAAAATCAAAAAATCAAAAAAATCAAAGTCAAAATAAGAAAAAAGGAAAAGAAAAAGGAGAGGTCAAGGCGAAAACCCGCAGAGGGCGCTTTGACCAAAGGTGGATTTGAGTTGAAAACCCGAAAAAGGGCGACTCAAATTTTGAGCAAAATGGGGCATGGACATCACTATTATCGAAGACTTCTAATGGGCATTGCTTCATTTTTTTGAGAGGCTACTTCATGAGCCAAGGTCATCCTATACCGATACAGAATTTCAGAGAAGAGGGTATTAGAGAATGCATTGAGCTTAAACAATAGCACGATAGCTGAGGTCTCAAATTAACTCAGAAGTGGACACCACAATTCGTCACTGAAGTGCCTAGAGTTGAACATCGAAAATTGAAGGAAAATGACTGAGACTTACAAGGATTGGCATGAGAAATTACTATTTGCCTTCATTGCTTGTCGAACATCTGTACCGGGGCAATACCTTTCTCTTTGGTTTGCGGGGTTTAGGTAGTTTCACCTATTGAAATCCTTTCTCTCCGAGTATTAGTTGAGCTAGAATTGGATGAAGCAGAATGGATTCAATTGCGATGCGATTAGTTGAACCTAGGAAAAATGTTAAAAGCTATTCTTCAAGGTCGGATGTACCGGAAACAAATGATACGAGCCCATAATGAACAGTGTCATCTCAGAGAATTCCACGAGAGGGTTGGATGTCGAAAAAGATCATTCCTCTCCAAAAGGATTCTAGAGGGAAATGAATGCCAAACCGAGAATGTCCCTACGTTGTAAAGAAGACATTTTTCAGAAGAGCACTGATCTTGTGTGAGATTGCTAGTCCTATAAACTCGGATCCAATCAAGAAATACTTCGTTTAAAGAAGGAGAAATGACCAAGGTGAAAACCCGCAAATGGCACTTTGAGTCAAAAAAAAAAGAGGCAAATGACAATGAAAAATGAAAAAATGAAAAATGGAGAGGCTAAGGGGAAAACCCGCAAAGGGAGCCCTAGGCCAAAGGGGATTTGAGTTGAAAACCCGAAAAGGGCGGCTCAAATATTTGCTCAGAATAGGGCATGAGGCAACCAGAGCGATTCGACTTTTGATCATATTGGGGCATGTGGTGATCTTGCTATACCTGAATCAACAAGAAAGGATAGACGACACCTTGGGGCATCAACAGAGCACTGTAGATCTCCTAAACGCATGTCCAGCTCAAAATGGTCTTCAGAAAGCTTGTACAGAGAAGTTCAAGCTGCGATATCTGGGGCACCCAATTCTCATATTATTTGTTGTTCTTGGAATACTTTTTTCTTTTCCAAGATATACATTCCCAATTAATTTCTTTGTCATCCTTCTTTACTATTTTGATAATTTGTTCTTTCGAGCTATGCTCAGAACCAACTTTATTCTTATCCATTGTTATGACCCTTTTCTGCAAACATGTTGCATTGGAATAATGGTTAATGGACTAATAAAACTTTCACAAAGGAAGTTTTGTATATTACTCGAAAAAGTTTCTAAATAATATAGGAACCTGAAACAGGACTATCGTTTAGAGCACACCAAATTTAAAGGTAGGAGATTTGAGAAGGAATAGTCTAAATTTGGATTTTCTCTTTGGATTTCATTGTCAAATGCATTGATTGAACAAAATGATAAGATGACGGGTTAATGACAAAGCTTAAATGAACAAGCAAGCAATGATCATCAGGCAATAGTAAGAGCTTACCTCGGAGAAGAGATCATTTATTTGCACATGAGTATGACACCTTGGGAATGGTGTGAAGAACTAGAATGATTTGCGTCCTGTATCCTTGAATTGTGATAGGAGAAGATTGAGGAAAAGCCACATATTTCTACTATTGGGTTGCAGTGGGAGAATGATGGTACAATTTTTGTGTCCTAGTGGATTTCACAGTGGGGGCAATCTGACTGAAGTGATGCTTTGGAGAAGTCGGTCAAGTGAGAAGACGTTGTAGCACGTCAGTCACAAAGCCTTAATAAACTCCGAGTAGTGACAACCTCGGCGGGATCATTCTCGAAAAAATAAAATTTTGCATTCATGCTAACACTGTTCACACATGTCTAGTTAGGAGCATTTGATTCATTTTGATCATTCCATCCTAATCTTTAGGCATAATTAGGTTCATTATACAGGTCATGTTTCCCAGAGAACAGATCAGTGAAGATCGAAAATAAAGCCTTGCCTTCATTAGTTGCAGTGGAGCTGGTTAAAGATAGCAGATCTTGCCTTCCTGCGTTAACAGCGAAGCAGATCGAAAACAAACCTTGCCTCTCTTGGTTGTGATGGAGCTGGTTAAAGACAAAAGAGCTTGCCTTCCTGCATTGACAGCGAAGCAAGTCGAATACACAAACCTTGCCTCTCTCGGTTGTGATGGAGCTGGTTGAAGACAAAAGATCTTGCCTTCTTGTATTGACAGCGAAGCAGGTCGAAGACACAAACCTTGCCTCTCTCGGTTGTGATGGAGCTGGTTAAAGGCAAAAGAGCTTGCCTTCCTGCATTGACAGTGAAGCAGGTCGAAGACACAAACCTTGCCTCTCTCGGTTGTGATGGAGCTGGTTGAAGACAAAAGATCTTGCCTTCTTGTATTGACAGCGAAGCAGGTCGAAGACACAAACCTTGCCTCTCTCGGTTGTGATGGAGCTGGTTGAAGACAAAAGATCTTGCCTTCCTGCATTGACGGCGAAGTAGGTCGAAGACACAAACCTTGCCTCCCTCGGTTGTGATGGAGCTGGTTGAAGACAACAGATCTTGCCTTCTTGCATTGACAGCGAAGCAGGTCGAAGACGAACCTTACCTCTCTCGGTTGTAGTGGAGCTGGCTGAAGAATTTCAGATCTTATCTCCCTGAGATTACAGCGGAGCAGATTGAAGTTAGTAATCCTATCTCCCTGAGATTACAGTGGAGTGGATTAAAATTAAGGATCTTATCTCTCTGAAGTTACAATAGAGTAGATCGCGTCAGGTCTTATCTCCTTGAGGTTACAGTGGAGTAGACCGAAGACTTTCAGATCTTATCTCCCTGAGGTTACAGCGGAGCAGATCGAAGACAGGATCTTATCTCTCCGGGTTCTGAGAGACTAGATCGCATCAGTCTTATCTCCCGAGGTTACTGATGAGAGTAGATCGAAGACTTTGGATCTTATCTCCCGAGGTTACTGATGGAGCGGATCGAAGAGCAGATCTTATCTCTCTGAGTTACTGAGAGTAGATCGCATCAGTCTTATCTCCCCGAGGTTACTGATGGAGTAGACCAAGACTTTCAGATCTTATCTCCACGAGGTTACAATGAGCAGATCGAAGACATAATCCTATCTCCCCGGGTTACAAGTGGAGCGGATTAAAATAAAGGATCTTATCTCTCTGAAGTTACTGATGAGCAGATCACACTAGGTCTTATCTCCCCGAGGTTACTGATGAGAGTAGACAGAAGAATTTGAGATCTTATATCCACGAGATTACAATGAGCGATTGAATTTAGTAATCCTATCTCCCGAGATTACAGTGGAGTGGATTAAAATGAAGGATCTTATCTCTCGGGTTACAAGAGTAGATCGCGTCAGTCTTATCTCCCGAGGTTACTGAGTGGAGTAGACCGAAGACTTTCGATCTTATCTCCCGAGGTTACTGTGAGCGGATCGAAGATGGATCTTATCTCTCCGAAGTTACAGTGAGTAGATCGCGTCAGTCTTATCTCCACGAGGTTACTGATGGAGTAGACCAAGACTTTCAGATCTTATCTCCCGAGGTTACAATGAGCGAGATCGAAGAGAGGATCTTATCTCTCCGGGTTACTGATGAGAGTAGATCGCATCGGTCTTATCTCCCGAGGTTACTGATGAGAGTAGATCAAGACTTTCGAGATCTTATCGCCTCGAGGTTACAATGAGCAGATCGAAGACATAATCCTATCTCCCTGAAGTTACAGTGGAGCGGGTTAAAATAAAGGATCTTATCTCTCTGAAGTTACAGTAGAGCAGATCACACCAGGTCTTATCTCCCTGAGGTTATAGTAGAGTAGACCGAAGAATTTCAGATCTTATCCCCCTGAGGTTACAGCGGAACAGATCGAATACATAATCCTATCTCCCTGAAGTTACAGTGGAGCGGGTTAAAATAAAGGATCTTATCTCTCTGAAGTTACTGATGAGCGAGATCACACAGTCTTATCTCCCTGAGGTTACAGTAGAGTAGACCGAAGAATTTCAGATCTTATCCCCCTGAGGTTACAGCGGAGCAGATCGAAGACACTATCCTATCTCTCTGAAGTTACAGCGGAGCGGATTAAAACCACAGATCTTATCTCCCTGAAGTTGCAGTGGAGTAAATTAAAACCATAAACTTTGTCCCCCTAAAGTTGCTGTGAAGAAGATTGAGGCTACAAGTCAGAGCTTTCAGAAGTGCAGTTGAGTAGAGCGAAGCAACAAGCCACAGTGGACTGAAATAAAGCTACTTGAAGAGAAGCACTAGAGCGAGGCCATAACAAGTGAGACCGGGCAAAGTTGGCCTTTCTTGGTCTTTGCCCTGTTCTCGTTACACGACAACGAGCAAAGAGGGGCAGTTGTAGAAGCCCAAATTTCCCCGGGCCTGTACCAGATAAACCAAACCATACTAGAAATAAAAACAGTCTACAAGTCCAAGTACAACGGGCCTGATACGACCCAAATAAAAAACCAGCCCAATAACCAAAATCCTAGCAGCCCACTAGACCCAAAACAAAAAAAAACCTAGCAGAAAAAGAAGAACCCTAGGCGCGCTCCTAAGGTCTTGACCTTTGATCTTCGCCCACCCGCTCGCCAAAGAACCACCGCCAAGCGCCTTTGTCATCTCCACCCACGTGCGCCACGCTGCAAGGCGAGAAAGGAAACATCAGCAAGTAAAATAGACTAAAAAATTCATGTAAACCGCTATAAAGCCAACAAAAATCTTTGTAAGAGGGTCCGATTTCTAAAAAATTAGAAGAAATAAAAAGAGTTCAAAGGTTTTTTAAAGTTTTCTTTTGGATCTGTTCTTTTCTTTTCTTTATTTCACGTTTAACATCTAACTCAAGTAATAAACGAAACTTACCCGAACGCTGGCGTCGAAGTTGTCGCCGAGTCCTTGAATGTAGAAAATGGAGGAGGATGGCGGCTTTGGGGTTTTCTCTCGGCTTTGGGGATTGGAGGCCCGATCTCGAAAGGCCTTTATGACGGGTTAAAAAATCGACCTTTCGCCTTCGACCACCGCCACTTTGGCCGCGGCAGGCCGAATGGCGCTGGTGGTTCTTAATGGGCCCTTGGCCGGAAAGGAGAGGGTGGGAGAGGTTTTGAAGTTTTTGTTTTAAATGAAAAGAATGATGAAATAAAAAAACAAACTTAAATAGACACCTTAAGCGGCGTCGTTTAGGATCGCTTCAATAGTCCCAAAAGCGGCGTCGTTTTGACATGGATCAAGCCGACCGACTCGACCCGATGAAGGTCCGCGTGTTTCCATACCTGAGGGTCTATTTACAATTTTGGTCCTTCTGCGTTTATTTTCTTTTAGATTAACTCCTTTTGTTCAATATTATTGTCTTTTAATTCATACGAACTTTCGTGTGTTTTTCGATTTCGTCCCCGACCTTCGGCGACCGAGCAACGTACACGTGTCCTGATAAGGGTTTTATTACTCGTTTGGTCCCTGACATTTACGCGCATTTCCATTTTGGTCTTTCTTGTTTGTTTTATTGTAGTTTTTAACCTGTAATTTCATTTTGCTCTCGATTTCGTCCTATGTTTTGTTTATTGTTTAATCTAATTTTTTAAGACTCTTATTATTATTAAACTAACTATTATTATTATATTTGTTATCTTTGTTATTACTATTTTATTATTGTTTACTCGTCCATATCTTTTAAAATTTTAGCTTTTGTTATATATATATATACACTTTTTTTTTACACTTGTACCCACTTATATATATGTTTTATACTTAATAATTTTATATATATATATAGGTCTATATATATTTCTCTTACGAGTACATATATACTAATATATCTTCTTTTATCCTTTTTATACACGTATACATACATATATGTATATACCTATACAAGCTTTTATATTTGATAGCTTTAAAATATATATATATATGTGTTTTCATATTTATTATAATTATATATAAATGTTTTCCTTATATGTGCATAAATATATATATATATATATATCTTATAATTTGGATCAATTTTCTTTCTTTGTTATTATTTGTTTTACTTAATGTTCATTTATTTATTTATTTATTTCATTCTTTACACATATTATTTTATGCTCAAGATATCACATTTATTATTCCATTATGCATATAAATGCCATATTTCAAAAAGGAAAATGTTTTAAAATAAGGCAATATTTCGCGTTTGGGAAATTCGAGAAAACATGCCCTAAGGTCTTTGGGTGTTGATTTTCTCGTCCAACCAAATGGCTTAATATCCTTTTAAAACTTTTAAGAATAAGGCAATGTTTTGCGCTTGGGAAATTCGAGAAAACCTGCCCTAAGGTGCTGGGTGTCGATTTTTCTCGTTCAACCAAATGGCTTAATATCCTTCTTCAAAAATTTCAAAATAAGGCAATGTTTTGCGTTTGGAAATTCGAGGAACGTGCCCTAAGGTGCTGGGTTTCGATTCCTCGTTTATCCAAATTACCAAATATCCTTTTGAATTTTAATCCATGCCATTTGAGTTTTTTTTTAGGATCGCATTTTAAATTTCTTTAAAGTTTTCAGTTTTTTGACACTAAGACATTAAGTAATCAACTAGGTACCAATTTTGGGCGTATCGATGGTGCTAATCCTTCCTCGTGCGTAACTGACTCCCGAACCCATTTTTCTGAATTTCGTGGACCAAAATCGTTGTTTTAATAAAATTAAATCGTTTATTAAAAACAACCGCTTTGCAAGGTGATCCGATCACACCTCATCAAAAAGGATCGGTGGCGACTTCCATTTTCGTTTTCATTTTCCAAAACCCAAGTCGACTCCGTTTTTCATCTAAAAAATGGTGTCAACAATAACTATTTTAATTACTAATACCATTATTAAAATAGACTAGAACATAAAGATTTAATCTTAAACGTGATTATAGTAGACGATTAGAATTAAAGAAAAAAAAAGACACACATGTCGTGTAGGTAGGCATATATAAGTTATATGGATAATAAAGAAAAAGGGTAATTGTGCCATAACAAGAAAAATGGTAGCTATTGTCATTGTCGTCACAACAATAACAAAAACAATAACAACTTGCAACAATTTTAATAAATAAAATAACAAAAATAAAAATATAATGACACAATCATATTGATAATAAAAATAATATAATTTTTTATCAAAAAAAATATATATAACTTGAATGTTCATAAAATATATCCTACGACCCACGGTTGAGTTAGTGGGTTCAACTTTCAAGCTTACTTCCTCTTTTTCCTTAGGTCGACAACAATTGGGTTGAGATTTATTACCAAGCATAACACTTTCCTTCTTTGTTGACCAAGTTGAAATTAGGTCGGGCGTGCTCCACGAGTGAGCATGCTAGACCCCTGGCCCTTTTATTATTTTTTATTTAACAAAAACACCAAAACCTTTTTTGCATTGCATTTCAAAGCATCTTTTTTTAGCTAAACCAGGGACCTATAAACAATACTAAACAATGAACTTTCAAGCTTACTTCCTCCTTTTCATTGGGCCAAAACAACTTGGTTTGGATTTGCTGCTAGGCATAGTTTGTTGACCCGATTGAAATTAGGTTAGGTGCTCTCCACAGGTGAAAATGCTAGATCCTCGACCCTTTAATTGTTCTTCTAAAGTTAAATTACTTTCCTTTTATTAAAAATATACTAAAAGTTTTTTTAGCATTGCTTTTCAAATTAGTTTTTTAAGCTAAGCCAACTTCATGACTTATAAGCGATAGTAAACTATCAATATTCAAGTTTACTTCCTCTTTTTCCTTGGGTTGACAATTAGAGGTGAGTAAAACTCGAATTTATTATAAAAATTTAAAAAATTTTGAGTTTTTTGAATTGAATTGTTCGAGATATTTAATTTTTCCAATCAATTCAAATAATTGAATCGATTTTTCGAATCTGAATCGAATTAAATTTTGATAACTTGAATATAGGAAAATACAAATTCAGCAAAACAGCATAATTTTGGAGTAAAATAATTTCAAAATTTTAATCTCAACTACACCTTCCGGCATGGTTTCTCTGTCTTTTAAAATGAAAAAAAGGGTAAGGCTGCTTTAATTTTTACTTCATTCTTCTCAGATCTCCCTTCCTTGACTAAATAAACCAAATTCTCCTCAAATTAGAAACCCTATTTTTTTTCTCCCAAATTAGACAGTACAGAGATGGGAAGGAACTAGCACATTGGGTTGAGAAACCCATCTTGTCTTTGCTTCATTCCTCCTTGATATGCTTTTTTCTATTTTTTATGATGAACTTTTTTTTTAGTTTCATTTTTGTTAATAAATGATCTTATTGCTAAGCTTCCACGAGTCTGCTAAATCGGGTATTCAAAATTTTTTTCAAACAACATTAAAATTTTTCAAAGTTGTAAGGGACACACGACCGTGTGGCCAGGCCATGTGGCTCACACAATCAAGAGACACGCCCGTGTCGCAGGCCATGTGGGCATTCGAAATAGGGACACATGGCCGTGTCAAAACTTGGGAGTTCACTGACTTGGGTCACACGGCCAAGTTACACGCCCATGTGCTAGGCCATGTGAGCGTATTGATTTGCATTATTAAGGTGCAGAGGTCACACAGCCAAGCCACATGCCCGCGTGCTAGGCTGTGTGAGAAGTTTTAAGTATTCTATTTTGCAAATTTTAAAGATGTAAGGGACACACGGCTGAGACACACGCCCGTGTCTCTACCCATGTAGACGAAACTAGGCTATTTTCTAAGCCACATTTCTCACCCAATTTGTCTTTCACCTACATTAATACTTTAACACATCAACAAGCCACAACAAAGCAATCAAAACAAGCCATAATCATGTCTTAAGCATAACATATCATCACATATCAACCATAACAAGACCATATAAAAGCCAAACAAATGGCTAATCGTAACAAAATATTTATATTCCAGCATTGGTAAATTTTAGCCTATATATGCCATTATAACCAAGATAATTTACTATATATATACCGAAATGGGACAATGGATAGTGTGAGATATCTCTGCCAAACTTCCAACCCAACGAGTTTCTGAATTACTATAAAATAGGAGAAATAAAACAAACTAAGCTTTAAAGCTTAGTAAGTTCATATAACATGGAATTTAACTTACGATTTATTTCAATTTAAGGTAAGCAAACTAAACATACTCTAACCAATTTGGCCAAATGGCTAAACACATATCTTTATCAAGCATGTTAGAAATGTAATTCATATAATAACCGATAATCACAAATATATATAGTCATTAGGCAAGTTTCTTACACATGTATCTTTCATCTCATTTTTCAACATATCAAGTAACATCATTTTCATGTATTTCAGGCATATACGAATAATAATTCATTTCGTATTCATATTGTTTCATATCAGAATTTTTCCCGTTGAATCATTTAAAATATCGATGGATACACGGGTAGTACACACAAAGTGTACAAGACTATAATTCGTCAAATCATATAATATTCGTCAATTAATATTCAAGAATGCTCATGTGAGCATATATAATGGTAGCTCTTTCAAACTATATAACAGGAAGCTTATGTGAGCTGTATAACGGGAAGCTCTTGCGAGCCAATTATCAGGAAGCTCATAAGAGCTATAATTAGGAAGCTCATGCTAGCCAATATCGAGAAGCTTCGGAGAGCCATTAATCGGGAAGCTCATAAGATCCAATTATCAGGAAGCTTCGCAGAGCCAAATAACGAGAAGCTCATGAGAGCCAAATATCGAGACGCTCATAAGAGCTGTGGTGTGTCCGCAACACATGCAGGACCTCAACCAATCGGAAACCCTTAATGACAATGTCATTTGTATCCATCGAATTTCTTAAGTTCAAACGAAACCTAGTACTTATCGGATATCTTCGGATATGTGATCAATATTTATACATGGCAATCATGCATTTCACACACATAACAACATTCAATTCAAAACATACAAATATACAAATTAGTTACACGAACTTTCCTCGACAAATATACAATTCGTAGACTTGTAAGCTACTAATCAGATACTTTTTCTTTTCCTCGTTCTAACTCCGTACCAGGTCTATCCAAATCTATATGAATGAATTTAACTCAATTTAACACAATTCATATTCAATTCAATCCAAAACACATCTTTGGAAAAATTACTATTTTACCCCTATAGTTTTAATTAATTACGAATTCATCCCTAGGCTCGAAAAATAAAATTCATACAATTTAATGCTTATTCCACGCCTAACTGATTTTCATATGTCACAATAGAAGCCCATACATTTCATGAAATTTAGAATTTCCATGAATTTTTACATCTTTTCAATTTAGTCCCTAAATCACAACTTCATTAAAATTCTCTTTACAAAAGTTGTTAATCTATCAACAACCTTTCATTTTCTACCATAAAACTTCATAATTCAACTATAATCATCCATGGAAAAACCCTAACACTTCAATAGTTTTACAAATTAATCCTCCAGATAGCTAAATTAAGTTATCACAATATCAGAAACATAAAAAATCCTTAAAAACGAGACAAGAATACATACCTAACTGAGCAAAATAAGTGTGCTAATATTCAAGCTTCCATGGCTAGGGTTTCCATATTTTTTTTAGGAAATATGATAAAATGATGATATTTTTATTATTTAATTCATTTATCATCTTTATTTTATCATCTTTCCAATTTAATCCTTTTCTTTTCTTAATTTTCCAATGACGAATAATCATCCCTATCTACTAACTCTTCTAAATGCTCTATTTTCCATTTAAGGACCTCAAATTTTGAATTCTATAGCTATTTGGTACCTTTAGCTACTAGAATTCAACTTTTGCACTTTATGCAATTTGGTCATTTTTATCAGATTAAACATGAATTCAATAAAATTTCTTAACGAAATTTTAATACGATATTTCTATCGTACTATAGACCATAAAATAATATTCAAATAAATTTTCTATAGACCATAAAATAATATTAAAATAAATTTTCTTTCGACCTCAGATTTGTGGTCTCGAAACCACTGTTTCGATTTTACTAAAAACGGGCTATTACACTTTGAGTATTTGATGTCGTCACTTTTCCAACAATTTGCTTGAATGAATGTTGCTACTCAAAAATTCTTCTAAGTGTTGAGTAGCTTCAATGTCACGACTTTGTGGGCAATTTCCTAGTGCCTTGGCCATTTTGTCCCAAGTTGTTTCCTACATCACTCAAGTAACTTGTTAAATCTCATTAGGCAAGACTTTGCCAAACTTGTCTTAAAATATAAAAAAAAATTAACTTATTGAACCAGAAACATAATGTAAATATAATTAACAAAGGCTACAAAAATAACAGGAAAATAGTTTATTAGAAGTTTGTTAAGTATAAAAAAAGAACTCAAATTGTGATATCAAATTATGATAGATCAATAACCCTCTCATCCCTCATTGACATAGTTGAAATCAGGTTAGGTGTGTCTATGGGTGTACGTGCCAAACCCTCGACCCTTTTATTATTATTTTAAAGCAAGTACATCGGCCAATGACTTAGGCATAAACATCTTAATAGGTTGTTGAATGTTATTATTCAACCCATTAAAAAAATTGATTACATACTCCTCATTAATATCAACTTTGCATGATAGAATTTCAAATTGATCACGGTAACGGTTGAGAATAATTTTTTTCTTCAGACTTAAGAGCTCAGCCATGGGATCACCAAAGAACTTTTCACCAAAAATTTCTTCCAAAGGTTGTACATAGTCTTTCTAAGAAAACTCTTCAAAACTTCCTTTAAATTATACATAAGTCTGATGCCACTACAATAGTTTTCCTTCTAGAAAAATCATAACCAACTTCACCTTCAAACCAATAAGTGTTTAATCCACATTAAAGAAATTCTTAAATATGAACAACCATCATTCATATCATCTCCATTAAACTTAGGAAACCCCTTATTGGATTGCCTACTAACAAAGTAATGAGACTTGCGAACCGTGTAAATGCACTTCAACATCACCTTGTAATTGACTCATGATTTGAGTCTGTTGAAGGTTCAAAGTAGTAATATCATTTCTCAATACCGATATGATCCTTTCTTGATTTTTCTTTTGTCCTTGTACCTTTGCAAAATATTCTTGAAAAAAAAATTCTTTAACAAATTCTTTGAAATGTCTAATGTCATGTAAACGAGTAGCTTCCACCATCATAGATGTCAAAAGATGGCCTTCATTCTACTTGGTACAAGATTAAATGGTCAAGGGAACTTCTCAGGCAAATTGGAAAAAAACAACTATCAAGGGAGAGATCTAAAATTTAGAGAGAACAAGATATAGGTAATTATGTTAATTCTTGAACATGCAACTTGGTTTATTCATAGGTTGTAACAGGTTACAATCCATTATTTCTCAAATTCATTTTTAAATATTAAATATTTTAAAAGATATTTTTATAATTTAATTTAAATGAAAATAGTTATTTAACTAAGAGTAATTAGAGTCAAATCAACTCGAATTACAAACTCAATTATTCAGGGTATATCTCAAACATATAACTCAATTCTTAAACAACTCTACAACTATTTGCTACTTGAAAGAAAATCAATCTCAATCTTTCAATAAAATAAAATAAAAACCTATTCCTAGTATTAGGGATGGCACTAAGAAAACTATTTATAGTTTCTATAATATCTAAATCTGTATAGCTGTTGGTGGGTGGGGATAAAAATGAACTTATGAGAAATTAATCGAAGGCTTCAAGGCGTGTAATCATGCCACTATTTTTAACCTTCTATTCATCCCCACCTATATTATGGTGTTGAAAAGAGTTACTGACAAATGAACCTCAAGGATACAATGAAGCCCAATGACTGTTGACATTTTGCACTAACAAAAACAATCCACTGAACATTGAGCAGAGCATAGCAAGAATATCAATTTCTATACAGAACTTTTGCAGTAATTCTTTATAGAGAAATCTTTGGATATAAAATATTGTGGGAGAATAGAAAGAAATTTTGTTTCTATGTTTTTGGTTGTGCCATACAAACGAAAGTTCACTCTTATTTATAGGAGTTCTCATGTCTTTCACAAAAACATAACTATCCAATATGCTTATTTGGATAGCCACATCTATTACCAGTGAACTTAAATATTCAATAGATATATACTTGAATAATTATAATTCTTTGTTAATTAACCAAGTGCCATAACTTTTGGTATTTAAGTGACATATTATATCGCTATGCATAGTGAAAACTCTTGACCAACAATCAAGTGATAAAATTATTGGTTACTTATAAATTTTAATTTGAAACTATTGGAACACTATATATATTCAAAATGTTCCAAAAATCTCCCCTAAATTTTTAAAATATTTTAGACTTTGATAATCTTTTAAATCAATTTCATAAAGAAATGTGTCCTACGATTAAACCTTCACTTATTGAAACATGTTAAAGTTAATTGAAATTGCATGGTAGACTAAAATTTGAACCGATTGGTGCATTTGATTAACTGAAAACATCTCACACAATTATTTCAACACCAGTCAATGCATAGTATCCAGGGGGTACTATTATGACCATATGTCTATAACCTTTTTTCATGAGTGTTGTTATAGCCAAGCCCTTGAGCTCTTAGAAGCAGTCACACTTCCACTAACATAGGTAGAACCTATCAAGAGTATTTCCGTTATTATTACACTCTAAGACATTTATCTTATGGGTCTATTAATAGTATATTACTCATCTTTCCCCTTACTGTTACGAGTACCTAACAATTTTTATCCTGGAATGATATATTATATATTATTTTATAGTGCTAACAATCACATACTTACAATGTACTTTGTCTTATTGAACATAAGACTTGTATTATACCAAGCGTTGAGTTAAGTTTCCATCATAGGTAACTTAAATAGTATGGGTTTGTACCCTATCCGTAAATCTCAAAATTTCCAACATAACTATGTTAATTATTTATACCACATGGTAAAACTTTATATTTATTTGTGTCTTGAAAAGTCATAAGACTAGCATCCTCACTATGTGTAATTATTCATTCTTTTTCAAAAAATGTTATCAAGGATATCCGTTGTATTATTACCAATTCACTATCATATGATCTTCAAAGTGATCACTTTATCTTTTATAGTGGTGGTTCCAAATTTACTCACTTTATGCATTTCTTGGAATCTAAGAAATTAAATTTCACAATTAAAAAATGTATGAAACTGTAATAACCCATTTTTTAGTGGTGTCAGAAATAGTGGTTTTGGGGCCACAAATTCGACGATTAAGTTTGTATGAACTGTTATTGCTTAAATGTTGTTTAAATTGAATGTTTATTATGTTATTTCAATGCAAATAAATCATTGTAAAAATGTAAAGGTTATGATGAATTGATGGATATCGAGCCCCGATTGAACCTTAGGAATTCTTAGGATACAAATGACATGTCATTAGGTAGTTCATGTTTCGAGTGCTGGTCTTGAATGTCCTACCGATGGCTGAGGTCTTGCATTTGTTGTAAATTCTCCAGAACTCGTGTGAGGAGCATTGTGTAGCTTACATTCTGACCCACAGCTCGTGTAAGCAGTCCTATTCCACAGCTCATGTGAATAATTATATAAAGGAAAGGTTACAGTTATATGTAAAGGCACACTTTGTGTGAGCTTTCCTGAGTATCCAATGAAATTCTAGAGGATTCAACGGGTAAGAAAAGGAATGGAACGGTAAGTGACTAAATGGAAATGTTCATGCCATATGAAAGGGTTTAAAGCTTATATGATGTATTTTATGAAATTCTACTTATGATGTAAATGAGTTTATATATGTTGTTGATAAACCTATTAACATGTGAGTTTGATGATGCTTGAATAGGTTTGTACTAAACTTATGGAATTGAAAATGATAAGTATGCAAATGAAATAAATCATGATCTTATGGTAACGATAATGAATTAAATGTTATGTTTATACATGGTTGTTCTCATATGTATCATGAACGAGTATGCTAACTTGCGAGTTTGATGTTGTTGTATAGGCTTTTATTAAGCATACGATATTGGTAACGGTTTGTACTTGTTATATAAATTTCATTATTGAAATGGTCGGTTATGTTTTAGGTTTATACGAGCTTACTAAGCATTCATTGCTTATATAGTTATTTTCCTTGTTTTACAGTTTATCAGAAGCTCAACCGGTTAGAAGTTCGTCAGAGATCTATCACACTATCTAGTAGACAAAGCTGTAGGTTTTGAGTAATTTGGCTAAGGTTTATAATGACATGTATAGGGTAATTTGTAATGGTATTATGGTGTATATGTTAATGATGTTTTGGTATGTATAAGCTTTGGAAAGCTTTGTTGGTTTGGTACACCTTGAAGCCTTACCAAGTTATGTGATTTTGGTTACTTTAAAGTGCTTGTTGATATGGATATCTTGGCACCTTGATAATGGTTTGAAAATAGAAACTTGTGACATGTTGTAGTTCATAATTTAATTAGGATAGTATGTATGGAAATGACAATATTAACATGTATAGGATGAATATGTAAATGGTAATTTGGTATATTTGTACCTTGATGTTTATGTAAGGTTGATGGAATTATAATGCTTGTTTAAAGATGTTCTTTTGGTCATTTTTGTTAATGATGGATGTGTATGATGTGTATGATGTGTATGACATTTTGGTACAAGATGTGGCTTGGAAATGGTCAATTATGATGTGTTTTAGGCACATAATAGAATGAGGTCTTTAAGCATGGATTTAGGTAATGTTCACATGTTTTGGTAAACATTATCTTGTTATAATTGTGGTGCCTTTGAATGACATAATGATTAGTTGATTTAGGGTCATGAAATGGCATTTTGGTGTATGATTGGATGATGTTTAGGTCTCTTTAAGGTGTGCACAAATGGATTGAATGCTTATGCATGAAATGGTTTTGGAATGACTTGATTTTAGGTAAATTTTAGGTCCACACAACTGGAGACACGGGCGTGTAACTCAATTGTGTAAGACACACGGCCTGTTGACACGACCGTATGTCATCTAATAATTTCCTTAGGTTGCAAGTTAGTGAGTTACACAGCCTGGCACACGGGCATGTGACTTGGCCCTATGACCTTACTCAGAGACTTACATGAGTGAGACCATAGACTGGGACACGGCCGTGTGTCCCTAGTTCGATAGTTACACGACCTGAGACACAGGCGTGTCTCTCAGCCGTGTAAGGCACACGACTGTGTGACCCCTGTTTTCCAATTTTTGTGATTTTTTCCTAAATTTTCCAAACATTTTCAAATTAGTCCCGATTTATTTCTAAGTTATTTTTAAGGCCTTGAAAGCTCGATTTAAGGACAAAGTGCATGCGATATGATGGATTATGATATGTTTAATTTATTTGAATATTGATGTTAAATGTTTTTGATTGTATGGTAATGTTTTGTAACCCTAATCTAATGACAGAGACGTGTTAAGGGTGTTACCGAAACCATACATCATGTATTTTCCACAAAGTAAGTTGTTGTAAAGAGGCTTAAAATCACTTGGTGAAACAAGACAACACATTTGTTATTTCTCATAACTTCTTTTCATATTTAACATATGACCGTAAAACTTCATGTATATGCATAATCAAATTGTAACACCCTATACTTGACCTGATCACTAAGTCCAAGCTATAGGATATCATATTCATTTTCGAAGCAACTACGATCGACTATATTCAAATACCAACATTTAACATTTAAATATGAGTAAAATATGAATTAAACATGATAAGCAATCATTCTCAGGTCAAATATAAGCTTACGAAAGCTAAGTACCATCTTAAGATTAAGCAACGACTAAACTGTAATGCTTTCAAAACTTTTTAGGTGGATGTTGCAACTTTCAGGGATTAGAGTCGTGAAACTGAAGATAGTAGCCAAGCTTCCCAACCTAAGGACAAAATTGCAAAGTTTTCAAAATAAAACAGAGTCGACATCGCGACCTCTAATAAGGGACGTCGTGATGAGGTGGCTTAATGTCACAACATTCAGGGTATAAAGTCATGACATTGGTGGTAAACCACTAGGTCCCTATTTTTCAATGGAATCCACCTAGCATAATTTTGCCTCAATGCCCCAAATAAATCATTCCATATAATCAAAACATGCTCAAAACATAATTATCAAACCATTAGCATCAATGCTATGAATGACCAAAACCAATTTCGCATAATCTCAACTTATATACAACCATGTTGATCATTTACACTTGAGACCAAATATTCTTAGGCACATGCCATAGATAAAATAAAAAGAAGATATACAATCTTAGATTGAGTCGATTATTGTTGTCTAGAAGTTGACTTCACTTCCCCAGGGCTTCGAGAATACCTATACCTGTGCATGGAATAAATAAACCGTATGCTGAGCGATAGGGCTCAGTGATACTTTCATGATTTGATATAATATAACATAAACATTAACAACATAATTTGAGACAATTGCATATACATATACATATACATATACATATACATATACATATACATGTACATATACATATACATATACATATACATATACATATACATATACATATACATATACATATACATATACATATACATATATATTCCATGTCTAACCATTTCATATCCTACAAATACAAATCAATTTTCATCATCTTTCAATACATTAAGTATGCATATAGCATTGATAAGCCTATTGATGTCCACCGAACTAACTAAAAATTTGACTAAGGCAAGTGCACCTATCAATTAATAGTATAGCTACGGTGAGCAAACATATCGCTCCCATGAAGACTAAAAATAATAGTATTTACTGTCTTTTTATTATTTAATCAAATAATTGGAGTGATTGATTAAGAACTAAAATTAACTAAATTAGTTAACTAACGAACTCAAAAAAGAACAAATCAGGAAAGTAAACTATTAACAACCAAGAAGCGAAACAATACCTAGGAAAGAATTCACTTAGATTTCATCTGTCACTATCAATCTAAATTACGTAATTTCTTTACTTAGTAACTTGGTCCGTAAAAATCCTTAAACTATGCTAATATCTCTTTCGAGAATAAGAGCAACTGACTCTAGGTTGATTAATTGAAATTTCTTTCGAATTAAAACCCCTATTATCACATTAATTCATACTATGGATTCCACTATTATATTTGACTCTAATCCGGTAGATTTATGTCATCCTATTTTTAGGATTGCATGCAACTCCACTCAATTATGCAAGATTTACTCTTAAACATGGTCTATTCAACCTCCAATTTAAGCACATCAAACATGGATCAATAATTTAGAAATATCAAACCTAGAATTAAGCACACATAATTGAGAACAAGAAACTAATTCATTGCATAAAATAAAAATCAAATGACTGAATCAATCATAGGGTTCATCTTCTAAAAAATCTCCTAAAAAATCAACTGAGAATCTTTAATCTTGACAAAAATTTGCTTTAGAGTCAACTTCAATGGTGTTTTTTGAGTTGTTTTCATAAGTATTCTATGATGACTCTCTTCTATCTTCTTATTTTTATCATATATGCGTCTTAGAATTCCCAAAAAACCTAAAAACTGCAATTTTATGTAGTTCAAAGTGCAAATTTACGAAATCGACTCGGCCTACCACATGGTTGTTGGTAGACTGTGCGGGTCATACAGTCGTGTGGATAGGGTCAGCCCATGTGACTCCTATAACTTGCTTCGATGTTTCATTTTTCGCCCCATTTGCGCCCAAATGTTCTATTAAGCATAAAAACATAAATTTAAAGGATTGGACGCATAAAATTCACCATAAACATCGAATAGTCACCCAAAAACACATTAAGAATGAGGCTAAAACATGTTACTTTTAGCACTTATCAAATATCCCCACACTTAAGCGTTCGCTTGTCCTCAAGCATAATTCTTAACCCACATTCAAGTTAACTTCCCTTAATTTATTATTTTCATCGATAATGTCTTAGGATAATTTGCAGATAATCATGCATTAGAAATTCAAACTAAAATGACACTAAAAAGCAAAAGCAATCCAAGCATAAATTTTTAAGGCATTAAAAACATAGATGTCTCCCCTATCTCAATAATTATATGAAATTCAAACTGAATAGACATTAACATCCTCACTAAGGTTCACTCAAACACTCAAAGTGTTTAAGGTTCAAGTAATGTGCACTCAACAGTCGAACAACAGTCCTGTAACACCCCTTACCCGTCTCTATCATCGAATTAGGGTTATGGAGTATTACAACACATATTGAAACATTCAACGACATTAAACCATTCATATATTAATTAAAATATCAAAATTCAAAACTAAATATTATTCATTACATACATACACTTACAGGTCTAAAATCGAGCTTATGAGGCCCTAAAAATAGTTTAGAAACAATCGGGAACTAATTTGAATCAAAACAAAAAAACATGAAAATTTTTTGAAAATTTTGAAAATAGGGATCATGTGACTTAGAAACATGGCTGTGTGGCCAAACTGTGTAACACAGGGTCACTCAACCGTGTAGTCAGGTCGTGTAACTCACTTTGCCCGTATGGACCAACATTCACTTGAAAACCAATAGGACACACGACCGTGTAAGTAGGTCGTGTGTGGCACACGGTCGTGTGACAACCCGTGTTCCAGGCCGTGTGCACCTTAAAAAGCTTTCAAAATAAGACAAACTTTCATCCAAAACGTAGATATCGATCCAAATCAAAATCAATCATTTCTATACTTTAAAAACACATTCAAATAAGCTTTAAAACATACCAAAACATACAACCTAAGTGTCTAACCAATGTACCCTCATTGACGCCACAATTCATTTGCCAAACCAAACTCATATATCACATCAAGATAACTTGCATTCAAGTTCACAATATCCTAATATAAACACATACCAAACTTACCATTCATTCATACCATTCATGTCTACTTCAACCATAATCTACTCATTCATAAGTAGATTAAATCAAAATGACCAAAACAAAATTATGCAAACATTTACAAACCAAAACAAAAGCCATATATACAAAATTACCCTCAACATTTTACTCTTTATGCAATTTAGTCCCTAAACCCGAAAGATACAATTTAACTAAATTTAAATAAAACCCATATTAGTCGATTTCTATATAGTCCCCATTCAGCCCACATTTATCAAAATTTCACAAAAATTCCATGTAATATCACTATTTTAACAATTAAATCCTTAAACATCAAAATTACTAAAAATCACTTAACAAATTACTTCCATTTAACTATTAAATTCAAGAATCTACACAACAAGCTTACAAACACAGTTAACTCATTCATGGAAGGTCCTTAGCCTTTTAACAATTTCACAAATTAACCCATGAGTTAACTAGATTAAGCTAAAATGACCTCAAAAACATAAAATTCATGAAAAATAGTGAAAAAAATACATACCATGCATGGGAAACAAGCCTTGTCCATAAGCTTATTTTAAGCTTCCATGGAGTTCAGTTTTCAAGAAAAAAATGATGAAAATAGCTTTGTTCATCTTTAATTTATGTTTTACTTTCATTTAATTATATAATTACAAGTTTACCCTTTATTAATTACCTAACACATAACAAAACAATGTTCATAGTCGTCCACTACAATCTATATGGTATATTTACCATTTGAGTCCTTTAATTTTCATTTGAATAGCCATTTAGCTCTTTTAAATAATAGAATCTAACTTTTGCAGCTTTTACGATTTAGTCATTTTTAATTAATTAACTATCCAAACGTTAAAATTTTCTAACCAAAATTTAATACAACCCTAATATAACTCTATAAACATTAAATAAACAAGAGAATACTGACTACTATTTATGAAACAAGTGAAAATGGGTTGTTACATCTCCGCTCGCTATCGTTTTCACATCGTAATAGAAAAGTTTCGACTAAAACATAAAAGAAAAGAAAACTAAAAACTGTGTTTGATGAGTATGTTGATGGATTGATGCCCTAATTTGTCTACAAAAGCCTCTTATTTATTGGTTAAAATATGTACACTTTATGCCTGGTATGCCCCCGATACTTTGGGTGGAAGTAAAAAATAAAATATCCGAGAATCTACTAAAATATGGTTGTCAATGTTATCCTTGCTTGTAGCCCATGTTCAGGTTTTATGGCTCAACATAGTTTGATGTGACTTAACACAGGGCTATTGTGGTTTAACACAAAGCTGCGTGTTGCAACACAGACCTTGCATGTCGCGCCACACATATTGCGTGTCACGCCACACATGACATTTTGTTGCTTTTGATGTTTTTCTCATGCTTTCACGGCTCAAGAAGGTTGAGCATCACTCACCCTAAGTTCCTAAGTCAATTGGGCCTAAAATTAAGCCTCTTGCAAACTTAAACACCCAAATTAATCCTACTTAAGGCCCATGTCGGCCTACTAGGTCATCAACACTAAAAAATGTGTTAAAAACACTTAGTTTTATTAACTTTTAATCTTAAGCTACTAATATTGAATATGCAATTTTAAATACTAAATTGTCTAGAAAACAAGCTTCTCAAGTGTGAAATTGACCCAAATTAACTACTACATTTGATGGCAAGTCACTCGTATAAGTTGAACCTGTGTCGTATAATACTCAAGAATATGCAACAACTGTTGGATTTGTTAAAGTTGTAATAATCCCTGTAACAACCCAAACCCGGCCTGGACGTTATGGCCGAATCTGCCGATGTCACATGATAGTGTGTTTGAAAACCGTATCACTGCTAAAACCGTTTTCTGTTTAGAACTAATCATTATCTTTCATAAATTCTCAAATCATGATTCATTTCTAAAACGCTATACTTTGCGGAAGCTTTTAAAATAGTTTGTGTGTGCGTGGTATTTTGATAAAAAATTCATCCCTTTTAAAAACCTGAGTTTTACCTACTTCTAGCAGATATAACCAGAAAACAATATAAAACCCAAATTTTAGGTAAAAATCCATAGAGGCCATTATTACAGGAAAAATACCCCAAAATAAAACTTAAAATCGTAAATAAGTATCAAATAGCAAAAAGGAGTCATGTGGCCACCGCTAAGTCCTTCGTCGCACCGATTCGCCTATGGTTGGAGATTACCTGTACAGATTAAACAGAAGGGGTGAGTTTAAGTAAACTAAGTGTGTAATCCCCATGCAAACAAACATACAATAACAGATAATCTTCGTTTAGGCCTAAACCCTTTCAATACCAGTATCAATACCGGTTTAGGCTTTATCCCATTTCAGTAACAGTAACCATTAGGGCCTTAGCCCATCATAGTACAGTAATAGTGACAGTTATGCAGTTATAAAATCCTACCCAACTAGCCTTTACACTCCATCTCCGTCCAACTCTACATTCCATGTAGGGATATCATCAACCCACCCATCCCTACACTCCAAATAGTATCGAATGCGCCACTAAACAGTAGTTGCAATTGAGCTGCTCGAAAGTTAGGCTTGAAGCCTTTCAGTACACTTCCTTTAATCAATATCAATCCCACCCCAATGCAATGTAATATACATATATGACATGCTAAAACATAATATCATGTATAAAATCAGGGCATACAGTATCAAACCAGTAGAACATCATCATGCTTAATAACATGTATAATCGTATCTGTCATACAGTCATTTCAATCAATTAGGGGTCTAGGTAAGCTTACCAACATTACAGTAGGTTCACAGTCGACTCGGGTGACCCGTACAACCTTAGCAATCAAACAGTAAAAATGGGCCTACAGACCATGTTGCATGCCTGTGTGGCCCCACACACCCGTGTGGCCCACACAGCCCAAAATGGCCTTGGCCATATAGATCTCACGATCTGGCCCAATATTCCCACATGACCGTGTGGTTCACTCGTGTGGAGCTCACGCGCTCGTGTGGCCCATACGGCCCAATTCGACCCGACCCATGAATCCCACATAGCCAGCCTCATCAATTACATGCCCATGTTTGATCACACGACCTACCACAAGGGCGACCGCACACCCTTGTGGCATCGGCAATCACATTCTTCGGCATTTCGCCAATTTCCGTTTTCAAAGTTGTGCTTACATACCTGACTTCGTTAGGAGTTAAGCCCTAATCTTGGTACACCAAAACCAAAATTGACCGAAACTGCACGTTTCAGTATTCGGCCAAGGAGAGGAGCCAAAATTATGTAGGGCAAGCTTGTGGGGAAAAAACGCTAGCGTAAAAAAATTGGGAATAGAAAGAGGGAACCGAATTTTTTAGAAAACAAAATCAGAAGAATCAAAATAAAATCAATAATATTCTGAATAATATGAGAATTTTCTTATTTTTCTCATCAATCCCACGAAATACTCCCATTATCCATTAATTTCCTCCACTAAACCGTCCATCACACTCCCATTCACCGTCAAACTCCCCAAAACGTCCACCAAAAATCCCTCAAAAACCAAATTTAAACCTCACTCAAACACTACAACATTTTGGTCAACCTACAACACTCATACGGCACAAGCAGTAAAAATAAATCATTTGTTCACGCAGAGCCTCGAACTCCTAACCTTCAGCACACCAACCCACCACTTAGCCACTAGACAGTAGGCCCATTTTGTTTTTACAAACAATTAATTAAAAGCTACAGTCTAGAGATAAGGCTTTATTTTTTAAAACCAAAAAACTTTCCCAAGTTAAGGCTTGAACCCAAGACTTCTCAGACACTCCCAGAACACATAACCATTAAAGCTGAAAGATATTTGTCTCACAAACATACAAAAATAAATATAAGGGATTTTTGGGGTGTTACAACTCTACCCCCTAAAAGAAAATTTAAACCTCGAAATTTTATCTGATCAGAACAAATGAGGATACTACTATCGCATTGCATTCTCAGGCTCCCACGTGGCCTCCTCAGAGCTATGGTTACGTCAAAGAACCTTAACTATTGGGATAGATTTTTTTCCTAGAACCTTTACATCTCACTCCAATATCTGAACTGACTCCTCAAAATTCAGATTTGGCTTAACCTCGATCTCCTTAATAGAAACAATGTGCGTGGGATTAGAGCGGTAGCATCTCAACGTAGAGACGTGGAACACGTCATGAATCCGATCCAATTCTGAAGGTAACTCCAACTGGTAAGCAACTGGTCTCACTCACTTAAGCACACGGTAAGGTCCAATAAATCTACGACTCAACTTGCCCTTGCGACCAAATCTCAGTACCTTCTTCCACGGTGAGACCTTGAGAAAAACGAAGTCCCCCACCGAATACTCAATCTCTCGATACTTCAGGTTGGCGTAGGACTTCTGCCTATCAGATGCCGCTTTCAGTCGGTCCCGAATCAGTCTAACTTTATCCTCGGTATCAGAAACTAGTTCAGGGACTAGAACACACCGCTCGCCCAACTCAGTCCAACATGAAGGTGTGCAATACCTACGACTATATAATGCCTCATAGGGTGTCATCTGAATGCTAAACTGATAGCTGTTCTTATAAGCAAATTTTGCTAGCGGCAAGTAATCCTCCCAACTGCCTCAAAAATCTATCATGCAACTCCTTAACCTGTCCTCCAGTATTTGAATCACACTCTCTAACTAACCGTCCGTCTGAGGATGGAACACAGTACTGAAGTTCAACCTTGTAGCCAGAGCCTCATGTAGCTTCTTCTAGAACCGAGACGTGAAGCAAGGATCCCTATAAGATATTATTGAAACCGGTACCCCATGCAGTCTTACTATCTCAAATACATATAGTTTAGCCAGCTTCTACATAGAGTAGTCGGTACGAACCTGTATGAAATGGGCGGACTTGGTCAATCGATCCACGATGACCCATACAGAATCCTTCTTAGTAGGCATAAGGGGTAATCCACTAACGAAGTCCATAGTCTCTCTCACACACTTCCAAAGCAGAATCTTAATTGACTGCAACAAACTCGGAGGTAACTGATGCTCAGCCTTAATCTATTGGCAAGTCAAACACTTAGCCACATATTCGGTAACCTCTCACTTAAGACCTGGCCACCAATATAACTCACGAAGGCTGCGGTACATCTTATTTCCGCCAGGATGCATAGCATAAGGGGTACTATGCGCCTCTCGCAATATAGACTGCTTCAATTCAGTATCTTTCGGTACACAAATTCTCTCACAGAAATAGAGCACCCCTTCACTATTCAGTCTAAAATCCTCGGTATTCCCACTCTCAACCCATCGAAAATGGAAACCCAACAACTCATCCTCTATCTGTTTACTCTTATTTTGCTCTATCCATCATTAAATAAACTGAGGCGAGCAAACATCGCCCTCAGATCAATCATGACTCTACGGCTCAGTGCGTCGGCCACCACATTAGCCTTACCAGGGTGGTATTCAATCATACAGTCATAGTCCTTAAGTAGCTCAATCCATCTACGCTGCCTAAGATTCAGCTCCTTCTGAGTGAGGAGGTACTTGAGGCTCTTGTAATCAGTGTAAATGATACACTTCTCACCATACAGATAATGCCTTCAGATTTTCAGTGTGAATACTTCTGTGGCCAAATCCAAGTCATGCGTCGGATAGTTTGCCTCATGAGCCTTAAGTTGACGAGACGCATACGCTACCACCTTACCCTCTTGCATGAATCAGCATCCTACACCGACATGTGATGCATCGCTGTAAATAGTAAAATCCTTTCCAGACTCTGGCTGTATTAGAATAGGGGCCTTATTCAGTACAGTCTTAAGCTTTTCAAGGCTCTCTTGCTGCAAATCCGTCCAGTTAAACGAGACACCCTTACATAGCAGCTTAGTCAAGGGTGCGGTAATCAGAGAAAACCCCTTCACAAATCGTCGATAATACCCTACTAGTCCCAGAAAATTGTTGATCTCAAATACAGTCTTAGGATATTTCCAATCCAAGAAAGCTTCAACCTTTCGAGGATCGACTCTAATCCCCTCAGCAGAAACCACATATCCCAAAAACGTTACTTCACGTAACCAGAACTCACATTTACTAAACTTGGTGTACAGTTGTTTTTTTTTTACAGAATCTTTAGAACCACTCTGAGGTGTTCATCGTGCTCATCCTTAGTTCTCGAATACACCAGTATGTCATCAATAAATACCACCACGAACTGATCCAGATAGGGATGGAACACTCGGTTCATCCGATCCATAAAAGCTATTGGTGCATTCGTCAGTCCAAAAGGCATCACTAGGAACTCGTAGTGACCATAGCGAGTCCTAAATGTCATCTTATGCATGTCAGCCTCTTTAACTCTCAATTGGTGATATCCTGACCGCAAATCAATCTTAGAGAAAATTAAAACTCCTCAGAACTGATCAAACAGATCGTCTATCTTCGGTAAGGGTACTTATTCTTCATGGTTAGCTTGTTCAGTTGACGGTAGTCAATACACCTATGCATGAATCCATCCTTCTTTTTCACAAACAATATTGGTGCTCCCTACGGAGACACACTAGGACGGTTGAACCCACGATCCAGTAACTCTTGAGCCTATGTCTTAAGCTCCACAAGCTCTTTTAGTGCCATTTTATAAGGGGCGATGGATACCGGAGCTATACCAGGAAAGAGCTCAATCCCAAACTGTACTTTACAATTTGGAGGTAACTCAGGTAAATCTTCAGGAAAAATGTTCAGAAACTCCTTAACCGTTCTGATATCCATGACCGAAGAATCCCTAGAATCTGAAACACTGGTGTAAGCCAGGTACGCCTCACATCCCTTACGAACCAACTTTTCAGCCCTCAATGCAAAAATCACATTCGATAAGTAGTTCCGACGTTCCCCAAATACAACTAACTCTTTTTCCTCCTCAGTTCTCAGTACAACCCGTTTAGTGGCACAATCTAAGCTCACTCAGTGTTTAACTAGCCAGTCCATGCCCAGTATCAGATCAAATTCTCCAAACGGTAGTTCCATAAGATCAACTAGAAAGATAATCCCTTGAACCTCTAGAGGAACATATCTAAACAGTTTGTTAACCCTTATTGACTACCTCAACGGACTTAGTACAGTGACCTCACTCGTACTACTCTCAACCAGTATACCCAAGTTTTCAGATACAATACAAGCTATATAAGAGTGAGTGGATCCTATATCTATTAGTGAAGTATAAGGTACATCATAAATAAAGAACGTACCCGTAATGACGTCCGGAGTATCTCCATCCTCTTGGCGACAAGCAGCATAAACTAGAGCCGGGTACCTCGCCTCAGTATGTCCAGCACCTTTGCCCGATGCTCTCTGACTACGACCCAAACCATTACCACCTTTGGCCTGACCCCGGCCTCTCGGTGGTTGATGAACTACTCTTGGTGGCTGTGCAGTATTATTACCCGGAGCTTACATCTGATCAGACCTCCGTGGACACTCTCTAATATGGTGCTCTAGAGAACCGCACCTCAAACATGCCCCAACTCTAATCGGCCCATCAACTTTGGTATTTTTCTTAGGCCTTTAAAGAAAACTCGAGGACTCTGAATCCCTCTCATTCCTACCTCCCTATCTATCACGGTTCTGGCTCTCAGTGCGCTTCACTTCCTCGGCGATCTTCACATTATCAACTAGTGCAGCAAAATCTCGCTCCCTCTGTGGAGCTATCAAAACCCTCAGATTATCCCTGAGACCATCCTCAAAGTGAACACATTACTCGTACTCCGTCGCCACCATACAACGCGCATAGTGGCTCAGTCGTAAAAACTCGGCCACTAATCTGTCCCTATAAGTTAGATTCAAGAACTCTCTCCTACGCGCATCCACATAGTTGGCCCCCGCATATTTCCCCTGGAAAGCAGTCTTAAAGAACTCCCAAGTCAATCGATCGGGTTGAGTTCCCTCCTTAACAGTGAGCCACCACTGATAGGCCTCATCACGTAGTAGCGATACAGCAACCTTCAACTTTTGCTCAGGGGTGCAGTCCAGGTCGTCCGTAATCCTCTTTGTGGCCTCCATAAAGTATTCTGCCACATTAGGGGCAACTCCAGGAATACCCCTGAAAAGCTTAGCTCCGTTAGACCAGAGTCGTTCCGTAACCAACCCACGGCCTCCAGCTCCAGTATTGTGCCCAGTGACCCTCTCTACAATCCTTAACATGGCATGGGACAGTGTGTCGTCCCCAGTCGCACGATGATGAGACCTAGTCTCGGTTACAGGTGAAGCCGGCGTCTCACTAGTTTTCAAATTAGGTATGTGGCTAAATGACGAGGACCTAGCCTGAGTACCTCTTGTACCCCGCCCGCGAGTACCTTTTATGCTCATTGTCTATTCGCGTTTAATCTATATTAATGATTTTATGCATCAGTTTACAATTTCAGTATTTATTAACAGATATCTTATGAAAACAATATCAAAAGTGTATCATTTATTTTCGTATGACACAGTGTCTACCAATGTTTATTGGTTTTACTACAGTATCAATATACATTAACCTAAGTGTTTTTAGTACAGTCTATCTATAGTAGTCTCAGTATATACTATCTATATCATTTTCAGTTTTTAAACAGATATTAGTTCAGAGGACTTACAGGATCGACGCCGGAGACTCGATGTGCCACACATTCAGTAAAAATATTTCAAATCATTCAGAAATCAGTGCTTTAAAAACCAAGTTTTAAAACCCAAATCCACAGCTGAGTTTTGCAACCTAGCTCTGATACCCCAAAATGTAACACCCCAAACCTATAAAAACCCAAATTTTATTATATTTTACAACCAAGTTTTATAAAATGTTACAATATGCATGAACCTATATGAATTCATTTTTTAATTTTTATTATATTTTATATTTTATTCAATTTAGTCCATAAACTCAGGATAAGCATAACTTACGATTCCTAGCTTCAGATTAAAACCCAATTTCATATATTCTCATTGGGGACCTTATACTTTCTATTTCAAAATCTATCAATTTCAAGCCTAATTCATCAAGAAATCAATAATGGAAACTTTCTAAACTTTAACAATTTCACAAATCGGTGCCTGGGCTAGCTAAATCAAACTCTCATGACCTTAAACCTATAAAAAATACAAGGGACCTAATTTATGTGCCTAATCAAGTGGTTGCATGATAGAAAACCCTTGAAGCTTTTCTTTGTTTTTCTCTTATGGTGGAGGGCCTAATGTTGAAGATGAAGAGAAAATTTCTCTTACCATAGCTTATATTTATACTTAATTAAAGTTTGATTAACTTAATTAATAATTTTAGTTAACTAAACTATTTACTAATAATACTTAACAAATATATCATCATCATCATCCACTATCTCTTATTAGAAAATTGCTTACTTGCTATTTTAATCCCCAAGTCTCTTGTCAATTAAAAATCTATAATGATTGGACTTTTACAATTTAATCATTGAGCCTAAATTAACTATTTAATTGACAAAATTGCTTGACTAAAATTCAATATATTTTTATATTAACCCCTTAAATATTCATATTTTGTAACACCCTTTACCCGGCCTGATTGTCAGGCCCGAGTAACAGGATGCTACACTACCGTGACACATCATATGCATTACAAAATGTCTCATTAGTAGGTGAACATCATCAAATTTAAACACATATAGTGATTCCGAGTCAATAATACTCTAGGCAACATAAAATCATGCTAAACATAAATCTGATGAGCTTATAACAAAAATTAAACATGCTTTTAAACCACTTAACAAAAATTCTAAATAAATCATATAGGTATTGATAATAATTCAATGGTATCAATATTTCTCATATATGGTATTGATACCGATCAGAAAATTGGTACCAAATCAGCATTTTGTTTTCCTGTAAAACTTAAACCCATCAATTATCCATACAAATCCAAAATGTACTGGTATTTTTACCCCGAGTATCGATACTCAAGAAATGATATTGATACCAAAATGAGCTACTATTTTGCTACATATTTGAATTAGCTCATAAGTATTGATACTCATGCCCAATTATTGATACCTCTATACTCAGTAACAAAAATTATACCAAAACAAGACAATTAACACAATTAAGCATATACCATATCAGGAAGTTCATAAAACTTCAACAATCATCAATAAAATGTTCATATTTGCAGTTTACTAAATCGTCAACAAACTAAGCCATGTAAACCAACAAACCAATGGCATACTTCCATAATTTCTATGAGTAATGAAATCATGCAAACATTCAAAAATATCATGGCAATAATCAACCACAAGTCTATCACATTACCTTATTCCCACAGTCAAAAGAATAGCAATAAATGTCACATACTCAAACACTAAGCCTAACTTGGATCACTTCCTTGGAATTTACTCACCGTTCACACCGCAAACGCTAAATATTAGCAATGGTTAGAAAGAGTGGGTGAGCTTAAACAAGCTCAGTGAATGTCGAAATAACCACAAAGTATACACAACTTCAAATGTTACACTTAGGCATACTACAACACATTCACAACCATATTCTAGCCAAGTCATAACAACATATTCACGTTCCATTAAATCATAAAACTAGCATATATTCTTATGTATAACAGCACTCAACTCATATACAAATAATTCATTTTAAAATAATTCATCAAGACTAACAACGTATACATGCTTTAATAACTCACAAGTCTAGCTTATATATTCACATGCATTCACAAGTTAAATGAAAATGACCTAAACCACAATTACATACGTAATTTATTATGAGAACATACTAACATTTTCTTGAAACTTAAATAAACTCATTTAGCATATTATTCACATGTTTATGCATCCATCTCATATCATATTATCTTAATATATAAGATCACATTTAAATGATAATTTGGCACTTGAGGTTGTGAAACATAAAATTGGGCTCTATCACCACACATTGATACACAGATCCCTATCACACCAATGACTCAAAGAGTCTAACATATCCCATAAGTGTAGCATAAAGCTAACCACTCTCCAACGCACCAACATATCTCGGTGAATGGAGCTTAGCTTGTCATTCCCTTACCACTCTAATTTGTCCCACATCCTCATTGCCTAAAACACAGAACACAAAGGTGAGTACTTAGAATCCTATGGCATGTCAACTATATCCAATGGTTTCAAGAGATCACAAGGCCAAAATATCTGTAAATATACACATTTAAATATTATTTTAATACACATAATCTCTGTTCATATTCATCAATTCACATCACAGTCTCTTACACAATGCACATTTATCGGATTCACATTTATTTGCACTTTAACTGCCACAATAATGCTTATTGAGCTATCATTTATCAAACCTCACATGTGTGCATTAAAATCAATACATCATATATCACATACAAGTATTCTCAGATATTACCTATCATAATAATATTATATTCCACAATTCAACACATATGTACTTATCAAAATTCTGCTCACTTCTGCTGCATATTTGCATATCATTATCATTGTTATTTGGCATGTATTTCATGCCCGCAACATAATTCATAATAGTCATCACACATTTCTCATATCATAATATCGCATCATAATAATCAAATCACAATTATCCACATAATAACATAATTTGACCCAAATAAAACAAGGGAAATAGAAAGCTTTCACTCAGAACTTAGGATAAGGGTTTAGGCTATTCCTAAGCTCCCAATTAACACTATGAACCGTGTCTACAAGTAGCGATTCTAAATACTAACCGTTCACGCTTTCGCCTTGTCGTCGAAAGCTTAAACTAGCTTTTTCTTGCCTTATGCTTTTCTCTTAAAAGGTCCTAACGAATCTGAAGCTTCAACAAAGCAAATCACACATAGCAAACCAATCAAAATTCAGCCAAAGACTTACATCAATCAACCAAAAACACAAGCTTAAGCTAGATTCTCTTGAAATCGAAACTTTCAACATAACAAACTTATAACTCAAATATCTCAGTCTCTACTTATTCTTTTTGCCTAAATATAATTCAATTCATCTACTTATTCACCTACGACTGATTCCTAAACTTCAAACTACACAAAATTACCCAAATTCGTGGTTTCAAAATTTCAACGTAAAATAGACAATTTTCATGAGAACTCAATAAAACCTTAAAATATTTTAATGAAACTTTATGAAACGTTTAGAAACCTTCTAGTAATGTCAAAACAAGATGAAAGCATTTTGAAACATTATTTTTATGAAAAATCCTGAAATCCACCATTAATGATTCGATTTTCGGCTTTTATTCAAAACATTCAATTTAATAGGTAAAAATATATTTAAAAGACTAGATAACATCAAAAACTAATAGGAAAATGTTTCGTTACCTTCGATGGGAGGAAAACAGAAGTTTAGTTAAAAATTCAGAAAACCCACAAGCTTGAGAGATGACAAAATCAATGGTGTTTTTGTGTTTTTCTTAGAGTTCTATGGAGGTTTATTGATTGTATGATGATAGAAATTAAAGAAATGGAGTGGATGACAAAACAAAATGAATGGGAAGAACTAACGTGGGTTTTTTGAAGATAAATGGGGAAAATAGGGTATTTTTAAAACTTTGATAAAATTGCTTTAAAACTACTTCTAAATTGAACCCTTTTACAAAACAGTCATTATTTTACAATCGAAGGTCTTTTCAGTGTTATTTTCAAAATTTGATATTTTTTTCAAAATCTATGATCGAATATAATTTCAAGTTACCGTAAATCAAAATTTTTCGAACCTATTTCAAGCCAAAATTCTCATTTTACCCTCAAAACTTCTAGACCTAATTTTGGTGTGTGACATATTTAATATTTACAGACTCGGTTTATAGAAATTGGGTTCTGAAACCACATTTTTTAGTATAATTAAAAATCAGCCGTTACAAGATAAAATAAGTTCTGAGAATCATTTGCTTATGGTGAACATAAACACAGAGGTCAAAGTAAAAAATGCCAGCATCTAACTCCACTTAAATTGCCTTTGAGTCATATCCACACCATTGCCTAAAGGCTTGTCTAGATATCTATTTAAAAATGGGATTGAGCAAGGAGTAGCAATTCAAGGAGTTGTTTGAACAAGGGTTAAAACATCAGCAATAGACATTTATGGTTCCAACATATCTTGTTCATTTAAATGTATGGATCCATCTCATTTAGCCACTATGAGGGGAGGGTTCTTATTATTATGTTATATTGATTAATGATTATTCAAGGTACAATTTAATTTATTTGTTTCTACATAATTCAAATTTTGTTAAAATTTATCAAGATTTATCTATCATGATTAAAACACAATTTTCTAAAACCATTAAATGTTTTTGTGCCAATTCTACTAAGGACTTTCAATCAAGTAAATTAAAAGAGTTTCTTGATCTCAAGGAACTCTTCTTGATCTATCTTGCATAAATATACCACAACAAATTAGTGTTGTTGAAAGAAAACATGGTCACATCATGAAAACTATTAGAGCTATATTGTTATCTTCCTTGTTATTAAGAAAATTTAGGAAGGAAGTTGCACTTATTTCGCTTATGTTATTAATCATATTCCTTCCTTTATTATTGGTGGAATCTTTCCTTTTGATAGTTTATATGATGATGTTCTTAATTATTCTAAGCTTCATATTTTTGGGTCTACGTGTTTCTTTTCACTCCCTAAAGTTGAGCATGTTAAGTTGTTTAAAAAACTATTCATTGTGTGTTTTTAGCCTATACATTTGATAAAAGAAATATAGTTGCTATGATCCACATAAACTTTGTATTTTTAGAAGAACATCCTCTGTATTCATTGTCTAGATTTCATGGATTTATAATTGAAACTACTAAGTATTTTTGTGTTTTTTTTATCCTTTTGTTTATTTAAATGACACTTCTCCTAGAACTTAGACGTTCAATAGGTGAACAAAATCCTTCACAAGATTATTTCAATTCATTGTTTCTTATTCATCGTTCTTTCTTTTTATGAGCTTAAGTCTTATCATTAAGTATGATCTAATCCTTTACGCAAGTAGTTGTAAGAAAAAAATTAGATGCCTTAAAGAAAATTTATATTTGGTATCATGTTGATTAAGCTATTGGGAAAACTGCAATGGATTGTAAGTGGGCGTGTAAGGTAAAGAATAAATAAAATAGGCTTATTGAAAGATATAAAGCCAAGTTGACTTTGAAAAGGTTTATGCAAGAGTATGGTATTGACTATGAAGAAACTTTTCCCCTAGTTGATTGAATGACTTATGTTCAAACTCTTATAGTTGTTGCTTCTATTTGAGTTTGGGATTTGTCTCAAGTGGATATTAAAAATGTCCTCGTTTTTATAATTTTTTCTCTAACAAAATGTGAGAGATTACCTTTTGATTTACCAGAAGCAAAGGAAGAATTAGTAGAATGGTGTCAAACCGAATATTCAAGTATCAAATTTATTTTATTTTACGTTGCTTCTTATGTAAATCTATTACTTTCTTTGTTATTTGTAACAGTTTTTTACTTGGGGGGTTGGAATATTTCCATTCTGTACATATTCGTCTTTGAGCTATTTGAAATAAATAAAATAAATGGAATCATTGGAACGAAAATGTATTACAAGCTTCGACAAGCTTTATATGGCCTTAAAAAAGCATTGCATACATGGTTTGAGAAATTTAGCAATACTATGCTTGACACCAAATTTGTGTAGAGTCATTATGATTCAACATTCACTCATCATTTTAAGAAACTTATTCTATTATTGCTTCTCTATGCTTAAGATATGGTGACAATTGGTGTTGCTGATCTTGGTATTCAAAGTACAAATGATCATCTTTGTAAAACTTTTGTGATAAAGGATCTAGATCCATTTCAATAATTTTTAGTTATTGAAGTTGACTTTAGCTTTCTTGGATATGTTTGAATCAAGTGGAATATGCTCACAATATTATTTCCAAAATTTTTTTATCTGATAATAAGGTTGATAAAGGGGGGTTGACTCCTTCAGCAGAAGTCTTCGAAGTGTCATTTACCAATAACTGATTGGTCTCTTAATGACTAAAGGTCTTGTCCCCTGGTAGGGACTTTGTCTCCTGTACTCTATCAAGAGCTAGTGTGCCTTGAGCGACTGCCTGATGGGTTTGGTTCATAGAGCTAAGAGCACTTCAGTTTGTGAACCTAACCAGACCCACTAAGCAGCCACTCATGGCACGCTAGCTCTTGGTAGAGTATGGGAGACAAAACCCTCACCAAGGGGCAATACCTTTGGTTGTTAGGGGACTTGTTGACTATCGTACGGGCGAAACTTCGAATAGTTCTCTTAAAAGATTTAATGCCCCTAAAAAAAGGTTGTTGCTAGTCCTCTTGAAACTAATGTTGAATTGAAAACTATAGATGGAGAACTTCTAAATGATGCAATTCTTTACAGACAGTTGGTAGTCTTATATATTTGATAGTTGTAACGCTTGACATTAGTCATGCAATTCAAATTGTAAGAAAATTTATGACAACACATTAGATAGTTCACTTTGTTGTATATATTAGGATATTAATATACTTGTGTAGAACATTACTAAGGGCTTGTTGTTCTCTTCGACCTTTTAAACCCAAACATTGTGCTTTCTCGGATTCTGATTAGGGTAGTGATTTTAATGATCAGTTTTCTAAACTATTTTTTTTCATTTTTTGGGGACCCTTTGATATCTTGGAAAAGAAAAAAATAGTTGGCAATTATAGCTTATTCTAGTGTTGAAGCGAAATAAAGAGCCTTATTAGTAGGGTAGAGCATTCGGTGTTTTGGTCAGTTCACTCAGTTTTTCTATTAAATTGACTTAACCAATCATAATCTTTAAAAGCTGACCTGACAAATAAAAACTTAACAACCGACATAATCAAACTGACTTTAGGTCTATTAGTTCAATCAATTAAACAAATTTAGTTATTGAGCTTGAATGATATATTATTATTTTTAAATAATTAAAGGATATATTTAATTAAGTTTAATTTTTCGATCCGGTCATTTTGAAAATTTAAAAACAGATAATTGACTGAAATAACCAAAAAAAAAAACCATAACTGATCATTGCTTTTCCCTATTTATCAAACACTAAAGCATAGATAATATGATTATATTGATTACTTATGGATTTAAGCATTGTTTCCTGACAATAAAAACTCAACCCAAATAGCTCATAATGATGTTTTCTATGAACAGACGAACTAAACATATTTAAATAAGTCATCATTTCATCAATCGGCAAATATGAAAAGGCATTGCGTATTTCTTCTGAATTACAAGGGGTCGATATTTTACAAAGCTTCTTTTATCTTCATGTTTTCAATTTTTTTAGTTTCCAAACTTTAAATGTTTCTCTTTTAACCATTTTAAGCTCGAGGGGAATAACTCAACTTGGACATAAATTTTTTGCTACTCCATCCATGATTTAGTTGACATTAAATCGTATTATTTTCATGTATTACAACATATTATATATTTATAGTTAAATATGGGCTATCGCGATCATATAAGTAGTCATGAACTTTAGTCATTAGAGTGCTAAACAAAGAGTTTAACCATGGCTCTATTATGCTATTAGTGTTTCTTTTTAACTTTCAGTTCACGTGAATAAATCATGTTCATACTCACATTGAATATCTAGTATATAAAGATTAGGTTTGAATACTTTATCAAAATAAATGTACTAGATAATCTTGACCACTTGGTATTACTTATTTATTGTTGTTATAATGATTTATTTAGCTCTCCACTTTTTAAAAAATTATTTTAGTCATTCATTAATGTTTCGTCTTTTTAGCCCTTAAACTTATAATTTTTTTATTAGATCACTCAAAATAAATAAAAAGTTAATGTTTTTAACTTTCTTGACATTGCATACACACAAATTGCGATGTGGATGATATATTAATATTTAATTAATTTTATAAAATATAAAAACTATAAAAATTATTAAATTATAAAAAAAATATAAATATATTTTTAAAAATTTTAAAAAGTAATTAAATGATGATATGTCATCTACGTGGCAATTCACCTGTATGCCACATCAACAAAGTTAACAAACGTTAACTTTTCCATCTATTTTGGGCTGAATTAACAAAAAAAATACAAATTAAAAAGCTAAAAGAGACAACAAATTAAATAGAGGGCTAAAATGAAATTTTTTTTATAAAGTTTGGAAGTTTCAAAAAAATTCATTATCCTATATTGTTTTTTTTAGTATTGAATGGTAGTGCTCCACTTATGCTCATTCTGTTTTTCTTGCCCCTAGAGGTGTTATCGAAGACATGAATTCTAAGGTCCGTATAACATGGTGGGCATGCAAAAATAAGGATCGTGGTTTGGCTATGCTTGTGTGGGATAATATTTGCGCTCCTAAAGGCATAAGAGGCCTCAGGTTTAGAGACTTTCACTTATTTAACTTGGCGCTTCTCGATAGACAAATGTAGAGACTCATCACAAAAACAGGCATGCTCTGCTATCGCGTTCTCAACTCTAAATATTTTCCGGATGGTAATCTTTTTAGACCTAAAAAAGTGGTTAAACCATCTTTTACTTGGACTAGTATTGTAACAGCGGCAAAGAGCTTAAAACAAGGCTTCGGGTGGTTGGCGGGCGATGGCAAAAGTGTGGACATTCACAATGACAATTGGGGCTTTGAGGGTCTAAATGGGGACTCTTTTACCTGCCAAGCGAGGCATGTGGGCGAGAGGAAAGTGTATGCGGGGCATATGGGTTTAGAGGAAAGTGTATGAGATTTGGGATCTGAACAACATGCGTTAGGACAAGAATAGGGTGCGTGACATTTACGGGGAAAATCTGGGGGACCAAATTTGTAATATCCCCATTTTACGTCATTCTTCGAAAGATGTTTCGGTGTGGTTTCATAGTCAACGTGGTCTTTTTACTACAAAATTTGCTTATTCTTGGCTCATTCTAAAAAAGATGGGCATGGGTCCTCATAGGTTGTTTTGGTAGAGGATTTGGAAACATAAAATCTTGCCAAAAATTCGGGTTTTTGCTTAGAGAGTGGGAAATGAGATCTTGCCTACTAATACAAAAATTGCTACCATTCGGCCTACGGTGAATCCGGCGTGCCAGCGATGTGGTGCCTACAAGGAAACTCTTATTCACACCATAAAAGTTTGTCCCACAGCTCGAGAGACTCTGGTTTGTGGTGGGCTTGATGATAAGCTAGTGAGAAATGAGTTCGATAGTTGCATAGGCTGGTTGGAAGCTACCATGAGACTTCTTGATAAAAAAGCTATGGAGGACTTCATTATTCTTATTTGGAACTCGTGGAACAACAGAAACAATTTTACCTTTTGCGGCAAAGAGGAGTGTTGAGGATTAAAATAATAAATAGTGGTTAACTGATATTGTTAGTTGTTAGTAGTTAGTTATTAGCAGTTAACAGGTACTAGTGTTAGTTAGCCTGGTAAAAACTCTATAAATACAGGTAGCTGGAAGTTCAGCGTATTGATCTATTTCTCAATAATAATTCATTCTTTCTTCATTTTCTTGTATATTGGTTTCTATTATGGTATCTGAGCCAAAAATATAAAGGTTTTTTTTCTCTCATGGGCACTGAAGCTGTTTCTGGTAATGAATTTGAGAATCGTCGATTGTTTAACAATGAGGTTCCTGCAGATGGTTCTTTCTGTCCTGGTACTGCTTCTTTAAGAAAGATTCAACAGTTTCCTATGCATGATACTGTGAAACTTGGTGAACGTAATTTTTTTATGGAAGCAACAAATTCTGTTAATTCTTGAAGGTTATGGCCTCCATAAGTTTGTTCTTGGTACGGTTAGTATTCCTCCGCAGTCCATTGCTGATACAGAAGGTAATCTTGTTCCCAATCCTAAATACTTGTTTGATAAATAGCAAGACAAGTTATTACCTTCTTGGTTGTCGTCCACCATTTGTGATGAGATCTTGGTTCATCTGACTAATGCTCGGACTAGCTTTGATATTTGGAGTACTGTTACACACCGTTTTGCTTCAAAGTCAAGCTTAACAGTTTCCACCTTGCGTCATTCCTTGTATTCTCAGAAAAAAGGTCAGTTGACTATGAAGGAATAGTTGGCAAAGATTAAAAGTTTGTGTGATACACTTATAATTGCAGGTAATGATGTGTCTGAACAAGAGCAAATTAGTATTATTCTTGCTAGTCTGCCTCTGGAGTTTGAATCCATTTAGGTTGTAGCATCTGCAATGAGGGTTCCTCTTGATCTTCTTGCAGAAATGCTTACTGATTGTGAAGCTCGACAATAAGAGCTTCTTTCGAATGTATCTTTTCAGGCTAATCTTGTTCAGCAGCATGGAAATGCTGATGACACTATCACTAAGAGTGATAGGGGTTCTCGAACTTCTTACAGAGTAATGGAAGGTTTTCTCGAGGCCGAGGTCGAGGAAGGAAGTTCATCCATAATAAACCCCAATGTCAATTATGTGGACGAGTTGGTCATACTGTCCAGAAGTGCTATTATCGTTTTGATGAGAACTTTGAGGGCGTGTCAGATTAGTCTATGCAGACTCATTGTCATCAGTTTTAGGAGTCTTCGGTCTTCTTGTGCTCACTGCTATTCTCATGCGAGTGCTTCTACTGATGATATGCTCCTCCCAACAATAGATCGTGTTCTTCGAACTCTTTAAATTCAACTGTGTGGTATCCCGATTCAGGAGCAACCAATCATGTTACTAGTGATTTGGAAAATTTGAAGGGTGCTGCTGCACCATATACAGGTAACCACAAGCTTTACATGGGGAATGAAATGTCAGTGCCTGTAGCTCATGTTGGCTCAGGTCTTCTTCCAATTGCTAGTAGAGTATTTCGGTTGGAAAATATCTTACATGTCCCTCGCATTTGTAAAAATCTGTTGTCTGTAGCTCAGTTTTGTGAAGGATGTCAAGACAGGGAGCGTTTTATTGGAGGATCACATGCATAATGGCCTGTACAAGTTTGATATGTTTGCTACTCAAAAGTCTAGCACTGGTGGTTCCTCGCCTGCTACTGCTCATATCACTAGCCTTATGCCTCCTGCTTCCAGTAATCGTTTCAGTAATCGTGTGTTTGAATTGTGGCATCAAATACATGGCCACCCTTGTAATAGAACTGTTAATACAGTACTTCAAAAATGTAATATAGTTGCAAAGAATTCTCAGTTGAACTCATTCTGTTCTGCATGCCAGCTTGGGAAATTTCATAAGCTCCCTTTTCCCCTTTCTACAACTGTGTATTCAGCTCCTTTTGAGCTCATTGTAGCTGATCTTTGGGGGCCAGCCGCTGTAACCTCTGAAGGACATTCGTACTATGTTTCATTTGTGGACGCTTACTCCAGGTTTACTTGGGTTTATTTCCTTAAACAAAAATCTGAGGCTCTTGCAAAATTTTTACATTTTCACAAGTTTGTTGAAGTTCAATTTGGTAGTAAGGTGAAGGTTCTTCAAACAGACTGGGGGGAGAGTTTCGGCCTTTTACTCAAGCTCTATCTCAATTGGGTATCCAATATCGCCTTTCTTGCCCACATACCTCGGAGCAGAATGGCTTAGTTGAAAGAAAACATAGACATATTGTGGATATTGGCCTGACTTTGTTGGCTCACGCGACTGTTCCCATGCATTTATGGTCTCATGCCTTTTTCACTGCTATTCACATCATCAACAGGCTCCCCGCACCTGTTCTTAGTGGAAAATCTCCGTATGAAATGTTGTATAAATCTGTGCCCACTTACATGCACTTAAAAGTTTTTAGTTGTAGGTGTTATCCTTATCTTAGGCCATTTAATTCTCATAAGTTGTAGTTTCATTCCAAGCAATGCGTTTTTCTTGGTTATAGTCCCAGTCACAAGGGATACAAGTGCCTTGATGATAGTGGGAAACTGTTTATCTTTTGCCATGTGACATTTGATGAGTCTTGTTTTCCTTTCAAGGATTCTGTCAACTCTACTAGTAATGCGGATCCTCGTGGCTTTCAACCTCAATTTTTGCATCAACAGTCGTGTGTTCCAGTAGTGATGCCTGTGGATCAACCTTCAAGATTGAGTTATCCTACTCCTGCTGGAACTGGTAATTCTCCTGGTGTACAGTCCAAATCTCCTATTTTGTCTATTTCACCTACTGTCGATCTTGGTTTGTCTGTTTCACCTACTACAGATAGCAATAGTAGCTCTTCATCTTTTTCAACAATTTCTTCTTAAGTTGAAGTAGGTACTGGCTCTCATGGTAATGCTCCAGTTGCTGAAGAAATATCTGCCCCTCCTATCAATGTGCATCCGATGCAAACAAGGGCCAAAATTGGTATATTTAAACCTCAAAATTTTTCAGCGGAGTTGCATGTTTCTGAACCTCTAACAATTGATGAAGCCTTCTCTTCTAAGGAATGGACTCAAGCTGCTCAACAAGAATATGATGCGTTAATAAAGAACAATACCTGGGATTTGGTTCCACTACCTGCCAATAGGAGAGCAGTGGGGTGCAAGTAGCTATTCAAACTTAAGCGCCATTCGGATGGCTCTATTGCTCAGTATAAGGGCCGCTTGGTGGTAAAAGGATTTCTCCAGGAAGCTGGAATTGATTTCCATGAAACCTTCAGCCCGGTTGTGAAGCCAGCGACAATTCGTGTTGTTCTAGCTTTGGCAGTGAAGTTTGGCTGGTAGTTAAGGCAAATTGACATCAACAATGCTTTCTTTAGCGGGGACTTAACTGAAGAGATCTACATGGTTCAACCTCCTGGTTTTGAACAGCAACATGGTAGCTAAAATCTGGTATGTAGGTTAAAGAAGGCGTTTTATGGTCTTAAGCAGGCACCACGAGCCTGGTTTTCTAAGCTTAGAGACTTCTTAATCTCTTCTCGGTTTGTGTTAACAAAGTCGGATGGTTTGCCGTTTGTCAAGAAAGCTGATGGTGTGTTATTATATGTTCTTGTCTATGTGGATGACGTAATTGTCACTGGTAGTCATCAAAGGAGTATAGATGAATTTGTTCTTGCTTTAGATGAAAATTTTTCTTTGAAGGACTTAGGGTCCCTTAATTATTTCCTGGGTATTGAAGTCCTGCCTACTACAAATGGGTTATTCTTGAGTCAACGAAAGTATGTTCTTGACCTTTTGAAAAGAGCTCGAATGGATTGTGCGAAGGGTTCTCCTACACCCATGGCTATTACAACACGTCTGTCTCAAC
Organism: Gossypium raimondii; assembly: GCF_025698545.1. NCBI lineage: Eukaryota > Viridiplantae > Streptophyta > Magnoliopsida > Malvales > Malvaceae > Gossypium > Gossypium raimondii. The sequence continues at coordinate 50,344,747 of NC_068567.1, read as the reverse complement.
ATGAAGGGAGTGCCATTGAAAATGAGTCTAATTATAGGAGCATTGTAGGTGCCCTTCAGTACGTTTCTATCACTCGGCCGGATATTACATATGCTGTGAATAGAGTGTGTCAGTTCATGCATCGGCCTCTTGATCAGCACTTTAAGGCTGTCAAGCGAATTATTCGATACCTTCAAAATACTGTGGAATATGGCCTTCATTTTACAACTGCTACCAACTTGGATCTCGTGGGATTTTTTGATGCAAACTGGGGAACTGATATCGACGATAGGAGGTCCACTTCAGGGTTCTGCGTATTTTCTGGTGGTAATCCAGTGGCCTGGGGATCGAAGAAAACACAGGTTGCCTCCCGTTCAACTGCAGTGGCAGAATATCGGGGACTTGTACATGCGGTTACTGAGGTTGTGTGGCTGGATTCTCTTTTGTCTGAGTTGCATGTTGTTCCTTCCAAGAGAGCTACAGTGTGGTGTGATAGTTCTGGGGCTATTGCTGTGTCCGCTAATCCAATGCTGCATTCAAAGTTCATGCACGTGGAGTTGGATTTGTTCTTTGTTAGGGAAAAGGTGGCTGCTGGGAAATTAATCGGAGGGCATGTCCCAGCACAGGATCAGATAGCAGACATTTTCACGAAACCCTTGTCTGCTCCTATGTTTACAAAGTTTCGGTCAAGTCTCAGAGTTGTTTCCAAACAAGAACTAGCAGCAGAGGTCAAGTAGCTGGAGGCATATTGAGGTTTAAAATAATAAATAGTGGTTAACTGAATTGTTAGTTGTTAGTAGTTAGTTATTAGCAGTTAACAGGTACTAGTGTTAGTTAGCCTGGTAAAAACTCTATAAATACAGGTAGCTGGAAGTTCAACGTATTGATCTTTTTCTCAATAATAATTCATTCTTTCTTCTTTTTCTTGTATATTGGTTTCTATTAAGGAGAATGCGATTACGATTTGGAATAGAGCTCTGGCACTTAGCAATGACTTCAGGATTTATAACCTTAGCTAAAAACCGATTATTCCTATTCAACCTACTATTCGTAGATGGAAGAAACCTGCGTGGGGGTTGTTAAAATAAATTTGGATGCGGCTATTGATGCGGAACGAATGGGGTTGGGGTTTATTGTGAGGGACGACGATGGCTTTCTGATGGGTGGTTTCGGCTGCGTTAAAGAGACGACTATTAACAGTGACTGGGCTGAAATTCTGGCGCTTGAGGAAGGCGTCATCTTGGCAAAAAATATGAATTTAAAAAAGGTTCACTTTGAGTAGTCTGACAATGCTGATATTGTGGACAGAGTAAACAGTAAGGGTCAGGATATCCCTTTTATAGGACAGCGTGCGAATGATATATATTTGCAATTGAAGACTTTTGAGGCTGCGGTCATCACGTGGGTGCCTAGACCCAGCAATAAGCACTACACCAAAATAGTCTTTTAGCGGCATTTTTTGTGGCGTTTGATTAACAAACGCTGCTAAAAATCGATCATTAGCGGCGCTAAACCTAAAACGCCGCTAAAACCTGAAGAACTAGTGGCGTTTCTAAAAAAACGCCGTAAAAGAACATAATTATTGGCGTTTATTGTAAGCGCCGCAAAATACCTTAACCAAAACGCAGCGTTGGTTCAATTGTATATTAGAATTCGTGGCGTTTTTTATAAAAAACGCCGCGAAAGAATAGTATTAGAGGCGTTTAACAAAAAGCACCGCAAATATCTTAAGGAAAACGCACTGTTTTATCTTGAGGTAGATTAATATTAGTGGCGTTTTTAAAAAAACGCCGTAAAAGAACATAATTAGTGGCGTTTATTTGGATGTGCCGCAAAATACCTTAAAACGAATGGGGTTGGGGTTTATTGTGAGGGACGACGATGGCTTTCTGATGGGTGGTTTCGGTTGCGTTAAAGAGACGACTATTAACAGTGACTGGGCTGAAATTCTGGTGCTTGAGGAAGGCGTTATCTTGGCAAAAAATATGAATTTAAAAAAGGTTCACTTTGAGTAGTCTGACAATGCTGATATTGTGGACAGAATAAACAGTAAGGGTCAGGATATCCCTTTTATAGGACAGCGTGGGAATGATATATATTTGCAATTGAAAACTTTTGAGGCTGCGGTCATCACGTGGGTGCCTAGACCCAGCAATAAGCACTACACCAAAACAGTCTTTTAGCGGCATTTTTTGTGGCGTTTGATTAACAAACGCTGCTAAAAATCGACCATTAACGGCGCTAAACCTAAAACGCCGCTAAAACCTGAAGAACTAGTGGCATTTCTAAAAAAACGCTGTAAAAGAACATAATTAGTGGCGTTTATTGTAAGCGCCGCAAAATACCTTAACCAAAACGCAGCGTTGGTTCAATTGTATATTAGAATTGTGGCGTTTTTATAAAAACGCATGAAGAATAGTATTAGCGGCGTTTAACAAAAAGCGCAAATATCTTAAGGAAAACGCACCGTTTTATCTTGAGGTAGATTAATATTAGTGGCGTTTTTAAAAAACACCGTAAAAGAACATAATTAGTGGCGTTTATTTGGATGTGCCACAAAATACCTTAAAACGAATGGGTTGGGGTTTATTGTGAGGGACGACGATGGCTTTCTGATGGGTGGTTTCGGCTGCGTTAAAGAGACGACTATTAACAGTGACTGGGCTGAAATTCTGGCGCTTGAGGAAGGCGTTATCTTGGAAAAAAATATGAATTTAAAAAAGGTTCACTTTGAGTAGTCTGACAATGCTGATATTGTGGACAGAATAAACAGTAAGGGTCAGGATATCCCTTTTATAGGACAGCGTGTGAATGATATATATTTGCAATTGAAGACTTTTGAGGCTGCGGTCATCACGTGGGTGCCTAGACCCAGCAATAAGCACTACACCAAAACAGTCTTTTAGCGGCATTTTTTGTGGCGTTTGATTAACAAACGCTGCTAAAAATCGATCATTAGCGGCGCTAAACCTAAAACGCCGCTAAAACCTGAAGAACTAGTGGCGTTTCTAAAAAAAGCCGTAAAAGAACATAATTAGTGACGTTTATTGTAAGCGCCGCAAAATACCTTAACCAAAACGCAGCGTTGGTTCAATTGTATATTAGAATTCGTGGCGTTTTTTTATAAAAAACGCCGCGAAAGAATAGTATTAGCGGCGTTTAACAAAAAGCGCCGCAAATATCTTAAGGAAAATGCACCGTTTTATCTTGAGGTAGATTAATATTAGTGGCGTTTTTAAAAAAACGCCGTAAAAGAACATAATTAGTGGCGTTTATTTGGATGTGCCGCAAAATACCTTAACCAAAACGCAACGTTTGGTTCAATTGTATATTAGACATTGTGGCGTTTTCTATAAAACGCCGCAAAAGAATAGTATTAGCGGCGTTTTGAAAGCGCCGCAAATATCTTAATGAAAACGCACTGCTTGCGTCTTGAGGTAGATTAGTATTAGTGGCGTTTTTAGAAAACGCCGTAAAAGAACATGATTAGTGGCGTTTATTTTTATGCGCCGCAAAATACCTTAACCAAAACGCAGCGTTTGGTTTTCAGGTATATTAGAATTAGTGGCGTTTACGATAAAACGCCGCAAATATCTTAACGAAAACGCACTGTTTGGTCTTGAGGTAGATTAATATTAGTGGCATTTTTAAAAAAATGCCGTAAAAGAACATAATTAGTGGCGTTTATTTGGAAGCGCCGCAAAATGCCTTAACCAAAACGCAGTGTTTGGTTTTGATGTATATTAGAATTAGTGGCGTTTATGGTAAAACGCTACTAAAGAATAGTATTAGCGGCGTTTTCGGTAAAGCACCGCAAAACTACTTCAGCCCAACGACGCCGTTTTTGGCTTTTGGGGATTTAGTGGCATTTTTATGAAGCGCCACTAATACTCAGGGATTTAAAATAATTTAAAATATTTGTTAAAAATGGATAAATTAAAATACTATTGATTTTTAATTTATGTGGTAAATTATTTCAAATACAATTGTAAGAGATAAGATAGTATTGATTTTAAAATATTTAATTTAATTATCATTATAGTTTAGGGTTTAATAAATATGGTTAGGGTATATATATGGTTAATTAATTTAGGATTTAAGACCGGTTTAGGAGGTACAATTTTAAGTTTTATAGATTATGGATTAGGGATTCTGGTTTAAGGGTTAATGTCATTTAAGGTTTATGGATTAGGGTTAGGGTTATGGGTTGGGGTTAGGGGTTAGGTTAGGGTTAGATGTTAAGAGTTAGGGTTTAGGATTTATAAAATCGGTGTTAGGTTAGAGTTTTGGGTTTAGATTAATTAGTGTGTTTTAAGTATATATTAAATAAGTTTTAGGGGTTAGGGGTTAGAGGTCATGGGTTAAGGGTTTAGGGTTAAGGGTTAAGGGTTAAGGGTTAAGGGTTAAGGGTTAGGGGTTAAGGGTTAGGGGTTAGGGGTTAGGGGTTAGGGGTTAGGTTATGGTTTAAGGTTTAGATTAATTAGTGTTTTTTATTTTATATATTAAATAAAGTTTATGGGTTAGTGGTTAGGGTTATGGGTTTGGAGTCGAGTTAGGGATTAAGATTTGGATTAATTAGTACTTATTTAATTAACATATTAAATAAGTTCTTTATATAAATGTAAAGGAGATAATAATAAATTGTAAAGATTATTAATTTAAAATTGATATGCAATATATAATAATTTGAATATAATAATTTGGAATTGTAAAAATTGTAAAAAAATTGTCAAAATTACAAAAAATAAAATGAAAATAAAAAATAAAAAGAAATAAAAAAACTAAAATTTTTATTTTTACCTAATTTTTATAAATATTACTTAAAAAACTGAGATTGATAATTTTATCTAATTTTTTTAAATATTACCGAAATTAACAAAACTATTCATTAAAATCTGGCAAAACGGCGCCGTTTCAATAGAAAATTTAATGTAGTAGTGGCGTTTTTATTAAAAACGCCGCTATAAAATAGACATTAGCGGCGTTTTATAACAAACGCCGCGAAATATTCTTAATATTGGAGATAAAACGGTGCAGTTTTTGGCTGAGATTCATACCATTTGATAAAAAACTGCGCCGTTTTATTATTTGCTTTTAGTGGCGTTTTAAAAAAATGCCGCAAATTAATTTAACTATGTTTTAAGATTTACGCAAACGCTGCCGTTTTATCTATATTATTAGTGGCGATTGGACTAAAACGCCAGGAGTTCGAGTTAATGGACTGCATTTGGCCTAATATTTAGTGGCGTTTATGTATAAACGCCGCAATTTTAAGAAATTGTTTACGAAAACGGCTCCGTTTTCTTATTTATCTTTAGTGGCGCTTTTAGTACACGCAGCAAAATTATTTTAATTTTTATGGAAACGATGCCGTTTTGTCTAAAACGCCATGAGTTTTAGTTTACTAATCGGGGAACGACAGCGTTTGATCATATTACTAGTGGCGCTAGTATATAAACGCCGCAAAGTACAGAAATTGTTTAGGAAAACGGCTTCGTTTTCTTATTTACTTTTAGTGGCGCTTTTAGTAAACGCCGCAAAAATGTTTTAATTTTTATGGAGACGATGCCGCTTTCTAAAACGCAATGACTTAGAGTTAATCGATCGAGAAACGACGTTTGATCATATTACTAGTGGCGCTGGTATATAAACGCCGCAAATGGGTTAATTATTTTGATGAAAACGACGTCGTTTTTTTCCCATCGTTTTGACTAAAGCTAAAACCCGATTCTCCCCATCCCCAACCTCATTCTCCCAAACCCCTAAAATTTCCCTAATCTCTTACTGCATCACAACCTCTCATTCTCCCAACCCGTCTGCTTCACTGCATCAACGCCTCCGTCCGTGTCTGGTGCCGCAACCGTTCGGTAAGTTCAACTACTTCCTTCATCTTCTTCATGCGCGAATGTTTCTGGATAATCTTTGCTATTTGAACAAATATGGGTCTTTCGAATATTGACATGGAATTTGGGGCTTTCAACAAATATTTACTAGCTAATTGCGTACAGTAAAATGGGTCTTTGGAATATTACTGGAATTTGGGGCTTTTGAGCATTTCGATTTTCTCATTTCAAATTGAATCATTTATCATTGCTCGTCGACAATTAGTTTCCATTGCTACCATGTTGAATCATTTATCATTGTTACATTAAAATTGCAAAATTGTTCAAAATTGTTCAAAACCATGTCGAAAATTCCATTGCTACCATGTTGAATCATTTGCTATGGCGGGGCTACTATACTAATATTAGGAAAAATCCAATAGTGGCAAGGAACTAAACAATTTTCGACATTGTTCAAAACTTGTAAGTTCAAATTTCTAAAGAGCAAAGTAATATTTTATGTGTGAAATCGAGATTCAATCTTATTTTTTATTTTTTCTTTGATAATATATTTAAAATTTATATACATTTTAATATATAATATATATTGTTTTAATTGCTACCATGTTGAATCATTTATCGCATGTTGTTCTCGTCGAAAATTGCAAACTAGTGTTCAAAACCTATTGAATGATATCTATTAATATTTGCTATGGCGTGGCTACTATACTACTATTAGAAAAATCATCAATTACAAGTGGCAAGGAACCTGAACATCATACAAGACTGCTCAAAACTTGTAAGTTCAAACTTCTAAAGAGCAAAGTAATATTTTTGGTTATCGAAATGGGAGATTCAAATCTTTTTTTTGATTTTTTTCTTTTATAATATACTAATATACATTTTTTGATTCATTCTCTTTATTATATATAGTTTTCTTTTTCTTTATTTAGGAACAGAAACTATAAACTGATGAGGGATTATAATTTAGACTTTGCTTAAATCATCAAATGTATTTATTTGTTTGGATTTCTTTCATGAAAATCAATTCTTTTACTTGGTAACAAATCTTGCAGCTTTGAAAGGAATATGGTCACAGAAATTTCTGTTTCTCTAGCATGTTATGTTTCTGTACCATTTTTATGTTTCTTTATTTTCTATTTTTTGTTTTCTGTTTTTTGTTTTCTGCATTCTGTTTTCTGTTTTCTATTTTTTGTTTTCTGTTTTGCTATTTTCTGTTGAATTAAGTGTTTATCATGTGAAAACAAAAACCGAGTGGTTCCCCCACTGCTCCATCTTGAGGAGGTTGTCCAGTTTAGATTAATTTGTATCAGCAGTTTGCTAAACATTGAGAAAAATATTATTTGTCAAAATCATCAATTACAAGTTTTTCTTTTGATGTGGTTATGAGTTTTGTGATGACAAAAGGATGTTAGAGAGGATTGGTTCAATTTGATGATTCTATCGATCAAGTAACAACATTATCCACTTCTCTACTTGTATAGTTCTGTGTCAGAATGTGAAATAGCAAAGATAATACATAGGCAACAATGATTTTGACACATTTTAGTTTTTATTTAACTTATTAATATTAAAAGTATATATTCATATATTTTATCATAACTTATTAATATTAAAAATATATATATGTTAATATTTTTACAATTTAATTTAACTTATTACTAATACATATTTTGTTCGAATATAATTTTTAAAATTTATATATTACATTATGGGAATATATATGTGTTAATATTTTTACAATTTAATTTTACTTATTACTAATACATATATTGTTCGAATATAAATTTTAAAATTTATATATTACATGACTTAAATATATATATGTTAATATTTTTAAAATTTAATTTAACTTATTACTAATACATATATTGTTCGAATATAATTTTTCACAATTTATATGTTACATTACTTAAATATATATATGTTAATATTTTTACAATTTAATTTAACTTATTACGAATACATATATTGTTTGAATATAATTTTTCAAAATTTATATATTACATGACTTAAATATATATATGTTAATATTTTTACAATTTAATTTAACTTATTACTAATACATATATTGTTCGAATATATTTTTTCAAAATTTATATGTTACATTACTTAAATATATATATGTTAATATTTTTACAATTTAATTTAACTTATTACTAATACATATATTGTTCGAATATAATTTTTAAAATTTATATATTACATTACTTAAATATATATTTTAAGTATATTTTAGATGTCTTACAATATTAATAAATAAAACATATTTTTACTAAATTTTACTCTTAATATATTACTTGAATATATTACTTAAATAAATTACTTAAATACATTACTTACTAAAATTTCGTTAAATTTTTACTTAAATATGTTACTCAGTTACATTAATTACTAAAATTTGGTTAAATTTTTTACTTAAATATGTTACTTGAATACATTACCCGCTATAAATTTAAGTATATATTACATTACTTACGAACTTGTTAAAATATATTATAGTTTTAAATCGGTTATAAATCGATACGTAATCTTGATATACTTACATCATACATATCTTACATAACCAAAATTTGTATGTACAAGAACTTACATAATTTACACAACTTACTTAACCTACATAACTTACATAATACAAAGCTTACATAACTAAAATAGCTTACACAACTTACATAACTTATGAAGTTATATAATACATAATAACTTACAACTTACATAACATACATTACTTTGATAACTTACATAAGTTACATAATACACAACTACATAGTTTACTTAATACAAAACTTACATAACTTATACACGTACATAACCTACATAATTTACTTAATACATAAATATATATTATATGATATACTTACATAACTCATTTATACTTACCACTGAACAACTTACCCTTGTAATTTCTGGTGACAATCAGACTTCAAGAAATAAGAAATGGACCGTTCTTGGATGAATTTGTCAAGGGTAAGCGACGGTTATCGAAATGGAGTACAGACTTTTCTAAATTTTGCATTTCAATATGCAAGCCAGGAGAACATGATTCTTTGCCCGTGTAAGAAATGTGTCAACATAAACTGGCATTATCGTGAAGTTGTATATGAGCATCTAATTGTTGATGGGTTTGTTCGGGGTTATAAACAATGGTTTTTTTCATGGAGAATGCCCGCCTAGTACTTCCTCTTCAAGAATGGATGTGTCTTATGACAGTACTACTTACCACCAGTCTAATAGAGGGGATGACATGAAAGGTATGCTGCGGGATGCATTTAATATGCACAATCATGGTGTCCAGTCGTTCGCAACGGACTTTGTGGCTTCTGATGATTGTAATATTGGGAGAAATGCTTTTACCGAACTGGGAAGTAGTGTACGTCATGCAGAGCCGAACGAAGAAGCGGCGAAGTTTTACGCGCTACTTAATGACATGAACGATGACCTGTATGAGGGATCAAAATTTTCAAAAATGTCTTTCTGTGTTCGTCTTTTTCAATTAAAATGTTTGGGAGGGTGGACCGGAAACTCTTTGACAATGCTGTTAGAGTTCTTGAGAGAAATGTTTCCTTTTGCAAAAATCCCTCAGTCATGCAAAGATATGAAGAAATTGATAAAAGATTTAGGCCTTGGGTACAACAAAATCCAAGTTGCCCAAATGACTGCATGTTGTATTGGGGCGATCGGAGAAATCAACAGTACTGTCATGTATGCGGCCACTCCCGTTGGATAAGTAAAAAATTAGAAGGTGGAAACGACGATGAAAATGATGCACAGTCAAGAAAAAAGCCAGTCAAGGTTTTACGGTATTTTCCGCTAATACCGAGGCTTCAAAGGCTTTTCATGTCGTCAAGATCATGGAGTCTATGACGTGGCACCATGATGGACGAACCGATGATGGATTATTAAGGCATCCGCAGATTCTTTAGCTTGGAAATCATTTGACAATAAATTTCCGTGCTTTGCAAGCGATCCTAGGAGTGTGAGGCTTGGGCTAGCATCGACGGATTTAATCCTTTCAAGATCATGAGCATCGCGTCTGAAGCTTGGCCAAGAGTGCTTGTTCCTTACAATCTGCCTCCGTGGATTTGCATGAAGCAATCTTCCCTTATCTTATCTATGATTATCCCTAGAGAGAAAGGGCCCGGGAATGATATCGACATTTATTTGCAGCCACTTATTGAAGAGTTAAAACAATTATGGGCTGGTGTCGAGACATACGATGTGCTGAGAAAGGAGAACTTTAATTTACGTGCAGCTTTGATGTGGACCATTAATGACTTCCCCGCTTATGCCAATTTATCCGGTTGGAGTACCAAGGGTCGTTATGCGTGCCCTTGTTCTGCTGCACAAACATGTTCGCAATGGTTATACAATGGGAAAAAGTTCTCTTACATGGGGCATCATCGATGGTTACCGGAAAATCATAGATTTAGATCTCAGAGTTCGACATTTGACAGTACTGAAGAGTTCAGAGAAGCTCCTTCGCAGACAAGTGGATCTGAAATCTTGTTAATGTTGGAAGATATGAATTTCAGTTATGGGAAGATGAATCAACCGGCAAACACGCAAAGAAATAAAAGATCAAATGATGAAGCTGATGATAACTCCGATTAAGAGGATGATCCTAATGAGGCGGACTTGTGGAAAAAAAGAAGTATTTTTTTTGAGTTGCCTTATTGGGAGCACCACCTTTTACGACACAATCTTGATGTTATGCACATTGAGAAAAATGTTTGCGAGAACATTGTCTGTACAATTTTGAATGTAGACGGAAAATCAAAAGACAATCTTCAGAGTCGACTTGATTTAGTTCATATGGGAATTCAACCTGATCTTCATCCGAATCCACTTCCGAATGGTAAATATCGGTTGCCGCCTTCTATTTTCTCAATGTCGAAGACAGAGAAAGAAGTGCTCTGCATGGTGTTGAAGGATATAAAGGTTCCAGATGCGTATGCATCTAATATATCTCGATGTGTTAGTGTTAAAGATCAAGACTATATTCGCTAAAATCACATGACTATCACATCTTAATGCGAGATTTATCGCCGGTTGTCTCACGATGTTGTATTTCAAGAAGGTGACGTCTTGTATAATTGAACTATCCAATATAATGAAAGTCATTTGTGGCAAAGTTTTGGATGTTCAAGAACTTCAAAAGGTACAGGATCGAGCCGCTTTAACTTTATGCAACATGGAGAAAATCTTCCCACCTTCCTTCTTCACTATTATGGTTCACTTGATAATCCATCTCCCGCGTGAAGCAATTCTTGGCGGACCTGTTTTCTATCGATGGATGTATCCCATAGAAAGGTGTTAATTACAATTTTTAAAATTTTCCTCCATTCACCTATATGCCTTTAGTTACAACTTTTCATAATGTTGTATGCCGTGTTTAGGTTCCTATCCAAATTAAAGTCTTATTGCGCAACAAGCGTTATCCGAAGGATCGATTCTTTGAAGGCTACTTAGCGAGAGGAATGTATGACCTTCGCTCAAGATATTTGGAAGATGTTGAAACAAGGTTGAATGACCAAATAGAAATCTTTGGACTCACGGATCATAACTTTGCGAGACTTATTTGTTCCAAAGTTTTGGAGAACCAATCGGTAAAGTTGAAATTGCGTAATTAGATGATTTATCGTGGGTTCAAGCACATCGATATGTTCATTTCACCACGAATCAATCGAACCTTTACGCAAGTAAGTTCTGGAAATTTGATAAATATTCATCATTTAAAAATTGTTTATAGTTTAACAAAGTGAACATATTTTTAACATAGTGAGTACAAACAAATATTGAGATCTCGTTCGCGCTCCCGAAGAACACAACATCGAGATATCAATAAGTTGTTTACAGAATCTTTTCATGAATGGTTAAGCCAAACGGTATGTAATTGGAGCTTTCACCGACAAATAATAACATTTACTCAAAACATTTTTAATTACTCGGTTTACTTTCCATTCAATAGGTTTGAGTGGGAAGAACGTCCACCGAAGTTAAATGGCTTTCCCAAGGTCCAAATCGGGTGGTTAAAAGATATAGTCGTTCCTCATAAACGGATTCGATTTCATACAAAATATCGCGAGAGATTGAGGAGAACATAAAATTGTGGAATAGTGGTTAATTCCTCAATTACAAGTTATGCTAGTGCTAGGGACAATAATCCCGTGGAGGAAATGTGGAATATTTTGGACTTCTTATCGACATAATTGAGTTGGATTACTACGGTAAATGGAAAGTTGTCTTATTTCGAGGTGATTGGGCCGATGTTAATCTCGCACGTGGAATCAAGCAAGATCAATTTGGTTTCACAATGGTAAACTTTGCTCGATTGATTCACACAGGACAACAATTGATTGATGAGCCGTATGTATTTTCTTCTCAAGTCAAACCAGTTTTTTACTCAAAAGACCCAACTGATGAGGGTTGGTACGTTGTACTCGTAACATCCCTAGAGACTTGTTTGACATGGGCGGTGGAAGTAGAGATGACATTGACGACGAACACAAACTTTGCCATTTCGAATGAACTTAAACGAAAACATCCCTAGTACTAGTACACAATTTCAATGGGTCCGCCAGGATACGGATGAAGAGATTTACGAATTATAATGTAGTAAGCTTTTACGATTATCTAATTACATCTACGAATGATGACATTTCAACTATTTTATATGTGATATTATTGTTGTAATTGTATACTAAGTTTTCAACTAATTTATTTGTATTGCAGATAAAATGCCTAGAAGAAAAGTGTGATCGCACCGCATTGTTCAAGGTACTCCAAACTCGGTGGAAACAAACAGCACTGAACAACAGACTGCTATTGGATCTTCGAATGTTCCAGTTACACCTGAGGAACCTATAGAAGTTCAAAGTAATTTAACATTTAATTTACATGTGTGTTGACTTCTTGTTTGTTTTTTTTAAAATTTCGTATACTACAATACATTTATTTTTCAGATGAATCTGGTCGGACGCGGAGAGGTCGCGGACGTCTGATCTTGAAGCGATTTATCGACCTAGATCCAGTCGAGCGTGTCCAAGTATCCAGTAATAGCTTCGGTCAGCCTGTTGGATCAGAAGCTCGCCTTTTAGTAGGATACATGGGCATTCTAGCACGGAATGCAAATATGTTACCCATTAACTTCGAGTCATGACATAAAGTGCCCGAGAGTAACAAGAACCAAGCTCTGGATAACATTAAGGTAACAAAACGTGTATGACATTTATAATACTTGGGTTTAAGTTTCGTTTACATTTACTTTCTTAAGTTGTGTTTTTTGTAGGCGAGATTTGCTCTAGAGGTCTCCGATGCTTATGTAAAGAAGGCATTGGGAAAAAGATGGAGAGACCATAAGAGCACTTTAAAGAAAGACTATTTTAAGACAAAAACAACACTCGAGGAGAGATTACAAAATCTCCCGCCGGGAATGCTGAGGTACCAGTGGGAAGAGGTCGTTAGATTTTGGACTTCGAAGAAAGGAGAGGTATGTGTAACTTATAAAATTTTGTAATTACTTTGGTGTATAGTATTTCCTAATTAACGTACTAATAATTTCATAATGTAGGATCGTGAAGAAGTTGGAAAAAAAAGTAGGCAGCAACAAAAATTCATTCACATAGCTGGGTCGAAAAGTTTTGCGTGTGTAGCTCATGCAGAGGTATTTTCAATTTTTAATATTGGTAGATATTTATTACTTACTTACATTAATATTTTTACTATTGTATTGTAGGAATCAGCGTCCGGTCAAAAAGTTGGGCCTTCAACTTTTGACATTACACATAGGAAGAAAGATGGAAACCCTATGACTCTCAAGTTGCGAAATTATGGTACGTTTGCTTAATTAATACAATTTAAATTATTTTAATAATTTATAGTGTTTATTTTCTAATGATTTATTTCATTTATTGTAATGGAAATATTGTTAAGTTATGTTGCATTGGGTTTTTAATATATATTATGCTCCTAACTATAGGATTTATTTTTAGGAAAAATTAAAGGATAAAAAGGTGGAGTACGAAGCGATTGCTTCCAGTGATAGTTCTGTTCATATTGACGACATTGATAACCGGATTATCACTGAAGTTTTGGGTCCTGAAAGGTATGGTCGAGTTTGATTTCAAGGATCTTTTGTTAACCCATCCCAATATTTTGGATCTAGCTCGCAACAATATATGTCTTCGGGGAGTCGAGTCAAGTCAAGTTCGAGGTTAAGAGACCAGATGGCTCAGATGCAAGCGGCAACAATTGAGCAAATTACACAACTTAAAGCGGAGGCAACATCGAGAGAAGCTGAGGTTCAAAAAAGATATGAAGAACTCCAGCTACAACTCGAAAGCGGATGCAAAGAATGAGAGAAGCCGAGGTTCAACGAAGTATGAAGAACTCCAGCAGACTTAAAGCAGATCTGGTGAAGAAGAGAAGCAGAGGCAACTAGAGAAGTACAGGCTGCAGCGAGGGAAGCAGAGGCTAAAGGGAGGGAAGCAGAGGCTGCAGCGAGGAAAGCAGAGCAGCGTCATAAGTTCGATGAACTCCAGCAGCAGCTTCAGAGCATGATGAAGATGTTTCAAAGAATCATAATAAATTGGCCGCCTTAGACTATCGTGTAAATATACTTCGATTTTGACTTTTAATTACCATTTTAACTTTTAACATTTTTCTAAGAATAATAAGAAATTTATTTTATTTATTGATATTTATTATTTGTTTAATATATAGATTTATTACTTTTGGCTGGTTTAGATATGATTTCTTCTGATTTGTTTTTACGGAGGGTGAAAATATAAAAAATTTTATTTTACAAATCTGCCAAATTTAGTGGCGTTTTAAATAAAACGCCACTAAAGGTGTTGGCCTTTAGTGGCGTTTTTGGTCAAAGCGCCGCTAAAGATAAGGGTCTTTAGCGGCGTTTGTGGAAAAAGCGCCACTAAAGATCATGGTCTTTAGCGGCGTTTTGGGGAAAGCGCCGCTAAAGATTAGGTTCTTTAGTGGCGTTTTGTGGTCGAAGCGCCGCTATAGATCAGGGTCTATTGCGGCGTTTTAGGGGAAAGCGCCGCTAAAGATTAGGTTCTTTAGTGGCGTTTGTAGTCAAAGCGCCGCTATAGATCAGGGTCTATTCCGGCGTTTGAGAAAAAAACGCCGCTAAAGACCCTGATCTATAGCGGCGCTTAGCACAAACTCCGCTAAAGATCAGGGTCTTTAGCGGCGCTTCCACTAAAGCGCCGCTAAAGGTCTTAGTCTTCAGCGGCGTTTGTGCTTGAAGCGCCGCTATAGACCAATACCTTTAGCGGCGTTTATTTCTAAAAATGCCGTTAAAGTTAGCGGCGCATTCATTAGCGGCGTCTGTTGCGGCGCTTTGAAAAGCGCCGCTAAAAGTATCTGCGGCTCTAAAAAGCGCCGCTAAAAGCCTGTTATGGTGTAGTGAAGCTTGCTGATTTTATTTGCCAATTTGTATTGAGTAATAATTGGATTTGGAATTTTGATGTGAATTATCCAAAAGAGATTCACGATCTTGTAATTCTGGATGCTATAAATGATAGATAGCCCTTTAAGGTTTGTTTGTTTTGGTTTGTTCAGAAAAAAAATATATTAAATGGTAATGCCATCTACATAGAAATGATTCTATGAAACTATAATTTTATAGAGAAAAAAATTGATTTATTATTTTTTATAAAAATAATAAGAATTGACGTAAAATCACAATTTTATAAAATCATTTTTCGCCATCTATGATTTTTAAAAATTCCAATAGGAAAGGGTATATAACAAACATAAATATTTATCGAGAACAATACTGTAAATAAAAAAATTGACAAAGGTACTGCAAGATCCAAACAATTAATCACATTAATAGAGGCTTATCGTTTAATTCAACCCAACACACAAAAGGTAAAAATACGAGAATAAGTAAACAAACAACAAACCAAATCTGCATATTAATCCTCACATTCATGTCAACTATCCTGCTTTATATTTTCACTCCAAGTGTTATAATATAGGCAGCACTAAGCATTGTTTACCAACCTAGGCCTTAGCGTCACCATTAAACCATTTTTCATGTAGAGTGTGGTGGTCAGCTTTGGTACAACACTGTGACCTTCAACAACCTTAACCGAATACCTTAATAGTACTGAAACAGCCACCATTTTCATCTGAGTGTAAGAAAAATTCTTCCCCAGACATCGCCTCGGACCGGCATTAAAAACGGGGTATTTAAATTGGTTTGCACTCACGAACTTCCCATCTTTGATTCGCCTTTCCGGCTTGAACTCCAAGCAATCTTTGCCCCATATGGATTCCATACGAACCATTGAGAATAGGAAATTGAACACTTGAGTACCCTTTTTTAACCTTGTTCCATCGGGGAGCACATCGTCTTTTAGAACTTGTTTCAATTCAATCGGCACTGATGGGTAGAGCCGTAGGGATTCAGATAATGCTGCTTGGAGATAAACCATCTTTTTCAATCCCTCTTTTGTGAAAACTGTGATGTGATCATCGTGTGTTCTACACTCGGGATGGCATAAAATTTCGTAGATTTAGCCTAGGATTTTGTTTTCCACTTGTGGGTTTTTGTGTATAAGCCAAAAAAACCAGGCTAATGCAATCGACGTTGTGTCTTGACTTGCTAAGATGAAACTTGCGCAAAAATGTCTCAAGAAATTACCTGGAAAATGCCTGTTTTGGCCTTGTTTATTTTCACTCTCAATAAGCCTCGACAATAAATCAGATTGGTTGCTTAAGTTCCCAAGTATTTTCCTTCGATCTCTCACTTTCTTATCTACAAAATCGTGGACAACTTTTATTGCTTCCTTGAGCCGTCTCTCATTTCCAAGTTCGAAGAACTTCAAAGGCTTCTATACAAAAGGTGGCATCAAGAATCTTAATAAGGTGAGTTTCGTGGCCTTTTCAAATGCTTTCGCAAAGGGAACTTTGGGAAAATCAAGGGCCAAACACCCAGGATTAACGACGAGCTACTGTGGAAATGTTATCGAATGTAAACCGAATAAGCACTTCTTGTAGATCAAAACTGTTGGAACTTAAGCAGTAAAACAAAAACAAATGCAGCAAACTAAGCAAAGAAAATAAACAGAATGAAAACAATTGGGAGAATGATAACTAAAAAATTCACCTTAATTTTTAATTCAAAATTTGAATAATATATGAGTTACAAAATAATGGGCAGTTACCTAATGACTTAACTGCTCCCACTAATACAAGACTAAAGTTTGCTTGAATTACACACAAAAGGTAGCTAACATATCAGCTATTACATCAACTCAAATCATAAACTAATCCTACTAACTTTGTGAACAAATTATAAATGAACTAGCCAAAGTTACATAGGAACAAAATGATCAAAACATATTGTTGCATTCGGTTCAGCTCCATTTCTGCACTTCAAATAGTTCTGCTACTGGTGTTGTGCTGAACTGTTGTTGGTCTCCTGTTGCAATGCGGGCCAAAACTTAACACTTCTCTTTCAACTGTATGCAACAAACACTAATCTTCCTTCTCAAAGTTTCAAATCTAGTAGCTCCTAATGGCTTGGTCAAAATATCAGCCAATTGAGTTTCTGAGCTACAATGAACAAGACTGACTTCCTTTGATTACTCAGCCTCTCGAACAAAATGAAATTTGATCTTGAAATGTTTAGTCTTACCATGAAAGATTGGATTTTTAGCTATGGCAACTGCAGATTGGTTATCCACCCTGATCTCAGTTGGTTCAACTTGTTCTTCATTAAGATCATATAGGAGCTTCCTAAGCCAAATGGCTTGATTAACAGCTGCAATGTATCCTATTTCAAATGTAGACTGAGCAACAGTTTGTTGGTTCTTTGAACTCCAATAGAGAACTCCTAATCCAAGGGTAAAGAAGTAACCAGAAGTGCTCTTCATGTCATCAACAGAGCTAATCCAATCACTGTCAAAGTATCCTGCTAGCCTAAGCTCCTTTCCCTTCTCAAACTTGACTACATAACTTGAAGTTCCCTTGACATATCTGAGAATTCTCTTGGCTTCTTTGAAATGAACCAAAACATCACAGTAATGCACAAATCTTGACAAAAGACTAACACCAAACATGATATCAGGCCTGGTTGTTGTTAAATAGAGCAAGCAATCTACTAGGTTTCGATATTCCTTCTCATCAACCCTTTCTTGATTCACACTACTAGTCAGTTTCTCTCCTTGAGCCATAGGTGTGTTGGCTGTCTTGCAGTTTAGCATGCAAAATTTATTGAGAATCTTCAAAGCAAAGGCATGTTGGCTAATGAAAATACCTTGATCTGATAGATTTACTTTCATACCAAGAAAATATGTCATGACTCCCAAATCTGTCATTTCAAACACTTTTTGCATTTACACTTTGAAATCACTAATCAATTCATCTTTACTTCCAGTCACAAGTAAGTCATCCACATAGAGAGAAACAATCAGCAATGTCTCATTTTCTGACCTCTTCACATAAAGTGTAGCTTCACTAACACTTTTCACAAACCTGAGCCTAGACAGGTATGTGTCAACCCTGTCATACTAGGCTCTTGGTGCCTGCTTTAGGCTATATAGAGCCTTTTTCAACTTATAGACTTTTTCCTCTTCTCCTAGGACCTTAAACCCATCTGGTTTCTTACTGAAAATTTCCTCCTTGAGAAAACCATTTAGAAATGCTGACTTAATATCTAACTGGTGAACTCTCCATTGCTTGTGAGTAGCCAAGGTAAACAGAAGCTTAATTGTGTCCAGCCTTGCTCCTGGAGCAAATGTTTCCATGAAATCAATGCCATATTGCTGACTGTAGCCTTTCACCACAAGCCTTGCCTTGTGTTTATTCAATGAGCCATCAGTATTGTACTTGGCTCTAAACACCCACTTGACACCAATGACCTTCTTATGATCAGGTCTGCTCACCAATTCCCAAGTATCATTCTTGTGGATCATCTCTAGTTCAGCTTCCATGGCCTTCTTCCAGTGCTTGTCCTTGGCAGCTTCTTCAAAGTCAGAGGGTTCAACTATTGCAACATTACATCTTTGGTAGATGTCAGCAATAGTTCTGGTACCTCTCATAGAAGCATCATCAACAGTTTCATTTCTTGGCTCTACTCAGCAGGTTCAAGGTCATAGTTCATCTGATCTTCTTCAATCAATCTTGTATATGCATTATTCCAGTTCCAAACCTTTTCTTCATCAAACCTTACATCTCTACTCACTAAAATCCTTTTTATTGAAGGATCAAATACCCTATAGCCCTTTTTAGTGCTGCTATAGCCAAAAAAGATCACTGGAACAGCTCTTCTTTCAAGCTTGATCCTTTTTTATACTGGAATATGAGTATAACACACACAGCCAAACACTTTCAAATGTGATACAATTGGCTTGAGTCCATGCCAAGCTTCAAATAGGGTCTTGTCCTTGACAGCATGAGTTTACAGCTTGTTGAGCAAATACACTGTGGTATTGACTGCCTCAGCCCAAAATTTGTTTGGCAGTTTACTCTAAAATAACAGACATCTGGCCATATCAAGCACAGTTCTATTCTTTCTTTCACATAATCCATTTTGTTGAGGAGTATAAACTGTAGTTAGCTAATGATGAATCCCAGCTTGCTCACATAGCTTCTGAAATCTATCAAACAAATGAACAGAACAAAATACTTACTGTCATTCAATGAAGGAGTCTTCATTAGTCCATAAATATCAGAATGAACCAATTCAAGCTTTTCTTGAGCTCTCCATACACTGTTAGCAGGAAAAGGAAATCTAGCTTGCTTACCAAGCTGACAGACTTCACAAACAATGTCTCTTGGTTAAACTTTTGACATATCATCTACCAAATTTAACTTGTATAATAGATCAAGTGATCTAAAATTGACATGGCCCAGTCTCCTATGCCAAAGATCAGTGTTATCAGCAAGACTAGTGTAAGCCTTATTCTCAAGTTGATTCACATCAAGCATAAAACACCTATCTGTCATCGGTACTATGACTAACTCCTGACCAAATGAGTCTTTAACAATGCAGGAGCCATCTTTAAATACCAAGGAGTACCCTTTTTCCACTAACTGACCAACACTAAGCATATTCTGATCTATGTCAAGCATAAAAAACACATCAAAAATGATTTTGTTACATGAACAGGTGTTAATCACAACATCTTCTCTGCCTTGAGCTTCAATCAGATTGCCATTACCAATTCTGATTTTTGCAGCAAAACTCCTATCAAGGTCCTTGAACAACTTTTCATCAGCTGCCATATGGTGTGAGCAACCACTGTTCACTAGCCAGTCACATCTAATTTTTCTTGAGCTTGAGCTTGCAAAGCAGGAAGCTGTGAAAACATGCTCCTCCTGAGCTTAAAGATCCTCAGCATCTCGAGCTTGCTGCTGAGTAGGTTCCTTCCCCTTGCTTCTGCATACTTTCTCAACATGGCCAAACTGTTTGCAGCTTCTGCATTGAATGTCTGGCTATACCAACAGTACCTCTCCAAATGTGTGGTCTTCTTGTAGTGAATACATGGTGGGAACACTTTCTTGCCTACATCTTTCCTTGGTTTCTCCCTTTTATCGAGCCAAGGCTTCTTCCTTTTCAAATTTGAACCTGACCCTACATTGGCCTTTGCCTGGAAAGCTCCTTCAGGATGCTCTTCCTACCTATTGGCACTCCTTTTCTCAAGTGCATACAGAGAGTTTATCAGCTAAGACAATGAGATAGCTGACAAGTCTCTCAAGTCCTCAAGTGATGAAATCTTTAACTCAAACTTCTCAGGGAGAGTGGTGATGACCTTTTCAATAACTCTGCTCTCACTGAAGTCTTCTCCAAGGAGCCTAATGCTTTTAATAGTGGCCATTATTCTATCTGAGTACTCCTTGATAGATTCTGACTCTTTCATCTTTATATTCTCAAAATCTCTCTTGAGATTAATTACTTGTTGCTGCCTTGTTTTACCTGACCTCATGAACTCCTCCTTCAGCTTCTCCCATGCCTGCTTGGGTGAGTCATAGGCCATTATCCTAGTGAAGATAACATCTGATACTCCATTCTGCAAGCAGGCCATTGCTTTATGCTTCTTGGAGCACTCTTCACTATGTTGCCTGATCTGAGCAATGGTGGGATTGGCCCTTAATAGAGGTGGTTCAATATCATTTTCAACCACATTCCATAAATCGTGCGCCTGAAGCTATGTTCTCATCTTAACTACCCAAATGTGGTAGTTCTCTCCTGTGAACATAGGTGGTGCAGGTGGTGTGAAGCTCATCCTGCTGAAACAAACCCAACAGCTTCGATTTCTCTCTTCTCAAGTTTTGTTTTGGCTAAAAACAACCAACAACAGAGGCCCTCAAAGATGACAGGCTCTGATTACCATTTGTTAGAACTTAAGTAGTAAAACAAAAACAAAAGTAGCAGACCAAGCAAAGAAATCGAAGCATAAACAAAATGAAAACAATTGGGAGAATGATAACTGAAAAATTTACCTTAATTTTTCATTCAAAATTTGAATAATATATGAGTTACAAAGTAATGGGCAGTTATCTAATGACTTAACTGCTCCCACTAATACAAGACTAAAATTTTCTTGAATTACACACAAAAGATAGTTGACATATCATCTATTACATCAACTCAAATCACAAAGAAATTACAAATGAACTAGCCAAAGTTACATAGGAACAAAATGATCAAAACATATTGTTGCATTCGGTTTAGCTCTATTTTTGTACTTCAAACAGTTTTGCTGCTGGTGTTGTGCTGAACTGCTGTTGGTCTCCTGTTGCAATGCAGGCCAAAGCTTAACAAAAACACTACCCTGAAATACTCAGCTTTTGCAATAAAATCAATAGGTTTTTGTGCACTAGTCTTGCATGATTTTAAAGGAGTACTCTATAAAATGACATGCATCGCAAGTTGCCTTTGCTCCATCCATGATTTATCATCGGCGTTGAAAATCCCATCCGCTAGTAGGTCGCAAAATCTCTCTCTGTAGTAATTGCCTTTAGGGAAGTTCTGGAAATTTGCCTTGAGCATATATTCAATGTTGGAAGGGTCAGTTGTGGCGATCCCATATGCACCTCCCATCCACATTCCCCTGTAATGAATTGTTCCCCTAGCTTTTATCAAAACTATGGTGCCCCAATTACATGCATCACTCAAGTGGAAGACAATTGATGGTATTATTCCAAACACTGGGCATATCATCAGACCCTTTCTTGTAAGTCTCTCATGCAAACAACTGAAAATGAATAGCCCCAACAACGCAATCGACATGTCCTAAAATGTCAGACAAGAAATCACCCACTTAATTACTAAAAAGGAAACCATTTCTTCCGTTGCTCTCATGTCCTAAGTTTAGCACAAGCTTTTGTAATTGTAAAGCCTGTTAAAAAGATGTGGACAAATTAATGTCAGTACCATCTAACTTGACTTTGATGAGGCAGAGTTTAGGTAGGTATTGACGAATTGAAGACAATTACTCACATATGTTGCATGATGGAGTTGTCTGATTGGTTTCGGGTTCACTTAGTGTACTTCAAAAAAGAAGTTGAAAATGATAGTGTGTTTTCCCTTAAAATAGAAAAGTTCTCCTCAGCCTAACACTATGTATGAATAAATAATTATAAAAGAAAAGAAAGTAAAGCGAAGAAAGAAATGTTAAACAAAAGAAACGATATATGCGCATTTTAATTGGGAGAAATTATTATATAGAATATTCCTACCATATCAACAATGATCCCATCTAATTATCTTAGGTTATATCAACAAATATTTCCACATTAGTCAATCTACTCTTATGACGAAAAATCTCCCTAGAATACCTCGTGCTGGTACGTGAGAACAAACTAAATTAACGAGAAATTAAGCAAAAGTTTCATGACGTGTAACCATGTCTCTTTCTTTAATGTTCTATTTGCCGCTTGCCTATACTTTGGTAAGTAAAAGAGTTACATGCAAATAAACATCAAGCATACAATGAATCTCAATGATTGTTGGTATTTTGCATTGACGAAAACACTCTACTTAACATTAAGCGGAGCATAGCAAGAGTATCAAATTTTATAAAGAACTTTGCACTAATTCTTTATAGAAAAATCTTTGAATATTAAAAACTTGAGGAGATTAGAAAGACTTGTTTCTAAAATTTTGGTGTGTTTTTCGGGTCGGACCCATACCTGCCAACCATACCTGAAATTTTAGTTAATCACTTCAACGGAAATGGCAATTTACCTAATAATTAGATCTATCAAATTTTTTATCTCTTATCTTTCATTTTCGTACAAAACAATCAAAAGGGGCACCGAGACTTGTTTTCCACTCTTATGCTAATTTGAAGTTAAAATATAACGTGGAATTGGGTCTCTTTTAGAAAAAGGTTGGTGGCATTAATTAGTGGTGAGCAAAACTCGATTCGACTCCAAAAAATCGAAAAAAAATTCGAATTTCGAGTTAAACGAATCGAGTTATTCGAGTTAATCGAGTTATTCGAATCAACTCGATTTTTTTTTTCAAATTTCGAGTTTGAATCGATTTGAGTTTTCAAATTCGAATAACTCGAATAATTCGAATATCAAATTATAATATTTTACATTTTTACCCCAAACTCACAAACCTTTTTACTTTTCCCTCAAAATTTTTACTCATTCCCACTTTCCCCCCAAAACTTTTACTCCCCTCCCCTCCCAACCCCCCAATCTACCCAAAATCCATTTCTCACCAAAATTTTACTCTCCCATTTACATTTTCTCAAAATTTACTCCCAAATTTTCCCCCAAAATTTTTACTCTCTCCCATTTTTCCCCTAAAACTTTTATTCCCTTCCCATCCCACCTCTCATCTACCCCAAACCCTCCCCCTTCTAATTTGTTTTTAATATTTTTCCTTCAAAATTTTACCCCCTATTTACTTTCCCTCAAACTTTTATTCCCTAAAATTTTTTATTTTCCTCCTAAACTTTTACTTCTCACCATTTACTCTCAAATAAAAATTAAAATTATCCAAAAAACCACTAAACATAAATAGTAATAATTTTATTTATATCTACTATTTATATTATTAAATTAAATTTCACATTTTATATTATTTATATTATTGAATTGTTTAGTCATATTCAATATTTATATTAAAATTGAATTATTAATTATGCCTTAAAATATTCTTGTTAAAATTTTATATTGGTATCAATTTCACATTTTATTTTTAAAATAACTTTTATTAAAAAATCATATTTTTACATTTAATATTTTTTAATTCCAAAATACATAGTGACAAGAATCAAGATAATTGAAACAACTAAGCAAGCAAATAAGCTAACCAATATATAAAAATTAATAAATAAATTATGAGGTGATTAAAGTTAATAAAAAATTTGATTAAGGTGGACAAATTTTATTACGATGGTGACAGTGGTTACAAGGACCCAAAATTATTTTTTAAAATTTAACTCGAACAAATATATTCGATTCGATTCGATTCGAATTCCATCTCACTCGACTCGATTTGAGAAAACTTCAAATAAAGTTAGGATGATAAAATGAGATTCTAAAACTCGATTAACGTGAAAATTTTCGATTCGATTCGATTCGATCGAATGCTCACCCCTAGCATTAATAATTTCAATTTTTATGGTATGAAGTTTTGTATCGGAGGAAAGGATTTGAATCTTAAATAAGGAGATTGCATACACTTAATATCTTATACAATTATTAACACTAAATCACCATGAGTAAAATAGATATAAAAATAATTTAATTTTATCAAAGAAATATCAATTTATTAACACTAAAAATCATATATCACATTTATACTGTCAAAATATTTAGACAAAATTTACATCACACGTAATTTGTTAGTACTGATTAATCATTTTATTTTAGTATTTTAATTCATATTGATTAATTTATTTAGGTAATCTGTTGAGGGAATACGAGTAAAACACTTAATTAAGTATTAAATCGAGTGGGTGCTAGTTGAAATATTTTATTTTTTGTAAATATTGAGAGTTATTTTCAAAAATCAAAAGAAATTGATATCTTCATGTACGAGACAATAATACAAGAAAATCACCCAAGAGTCAAAGTTGTCTCAAATAAATTTTTATCAATATGAGATAAAAAAAAACATTCAACAAAGCATGAGGCAATATAATTTGTTTATCTCAAATTAATTTTAAAATAAAATTAAACGATTGCAATAAACACGAGTCTCAATAAGAAAAATTTATTAATTTAATCAAGTTAAATTATAAAAAATGATTTAAAATTATTAATTTTAAATTTGAATCTTAAAAATTATATTGCGAAGAAGAGCATTTATAAATTTAAAACACTTAATTTTTATAAATCCTAAAATAAATATAAAAATAACTCAGTCATACCGTGAAAAATCATTCAAGACATTGCATTTGCCGCAGGCCGAGCACCGGCTTTACCAAAACTTTTAACTAGTCAATTAAGAGGATTAAAAGCAAAGTCTGGAAAAGAATAAACAAAAAATTGCTTTAGCTGCATTATAAAAATAGAAAAGTGTTGGATTGAAGGCATTTTATTAATAGTTTGGCTATAATTATCCAAGAAAGAAAAATGTTAATCCCCACTGCTGTTGTACATTGAGTTAAAGCACTCTATCGACGGTTTTCAGTATTACTAGAGGAATATTGAAAATAAAAGAGATTTTAATAAATTATTTTTAAAAAATTAATATAATTTTTTTAAAAATAATTTAATCTGTATTTGAAAACTATTAAAAACATAAATTTGAATGCACTTAAATTAAACATATTTTCCATTAGGCAACTTCATAAATTCATAAAGAGTCTACAAGATCCAAATGTGTTAAGTCTAGAGTAACATTTGAGAATTTAGAGACAATAAAAAAAATAATTTGTATCAATAATAATATTCGTGAAGCCCATCACTTCACCAAAATCAGGCCTCATTCAGATAGCATAGGCCTCGGCCCATGTAGCATCCCAACACTCAGACAAATGTCGTGCCAAGTCATCTAGGACCACTCCATCTTCATCTTACGCCACACAACCATAGCTTGCTACCAGCATGTTCTCATCCCAAGTCGCATCCACGGTCACTTTAATTGTCCCTATGCTAGGCGCATGCCACTGCTCCTCTCTTGGTTGTCTAGGCAAAATGGGTCGATTAAGAAAGTTATGGAGTTAAATTCCTCGTGCAATGATCGAGTAAAACTAAGGGCAATATGCGGTGGTGTAAGGCAACCATTGATTGCTTCATTGTTGTTCACATTCCATAGTTCCCGTAAAGTCATGCAAAGACTTACGATAGCCACCTTGTTTAACTTTTGCAAAGTAAACTCTAACCAATCAACACAAGAAAAAGCATTAATAGATAGTATGGCATCATCTATACCTACTAATCTAAGAGTGGCACTCGTAGTTGGGCAATCAAGCAAAGCATGTAAAGCTATTTCATTTGAACAAATGGACATTTGGCATTAAAGGGAGCTTCCACAAGATTTTCCAAAGAACCCTATGCGGGCCAAACCCAAAGGAATGCAATAAAAGCCAAGAATAGCCTTGCTTAGTAGTGTACACATCTGGAGGAGAATGTCCCCAAACCATAATACCTTTAGCATCATTGCAAGGAAAAGGGATAGAAAGTGTCATCTCAAATAGTTGTCTCGCCAACAATGAATTCCAACTATGACTCTCCATCAAAGAACTCACCAAAGAGTTGCACGATAAAGTACCATCAAAAGCTAAGTCTTCCCCTTCCAACCCTTTAGTGCCCCATCGAGATAACCAAATTCTCTCTTGCAACCCATCACCAACTTGCCAATAGAACCTTGGTTATAACTGCTCATTTGCTTGGCAAATACTTTTCCAAATAAAATAAGGTTTGTCCACAATGCTCGTGAGTTGAAACCATCATCCTCTAAAACATAGTTTAGGTTTAGAAGTTGATTATGTGTGGAAGTTTGTAGCTATGCAAGATCCAAAAATTGATACCTTGCCAGTCACACTTTATTTTAAGTCTCAAAAATTAAATGTTGATCTTTTTTGTATTTAATTATGAAATCTTTTTGGATACAATAATAGATGCTGAAGGTAGGTGTAATACAATTTGAACTCGTGACAAACGGGTGTCTGACAAAATCTTGAACCACTTCTCTATATAAGTCAAGACTTAATTATGAAATATTAAATAAGTATAAAAAATAACTTCATACTTTTAGTGAATCAAATTTTTGAAAATAAAAAATTTCCTCACTCTTCTTCAATGATTGAACGAAAATTAGACTTTTATTTACCTTCTTATGAAAGTAAAAATAAATAAATAAATAAATTTACTTTGTTTAAAAATTGCATTCTATCTCCAGCAGAGTCTTAGTTCGGTTAACATTATCACTATTGCTAGTGTAGGAGGACGTGACCTGTGGGTTTGAGCACACTGAAGCACTTTTATCCTTCTATTTAAGAGTTGGGAGGGATTATATGTACTTCTTAGTATTGTATAAAAAAATAAATTCGGTCATTAACAATAAATCACACTTTCTAACAATAGATCAATTCTTCTTAATAACATTTTAACATTAGTTAGTGTTGATTAATGTAAAAAAAATAAAACTATCAAATAGTAATGCAAAGTTCATGCTTTTTTTGTCAATTTATGATTTATGGTGAACTACACAGATAGTCACTACTTCTAGAAAAATCATAACCAACTTCACCTTCAAATCAATAAGTGTTTAATCCATATTAAAGTAATGCTTACATATGAACAACCATTCATTCATATCATCTCCATTAAACTTAGGAAACCCCTATTGGATTTCCTACTAACAAAGTAATGAGACTTGCGAACCGTGTAAGTGCATTTCAACATCACCATGTAACTAACTTATGATTTGAGTCTGTTAAAGGTTCAAAGCAGTAATATCATTTCTCAATACCAGCATGATCCTTTCTTGATTTTGTTTTTAGCCTTGTACCTTTGCCAAATATTCTTGAACAGATTATTTATTAGATTCTTAGGCACATGCCATTAATAAAAAGGAGCTATAAAATCTAAGATTGAGTTGATTGTTGCTGTCTAGAAGTCAACTTCAGTTCCCCGGGACTTCGACAATACCTATACCTACGCACGGAATAAACAAACTGTAAGTTGAGTGATAACTATTGAAAAGAGTTATATTTCGAGCGTCTTGAGTGAATTAATTGTTTGTAATTAAGTAAATATGTTTTCATTTTTAGGATATTTTTAGAACATTGCATAACAAAGCTTGGATTGTGTTATAAATGTTATTATTGTTACTTTTAACCAAATTCTCTCCCGCAACCCATCACCAACTTGCCAATAGAACCTTGGTTCTAACTGCTCATTTGCTTGGGAAATACTTTTCCAAATAAAATAAGGTTTGTCCACAATGCTTGCGAGTTGAAATCGTTGTCATCCGGAACACAGTTTATGTAACACCACATACTCGGCCTAGTCGCCAAGCCCGAATACAGGATGCCACACCATCGTCTCATGTCATATACAACAAGTAAAAGTTCATTCTAAACGAAGTGTATTCCATTTTAGTATTCGTATAGGTTTTAAGTCAATTATACTTGTTAGTTATCAATGTTACATGCTAACCATACATCAAATAGTCTTATAATAATAAAACTTGCATAAGGTCCACATAAAAAAATTTCCAAAACACGTCCACAAATATCAATACTCTAGGGTATCGATATTTTCATTAAGTGGTATCGATACCACCTGGAAAAATGATACAAAATTTGCATTCTTTTCTCAATTAAAAACCAAATTCTCGAAAATTATCGATACATGCCATGAAATTTTGATATTTTAAAGGCCTAATTGACAGTTCAATATCGTAAAATCGTGTTCGAGCAAGTAACATCAATCCATCCTTATGTCCATGAACCCAAGCATAATAATAACATGTAATCCTTATAAACCGAACCAAAAACTAGCATAATTTTTAGAAATCAGCAGGGCTATAATGAGTCTACCACATTGCCTCAACCCTCAAAACATAAATAAATATAGGACACCTATGAAAATAATAAATAGACTTGCTTGGATCACCTCAGGGAACCACACCACTCACACCAGCTTCCTACTAATTTGCAAGGGTTTAAAAGGAGTGGGTGAGCTTAACAAGCTTAGTGAATGCTCATAATAACCACAATGCAAACAATTCATCAAGCATCAATGAAACAACCATGAAGCGTAACCTCATTAGTTTCAACTCTAGTGTCATATTATACTTACTCGAGAATTATTACTAGTTCTTTTACATGGTAACATATTCACTTAAAAGAATGTATATCCTATTGCACAATGGTCACATACTCATTTAGGCATACATCACATTATACATATATACATTTTAAGATAATTTAACACTTGAGCTATGAAAAATAAAGGTGAGCTCTATCATCATTCATCGAATACGCGGATCTCCAACAAACCAAACATAGACTCATAGAGTCAAACATGTCCCAAAAGTGAAGCATAAAGCTAACATTCTCCTTATTTCCCCTCACATGTTCCGTTGAATAGAGCTTAGCTCACATTCCCTCATCCATACAACATCTCCCAGGGCCTCAACACCCAAAATCATTGTACATATAGGTGAGTACTCACAATCCTATGGCATGCCAACTATATCTAACAGTTTCAAGATCAAAAGGCCAAAATATCTGAAGTGAAATACATATCACTTACCGATTATCCAAGCAAAATCACTGCATATTTACATCTTTAGCAAAACACTGTCACTAACATTTAACATATACATAACATGTACATATTTGCACTTTCACAATAGTTATCATAACCACATATCACATGTTATAGCATTTCATCTCAATTCACATATTCACAAACACATAGGCACTTTATTCACAAGATAACATAGGTATGAAAAAGCTTACACTCAAAATTTAGAGTAGGGTTTAGGCTACTACTAAATTCTTAAATAACACATTGAATCAAATCCACAAGTAATTATCTCAAACACCCACAAATTACATTTCCACCGAAAAGCCGAAAGCTAAAACTAGCTTTTTCTTGCCTTTATTTCTACTCATAAAAGGTCCTATCAAACTGGGAACTTCAACACAACAATTCATACAACAATGCATTTAATAATCAACTAAGAACTCACCAAGAGCAATCAAAAACATAAGCCTAAGCTATGTTCCCATGTAAACGAAACTTATAACATAGCAAACTTTAAATTCGAATATCTTGATCTATACTTAATCTTTTCACCTAAAACCAATTTTGTTCATCTTATAATTCACCTACGACTAATTCCCAAACTTTAAACTACAATAAAATACTCAATTCATGGTACCAACTTTTTCGACATGTTTTATGACTATTTTTTGAAAGTTCACTAAAACTCAAGAATTATTTAACGAAACGTCAAAGTAAATTTAGAAACCTTCTAATCAAGTGAAAACAAGTTGAAAAACATTTTGAAACCACGTTTTTATGCAAAATCCTGAAATCCACCATTAATGACCCAATTTTCGGCTTTTATTCAAAACATACAATTTAATGGCTAAAAACTTGATTTTAAAGACTAAATAATATTTAAAACTAATAGGAACATAAATCGTTACCTTCGATGACGAAATACAGAGCATTTATTGAAAACGTGAAAAACCCACATACTTGACAATGGAGGAATCAATGGTGTTTTTAGGTATTTTTCTTGAAGTATTATGGAGGTTTAATGTTGTAAGGATGATGGAAATCAAAAGACTAAAGTTTAGAATCACAAATCAAATGGAGAAGGTGAGAGAAAACAAAGGGATGGCAAGAAGAATGGGAGGGGAAGAACTAATGTGAAATATAGGTAGGTGGGGAAGTATTATGTTGAATTTTAAATTTTGGTTTAATTGTTTCTTAAAGACTCACAATTTTGACTCTTTTACAAATCAATCCTATTTTCAAAATTAAATGTATTTAAAACTCATTTTCTGAAATTGATTTAATTTTCTAAAAAAGATAGTAAAAAAATATTACCGATAAACCATGTCGTAAAATTCCTAACACTCTAATGCTAAAATTCCTAAAATATCCCTAAAACTCTTAGGCCCTATTTTGGGGTGTTACAACTCTCCCGCTCTAAAAAGAATTTCATCCTCGAAATTCCTTACTAACACGTCACTTGTTTATTCACAAAATATGCTATCTACTTTTAAGCTAACCATCATACTTTCGTTGCCCACTCTGATTCTTATGCTCTCTAAGTTTTTACTACTTTTCTTAATGATCCTACTCACTACGAAAAATTTATTCTACTCACCATTTTTCCTAATTCACTAGTCTCTTCGGGATTCTCTACTTATTTTCTAATTTACTTAATATTTACGAAGGCATAGAACCTAAATCCATCAACGGGAATAAAAAAAGTGATTACAAGGAAAGAATACCCTCAATCTCAATGTTTGAATCTCAATCCTGTGGTTCTCTAATAGCATAAACTTAAGCTGGACCTCTAGACTCAACCAATGTAGCAACAGTATGAGCAACAATTCGCTGCCCAACCGGTCTTCCATTACCTTTACCGCGACCACGACCTCTAGTAGGCGCAAAAGCAGGTACGAACTCTGAGTCTACGAAACCTCAACTCTATTTGGGCAATCCCTTAGAAAATTTTCCTCCAGACCACACTTAAAACAACCACCTATCAAATTACGACACTCACTAGAATGCCTACGCTCACAATGCACACAAAGCGGCCATCAAGAACCACCTTTCAAACCACCATTACTAACCACTACGTTACTCTGCTGCTTGGACTCACTTGGTCGAAACTCTTGTCATGCACTACTATCAAAATCCTGAATATCACATCTTCTCTTAGACGATTTTCTAGATGCACCATCAGAAGTCCTCTTAACTGATTTGGTTACCACAGAATGAGGCAGCTTAGCTAAAGTCTCATTAATTGCTTTGGCTTTATTAACTAACTCATCAAACATCTCTACATTCTAAGCTACCAAGTAAACCTGAATCTCATGATTAAGCCCAAATCAAAACCTTTTACATCGATCCCTCTAAAAAAGTATCATTTCAGGAGCATACTGACTAAGTCATACAAACTCAGCCTCATAATCAGCCATAGACAAATCTCCCTGAACCAAATCCAAAAACTCACGCTTACGAGCCTCTATATACTGCTCGACCATAAAATTTCTCTTAAAACCCTCAAGAAAATAATTCCAAGTTATCTATCAGAAACAATACCTCTCTTAAGATTATTCCACCAATGGTGTGCCTCACTGTCAAGTAAAGACACAACACAACCCAACTTCTCCTATTCAGAATAGAACATCTGCTCGAGAATCATTTCAACTCCTTCTAGCCAATACTCAGCTATGGTCAGATTAGTACCTTTTACACCAAAAATTTTTTTACCACCCAATGCCCGAAGATGTTCAAGCGATAACAAACTATTCACAATTGCAGGATTGGCAGATGCAAGAGTAGGATTAGCACAAGCAATAAGCTAAAATGCTCCAATTATTGCTTCCATCAGAGGGCCTACACTCTCATCAGGAATATTCAGTTTACGCGGTGAAACAGGAGGTGCAAAGGATGTACCATGCTCCTGAGCACTAGCTCTCACATTAACACGTCTAGGAGGCATATCAAATCTAATCTAATACATACAAACAAACGAACAATCAAACGGTGTGAGTGGTGAGGAGA
Organism: Gossypium raimondii; assembly: GCF_025698545.1. Classification (NCBI taxonomy): domain Eukaryota; kingdom Viridiplantae; phylum Streptophyta; class Magnoliopsida; order Malvales; family Malvaceae; genus Gossypium; species Gossypium raimondii. Next base: position 50,312,216 of record NC_068567.1, on the reverse strand, counting down.
TGGTCCAAGTATTTTCCTATAAGTAAAATTTAGGGTTAAAGGCAATGTGTTCCCATTCATACCCCACATACAATTCAATGAGAACATTTCAAACAATCATATGCAGTTTAAACAATAGTATATCAATAATTCTAAGAAAATAGAGAAATTTAGACTCTTGAGTTTCAAAACTCCAAACAAATAACAATCACCTAAGTCCAAGAGTTAATGAACCTAAAGCTCTAATACCACCAAATGTAACACCCCATACTCGGCCTGGTCACGAAGCCTGAATATGGGATGCCACAGCACCGTCTCATGTTATATACAATAAGTAAAAGATCATTCTAAATGAAGCATCTTCCATTTTAGTATTCGTATAGGTTTTAAGTCAATTATACTTGTTAGTTATTAATGTTACATGCTAACCATACATCATATAGTCTTATAATAATAAAACATGCGTAAGATCCATATAACAAAATTTCCAAAACATGTCCATAAGTATCGATACTGACACTAGGGTATAAATATTTTCTTTAAGTGGTAGCGATACCACCTGGAAAAATGATACAAAACTTGCATTTTCTTTCTCAATTAAAAGCCAAAGTCTCAAAAATTATTGGTACCTACCATGAAATATCGATATTTTAACCCCCCAGTATTGATACTCAAGCAAAGGTAGCAATACCAATTCTCTATTCTGACTCCCTACACGTTTCAAAACACAGAGGTTTTAATTTTAAAACTCGATTATTGATACCTCTACTATAGGCCTAAAAAATTACAGTTTACAAAAACAATTATTCTATTCCGATTTAGTTCCTAAACACCATACATCAATCATTTTGACAAATAATCATTCAATGACCTAATTGACAGTTCAATATCGCAAAATCATGTTTGAGCAAGTAGGGTCAATCCATCCTTATGTCCATGAACCCAAGCATAACAATAACATGTAATCTTTATAAATTGAACCAAAAACCAGCATAATATTTAGAAATCAACAGGGCTATAACGAGTCTACCACCTTGCCTCATTCCCCAAAACGTAAATAAATATAGGACACCTATGAAAATAGTAAATAGACTTACTTGAATCACCTCTCGAAAACCACATCACTCACACTAGATCCCTTCTAATCTGTAAGGGTTTAAAAGAACTGGGTGAGCTTAACAAGCTCAATGAATGCTCAGAATAACCACAATGCAAACAATTTATCAAGCATCAACAAAACAACCATATAGCATAACCTCAACAGTTCCAAATCCAATGTCATATTATACTTACTTCTGCATTATTGCTAGTTCTTTTACATGGTAACATATTCACTTAAAAGCATATATCCCATTACACATATAATCACCTAACGTTCAAACATATATCACAATATTCAAAACATCTTTTTAGATAAGATGAACAATGGTCACAAGCTCATTTAGGCATACATCACATTACACATATATAAATTTTAAGATAATTTGACACTTGAGCTATGAAACATAAAAGTGAGCTCTATCATCACTCATCGTTTACGTGGATCACCGACACACCAAACATAGACTCATAGAGTCAAAAATGTTCCAAAAGTGAAGTATAGAGCTCACATTTCCTTAATGTGAGTACTCATAATCCTATGGCATGCCAACTATATCCAACAGTTTCAAGATCAAAAGACCAAAATATCTGAAGTCAAACACATATCACTTATCAATTATCCATGTACAATCACTGCATATTTGCATATTTAGCAAAACACTGTCACTAACATTTAACATATACATAAATGTACATATTTGTACTTTCACAACATTTATCATAACCACATATCACATGTTATAGCATCTCATTCAATTCACATATTCACAAACACATAAGCACTTTATTCATAAGATAGCATATGTATGAGAAAGCTTACACTCAAAATTTAGAGTAAGGGTTTAGGCTACTACTAAATTCTTAAATAACACATTGAATCATATCCACAAGTACTTATCCCAAACACTCACCAATTACGCTTTCGTCGACAAGCCGAATGCTCAAACTAGCTTTTCCTTGCCTTTATCTCTACTCGTAGAGGGTCCTGTCGAACCTGGAACTTCAACACAACAATTCACACAACAATGCATTCAAGAATCAACTAAGAACTCCCCACAAGCAATAAAAAACATAAGCCTAAGCTATGTTCCAATGTAACTGAAACTTATAACATAGCAAACTTTAAATTCAAATATCTCGATCTATACTTAATGTTTTCACCTAAAACCAATTCCATTCATTTTATAATTGACCTACGACTAATTCCCAACCTTTAAACTACAGTGAAGTACTCAATTCAAGGTATCGACTTTTTCAACATATTTTATGGTTATTTTTCAAAAATTCATGAAAACTTAATATTTCTATAACGAAACATCAAAGCAAATTTAGAAACCTTGTAATCATGTTAAAGCAAGTTGAAAAACACTTTGAAAGAACGTTTTTATACAAAATCCTGAAGTCCACCATTAACAACTCAATTTTTGGCTTTTATTCAAAACTTGAGATTTAATGGGTAAAATCTTGGTTTTAAAGACTAAATAATATTTAAAACTAATAAGAAGATGATTGTTACCTTTGATGAGGAAAAATGGAGCATCTGATTGAAAACCCGAAAAACCTACAAGCTTGACTATAACACCCCAAACCCAGCCTATACGTTATGGTCGTATCTGGCAATGTCACACAATAGTGTTTTTGAAACCTCGTTGTTACGTTGAAAACATTCCATGATATTATCTTTAGTAAACCTTTGTTAGAACTTAGGAAGTTGTCTTTATTCATTTAAAACATTTGTTTTGAAATATCCCTCGTTGCGAAAGCTTTAATAAAACAGTCTAAGTGATCATGCGTTTAGAAACTACTTTGACTTTTTGAAAACTGAATATCCTACGACCAGCAGGTATAAATCCATAAAGTAAAGTAAATAAATAAAACCCAAAATTTAAAACCAAAGTCCCAAAGGTTCCTTAAATTACAACCCAAATAATTAATAATAATTAAATCATAAAACGTAAATTGAAAACCATGAAGTCTAAAAAACTTCTATGGTCACCGCTGAATCCTCCGTCGCACCGATCCATCTAAGTCTGGGGATTACCTGTGCACATTAAACAAAAATGGTGAGTTTATGTAAACTTACTGTGTAATCCAGCAGAAACAAACAAATAATCAGTATTCACAATAGTTGAACAGTCTTGGGCCTAAGCCCTTTTCAGTATTAGTGACAGTTTGGGTTTAGCCCATCTTATTACAGTGTCAAAAATGCAGTAAGGCCTTAGCCCATTACAGTATCAGTAGCAATAATAGTTATGCAGTAGCAAAATCCTACCCATTCAGCCTCTACACACCATCTCCGTCCAACCCTACACTCCATATGGGGATATAATCAACTCACACATCCCTACACTCCAAGTAGTACCGAATGCGACACAAAATAAAAGTTTGCAGCTGAGCTGCCAGTAAATTAGACTTAAAGCCTTTCAGAACACTTCTTCCGAATAACAACCCCCAACCCAATGCAATGCAACATATAATGGATGATATGCTATTATGCAATTTCAGTACATATATTCAGTTCAGATATTAACATGCTCAGTACATATATCATTCAGTCAATTTCACACATTTAGGGGTTTAAGTAGCGCTTACCGACCTTACAGTAGGTTTACAGTGGACTTGAGTGACTCGTGCAACCTTAGAAGCATTCCGGTAAAAATGGGCACACACGAAATCCATTTTTAATGTAACCTATGCTAGCTAAATATTCATATATGTTTTCACTATTTACTTATATGTTCATTCAAAGCTGTCTACTTGAGTCATTGTCCCTAAATTATTTATATCTTATGCTACAGAATTTCAAATTAAGATCCGCTTGATGTTTTCGAAACTAGACTGAAATACCTTTCTACCATAAAATTTTTAGATTTTATAGTTTATCAAATAAGTACAGTAAAATCATCAAATCTATCCCGATTTTGCTATTTGGCAGCTTCAACCTTTCTTTACTAAAAATTATTTATCTCTTAGTACGGAATTCGGATGATGTTTCCGTTTGTTTCTCTTGAAAATAGACTCACTAATGATTTAAACATATAAATTTAAGCCCCTAGTTATTTTTTTACAATTTTTGATGACTTTTCCAATGTCAGAATAGGGGAACCCGAACCCATTCTGACCTTATCTCACAAAATTCATTATATCTCATAACTTACAATTTTATTGCTTCCACTATTTTTTCCTCAATAAAATTTAATTTCGTATTTTATTCAACCTCTAACTCAATTTCAACTATTTTTGATGATTTTTCAAATTTAGACTACTGCTGCTGTCCAAAACTATTTTAGTGCAGAATGTTGATTTCCAAGTTTATAACACGCTTATTTCCTTTCTCTACAATTTTTTCGCATCATTTTATCTTATTTCTTGACAGCAAGCAATTTTAGCTTTTCGCCAAATCCCATTTTCTGTGTTTCAGGTACACACTTGGTATCGTTTCTGATGCGTAAGCATTCCTAAGCCACTAGAACCTAAAAATTGACCAACAAATCTCCAGATTAATCAATTAATTCATTTTTAATCAACCAATTTTTGAAGGAACTCGACTAAAAACCTAAAAAAACCCTTACCCCGCTTGAGTAACCATGACTTCGCACAATCACAGCATCGATTCAAAACCACCAGCCCCCTGATTAGCTTCTAAACACCAAAAAGGAATCCCCATTTCAAAGATTAACCAATAACGATTAACAATAGACAAAACCGTTACTAACAGAACACACGCAACCAATGATGAACAACCAAATCAATTGGAAAATAAAGAAATAAATGGAAGGGGAAAATTAATAGAAATTTCAACAGCAACTAGAGGAAAGAATTGGCAAAGAAGGGAAAAAAGAAGAAGAAAACGTTAGAAAAAGTTTGGGTAATTGGAGAGAAAACTAAAACTCTACTTTTTTTTCTGCAACAAAAAGATAATCAGGTTATTTTCTGATAACCTCTCCCCCGTTATCTCCTAAAATCACTCCCTGTTAAACCACTAAAACACAACTACTCAAATTTTTGCCCCAACACAACTCTTAGCCGAAATTGGAGTAAAAATACTGTCTCCACGCCATCACAGAGAATTGAACACAAGACCTCCTTCACACCAACACTCCACTTATCCACTAGACCAGCAAGCCCATTCTATTAATTATTTTCAAACTTTTACTTAAAAGCCTACTGACCAAAGATAGGGCTTATTCATAAAAATACCAAAATTTTCCTAAGTCCTGGCTTGAACTTGAGACATCTCACACACCAAGAACACTTAACCACTGAAGCAGATACACAGTTGTGTCACACCTTCGCAAGAACAAAAATAAAAATTCTGGGGTGTTACATTGACAATGAAGGAATCTATGCTGCTTTTGGGTGTTGTTCTTGAAGTATTGTGGAGGTTTAATGCTGTAAGGATGATACAAATGAAAAGACTAATGTTTGGAATCACAAATCGAGTTAAAATGGAGAGGGAAAACAAAGGGATGGCAACAAGAATGGGAGGGGAAGAACTAATGTGAAATATATGTAGGTGGGGAAGTATTCGGTTGAAATTTAAAATTTGGCATAATTGCTTCGTAAAGACACACAATTTTGACTCTTTTACAAATCAGTCCTACTTTCGAAATTAAAGGTATTTAAAACTCATTTTCAGAAATTGATTTAACTTTCTAAACACCATAGTAAAAAAATATTACCGATAAACCATGTCGCAAAATTCCGAATACTCTAAGGCTAAAGTTCCTAAAATACCCCTAAAACTCCTAGGCCCTATTTTGGGGGTGTTACAGTTTAAGTTTAGAAGTTGATTATGTGTGGAAGTTTGTAGCTATGCAAGATCCAAAAATCGATACCTTTCTCATCACATTTTATTTTGAGTCTCGAAAATTACGTATTGATCTTTTTGTAGTTAATTATGAAATCTTTTTTGATACAATAATAGATGCTGAAGATAGGTGTAATACATTTTGAACTCGTGCCAAACGGGTGTCTGACAAGATCTTTAACCACTGCTCTATATAAGTCAAAACTTAATTATGAAATATTAAATAATGATAAAAATAACTTTATATTTTTAGTGAATCAAATTTTTGAAAATAAACAATTTTCTCACTATTCTTCAATGATTGAACGAAAATTAGACTTTTATTTACCTTCTTATGAATGTAAGAATAAATAAATAAATTTACTTTCTTTAAAAAATTCTATCGTCAATAGAGTCTTAGTTCATTTAACATTAGCACTGTTGCTAGTGTAAGAGGACGTGGCCCGTGGGTTTTAGCCCACTGAAGCACTTTTATCCTTCTATTTAAGAGTTAGGGAGGGATTATAGGTACTTCTAAGCATTGTATAAAAAAATGAATTCTGCCATTAACAATAAATCGCACATTCTAGCAATAGATCAATTCTTCTTAATAACATTTTAACCTTAGTTAGTGTTGATTAATGTAAAAAAATTAAATAAAAATATCAAATAGTAATGCAAAGTTCATTTTTTTTTGTCAATTTATGATTTAGGGTAAACTACACAGATAGTCACTACTTCTAGGAAAACCATAACCAACTTTACCTTCAAATAAATAAGTGTTTAATCCATATTAAAGTAATGCTAGCAAATGAACAACCATTCATTCATATCATCTCCATTAAACTTAGGAAAGCCCCGTTGGATTGCCTACTAACAAAGTAAGGAGACTTGCAAACCGTGTAAATGCACTTCAACATCACCTTGTAATTGACTCGTGATTTGAGTCTGTTGAAGGTTCAAAGCAGTAATATCATTTCTTAATTCTGGCATGATCCTTTCTTGATTTTGCTTTTGGCCTTGTACGTTTGCCAAATATTCTTGAAAAGATTCTTTATTAGATTCTTTAAAACATTTAATTTCATGTGAACGAGTGGCTTCCACCATTATAGATGTCAAATGATAGCTCTAATTCTACTTGGTATAGTACTAAATGGTCAAGGGAACTTCTCAAGTAAGTTGGAAAAAAGCATCTATCAAGAGAGAGATCTAAAAGTTAGAGAGAACAAGATATAGGTAATTATGTTAATTCTTGAACATGCAACTTGGTTTATCCATAGGTTTTAACATGCAACTTGGTTTATCCATAGGTTGTAATAGGTTACAATCCATTTTTCAAAAATTATTTTTAAATATTAAATATTTTGAAAGATATTTTTATAATTTAATTTAAATAAAATAATTATTTAACTAATAGTAATTTGAGTCAAATCAACTCAAATTGCAAACTCAATTATCAATGATATAGCTCAAACATATAACTTGATTCTTAAACAACTCTACAACTATCTGGTACTTGAAAGAAAATAAATCTCAATCTTTCAATAAAATAAAATAAAAACCCATACCTAGTATTAGGGATGCCACTAAGAAAGATATTTGTAGTTTCTATAATATCTGAATCTGCATAACTGTTGGTGGGTGGGGATAAAAATAAACTTATAAGAAATTAACTAAAGGCTTCGAGGCATGTAACCATGCCACTATTTGTAACGTTCTATTCACCTCCACCTATATTATGGTGTTCAGGAGAATTACTAATAAATGAATCTCAAGGATACAATGAAGCGCAATGACTGTTGGCGTTTTGCACTAATAAAAATAGTCCACTGAGCATTAAGCAAAGCATAGCAAGAATGTAATGCCCTAGTTCTGGAGAATACTAGATCAAGTGTAGTATTTTAGAAATACGTTGGAGAAGTAGTATTCGACTTAGTGCCCTTTTGGCGTATTAAGTTGGAGGATACCATTATGTTTTTAAGGTTAGTAAGGGCTTCAAGTTAGAAGGTTGTGACTCATCGAAATAAGGATAAAACCAAGTAAATCAGTGTCGAGGATATGAGCCCATGATAGGGATATAGTGTGCCTTCTTTCTATGGTACAGTACAAGTTGAGTTAAATGCTAAGCTAGTTAGGAACTAACCGAACGTGAAACGAGGTAGTTAAAAGGTAAAGAGAAATATTCAATTAGGTTTCTTGGAAGTTGTAGACCTTTGATAAGATAAATAAAAAATGATGTGACATTTGCCAAGTTCCAATAAAGAGTTAGATTATATTAAAAGGTCCTCAAGTTTGAATAAAAGAGAGTTCTCTTCTTCCCTCTGAAAAACATAAAAAAAACTAAGGCTAGAAAGAACGAAAGTGTTCCCTTTAAGCTAGGCTTGAAACTTTGGATTTTTATCAAAAATGGGTTGTTTTTTATACCTAACAACAACACGACCAAATATCATATTAGCAGTAGGCTTGTTGTTAAGATTTATGCACTGTTGTGGTACTTCTCATTTCAAAGTGATGAAGAGGCTGCTGTAATACATCAAAGGAGCAATTATTTTTTATGTTCGTTTCGCAATAGCGAACACCATAATGGGGAACTCCTTAAAACTTATTGGGTGCACTAACAATGATAGGGTCGGATTAGTGAATGATATGCGAAGTACCTCCGGATATTTCTTCTCACTAGGATCTGGGGTACTCTCCTGGAGTTCAAAGAAGCAATCAACAATTGCTCAATCCACAACTGAGGCTGAGTATGTAGCTACAACAATAGTAACAGTTAATCAAGCAATTTGGTTGAGAAAAATTTTGTTTGATTTGAATCATTTGCAGGTTGAAGCAACTCAAATTTTTTGCAACAATCAACCTTCCATAGCAATTACGAAGAACCTATTTTTTCATGGAAAGAAAACATTTTAAAATCAAGTGCTACTTTGTAAGAGAAGTCAAATAGAGTAAATAAGTGACTTTGGTTCATTGCAGTACTGAGGATCAACTTGCAAACATCTTGACCAAACCACTTGGAAAGTCGAGGTTTGAAGAGTTGATGAATAAAGTTCGTGTTCATAGCATGAAGGTCAAGGAGGAGTGTTGCGATATGACCATTCATGCAGCAAGCCCACTCGGCGAACCCATCAAGATTGGTGAGCTCACAGAAAGAGGGAAGCTCATTAATTTTGGCAAAATAAAAATATGAACAGGATTTGAAGAGTTTACTTGCAAGTCAATTTTACTTGCAAGTTAAATTTACTTGCAAGACAAGTTAAACAAAATATATTTACTTTCTAAAAGATTTAGTTTTTTTATTAGTATAATATATTTAGCATTTATTAGTATAAATATCTTTTTATTTCTTTCAAAATTTATGAGTTTTTTTCTCGTTATAAATACACTTGCGACATTGTTCAAAATAGATGAGTGAAAAAAATAATAAAAAACCTTAGCAGACAGTTTTGTTGCTAATTTTTTCTTGTTTCTTCTTTGTTATCCTTTCTTTCTTAGTATCGGAATTCAAAACACTCTTCGCAAGGTATCAGCAGTTATCATAATTTGCTTAAGTGTGTGCCCTATTGTATTACCGAAGAGATGAATGTCTGGCTACGATCACCTTTTTTCAATGAAGAAAGCTATATGGCTCTCAAAGAAATGCATCCTACAAAAGCTTTAGGAAATGATGATATGCCAGCTCTGTTTTTTCCAAAAATTTTGGTATATTATTGGTTCTGAACTAATAGACTACTGTCGCTCTTTGCTAAAAAATGAAATTTCCATGGATGTTATTAATTTTACAAATATTGTATTGATTCCAAAGTGTAATGCTCCAAACTATATTGCTTATGTCCGTCCTGTTAGTCTATGTAATGTGATATATAAAATTGTTTCTAATACAATTGCAAACCATTTCCAGAAAATTTTACATATATGTATCGACGAAGCTTAAAGTGCTTTTGTCCTAGGATGATTAATTTATGATAATATTATTATTTCTTATGAGATGTTCCATAGCTTGGAAAAGAAAATGACGGGGAAAGCAGGCTCTTTTGCTCTGAAGCTTGATATGAGCAAAGCCTGTGATAGGGTGGAGTGGGGTTTTTGGAAAAATGCTAAGGAATATGGGTTTTCAGGATGATTTGGTGTCCTAGATTATGAATTGTATTTCAAGTGTTAGCTACTATGTTGTCGTTAATGGTCAACAAGGTGATTATGTTAGACCATTTAGAGGGCTTTGTCAAGGGGATTCACTTAGCCCTTTGTTGAACCTGTGGCCTGCAGTGCAACAGAAGACCAGCAGCAGTAAATTGTACAAGTTGAGCTGCTATACTGTTTTAAAGTGAAGCAATGGAGCTGGTTCGAGTGAAGGATCACATTTTGAATGTTTTATTCCTATGAAACTTTGTCCAAATCTTTTGTAATATGATGGCTAAGTTAGTAGGATAGATTAACTGATTCATTTTGATGTAATAGATGTTATATCAGCTTTCTTGTGTAAGCAAGTTGCATTTTTTTAGTATGTATTAAGTAAGGGCAGTTAAATTAGTAGGTAATTGTCAAATTGTTTGTAACTCCCATATATTCAAAATTTGAATGAAAATTACATGACTTTCAGTTACAAATTTTTGCTGAGTTATCATTTTTTGTTCTTCTCTTTTGCTTCATTCGTTTTTTTCTATTTTTCTTGCTGAAAAATCCAACAAATGGTATCGAGAGCTTTCAGTCTTTGAGGGCCTTTGTTCTACACTGTCATTAAGCAAGTTGTGCTTAGAACAAAATAAGCAGAGGTTTTTTTTTTGCTGCTGAAAAATGAGTTTTACACCACCTCCTCCACCTGTCTTTGCTGGAGAAAATTACAACATCTGGGTAGTGAAAATGAGGACATACCTGCAAGCACAGGACCTGTGGAATGTTGTTCCCAATGACACTGAGCCACCACCACTGAGGGCCAACCCGACCATAGCTCAGATTAGGCAGCATAGTGAAGATTGTGCCAAGAAGTACAAGGTTATGTCGTGCCTTCAAAGTGGAGTTTCTAATGTTATTTTCACAAGGATAATGGCCTGTGACACTCCAAAGTAGGCCTGGGATAAACTCAAGGAGGAGTTTCAGGGGTCTGACAAGACCTGGCAACAGCAGCTGATCAACTTGAGAAGAGACTTTGAGAATCTGAAGATGAAGGACTCAGAAACCATTAAGCAGTATGCTGACAGAATTATGGGTACTGTCAACAATATAAGGCTACTTGGGGAAGAATTTAGTGACCAAAGAGTGGTTGAGAAAGTCATAACAACCTTGCCAGAGAAGTATTAAGCAAAAATTTCTTCTCTGGAAGATTCAAGGGACTTGTCAACAATCCCTTTGACAGAGCTTATAAATGCTCTTTATGCTCAAGAGCAGAGAAGGGAAAATAGGCAGGAAGATCACTATGAAGGAGCTTTTCAGACTAGAAGCAGAGAAAGCTCAAGTTCAAACACGAATGCCAAAGGCAAAAAGCCTTGGACTGAGAAGAAGAAGAGAGAGCCTGCCAGAAAGAAGTTCCCACCTTGTGTCCACTGCAAGAAGACTACTCATCTTGAGAAATACTGCTAGTACAGACTAGATATTCAATGTAGAGCCTGGAAGCAATTTGGCACACTGAAAAGGTCTGTAAAAACAAATCAAAAGCACAACAACAGTATCAAAACTAAGCTCAAGTTGCAGAAGAAGTTGAAACACAAGAAGAGCATGTTTTTTCAGCATCATGCTTTGCAAGCTCGAGCAAAGTTAGCAAAATATGGCTGATTGACAGTGGATGTACCCACCATATGGCTTCTGAGAAGAGTATATTCAAGGAGCTTCACACCACCTTCAAGTCCAAAGTCAAAATTGGCAATGGTGAGCTGCTGGAGGAAAAAGGCAAAGGTAAGGCTTTGATAAGCATAAGTCAGGTAATAAAACCATTTCAGAGGTTCTCTATGTACCTGACATTGACCAAAACTTGCTGAGTGTTGGCCAGCTATTAGAGAAGGGCTACTCTCTAATTTTTGAAGGCAGGAACTGCTTGATCAAAAATGCTGCTGGTGAAGTGTTAACTACAATGGCTATGAAAGACAAAACCTTCATTGTGGATGTGAAACAACTGCAGGCAAGGGCATATGCATCTCAGTCTGATGAAACAAACTTGTGGCATAGGAGGCTAGGACATGTAAACTACAATTCTTTGAGCTTGTTGCAAAAGATGAATTTGGTCAGTGATATGTCCAAAATTGAATCAAGGGAAGCTCTGTGTGAGGTCTGTCAGCTAGGCAAACAGACCAGATTACCCTTTCCAGTCAGCAAGGCATGGAGAGCACAAGGAAAGCTTCAGCTTGTTCATACAGACATCTGTGGACGTATGAAGACTATCTCCTTAAATGGCAGTAGGTACTTTGTACTCTTCATTGATGATCATTCAAGGTTCTGTTGGGTAAATTTTTTGAAGCATAAGTCAGATGTTTATGATTCTTTCTGTAAATTTAAAGCTTTGGTTGAAAATCAAGCTAATTGCAAACTGAAATGTTTGAGGTCTAACAATGGATCGGAGTATTTATCTCAGAGGTTTCAAAAATTATGTGATGATGCTGAAATTTAACATCAGTTAACCACTGTGTATACACCACAGCAAAATGGTGTCTGTGAAAGAAAAAACAGAACAGTCCTTGACATGTCTAGGTGTCTGTTATTCGAGGCTAAAATGCCTAACATTTTTTGGGCTGAAGCTGTGAATACAACTGTTTACCTGTTGAATAGGCTACCAACTAGTGCAGTTAAGGGTAAAACACCCTTTGAAGCCTGGTTTGGACAGAAACCATCTGTCTCACATTTGAAGGTGTTTGGTTGCCTGTGCTATGTGCTAGTACCTGAGGAGAAAAGAACCAAGTTGGATAAGAAGTACATGCCAGGGGTGTTTGTTGGCTATAGCAGTGTAAAGAAGGGATATAGAGTTTTTGATCCATTGACCAAGAAGGTTGTAGTAAGCAGATATGTCAAATTCAGTGAAGCAAATAGCTGGAAATGGGATGGAATTGAAGCAAATTTGCTTGAGGTAGATCAGAATGACATTGATTTGAAGCAATCTAAAAATGAAGTAGTAATTGAAGATAGTAATGATGATGAACCTGTTTGAGGCACCAAAACATTAGCAAACATATATGAAAGATGTGCTGTAACACTAGTAAAACCTTCATGCTATGATGAAGCTGCAAGAGAAAGATGCTGGCAAGATGCTATGGAAGCTGAGTTCAGAATATTCAGAAGAATGACACTTGGGAGCTTGTTAACAGACCTGAAAACAGAAAAATCATAGGTGTGAAATGGGTCTATAGAATACAGAACAATGCAGATGGCTCTCTGAATAGACATAAAGCTAGATTGGTTGTTAAAGGTTATAGTCAGCAGCAAGGGTCTGATTTTTCTGAAACTTTTGTACCTGTTGCAAGGTTGGACACTATCAGACTGCTGCTTGCTTTGGCAGCTCAAAAGCACTGGAAGGTGCACCATTTAGATGTTAAGTCAGCCTTTCTAAATGGCTTTCTTCATGAAGAAATTTTCATAGAGCAACCTGAAGGTTTTAAGGTCTCTGGTGAAGAACAAAAGGTTTACAAGTTGAAAAAGGCCTTGTATGGCCTAAAACAGGCTCTAAGAGCCTGGTATGAAAGGATTGATGGCTACTTAGCAAGGCTCGGGTTCACAAAAAGTGTCAGTGAACCTACACTGTATGTTAAGAAGGATCAGAAGGAAACTTTGTTAATTGTTTCCTTGTATGTTGATGATCTGCTGGTCATTGGCTGCAAAGATGAACTTATAGAAGACTTCAAGAAACAGATGAAAGAAGTCTTTGAAATGACTGATCTTGGTTTCATGACCTACTTTCTTGGCATGAAAATAAAACAAGGAAGTGATGGTATTTTCATAAGTCAGCAGACATTTGCTTCTAAGGTGCTGGAGAAATTTTGCATGCTGAAATGCAAACCAGTTACTACACCTGTTGCATTGGGGGAGAAGTTGTCAAGTACCAGTGAGCATGATTGAGTAGATGGAAAAGCTTATAGAAGTTTAATTGGCTGCCTACTCTATTGACAGCAACTAGACCAGACATTGTCTATGATGTCAGTCTTCTTTCAAGGTTTATGCATTGCAGTAATATTGCTCATTTAAAGGCAGCAAAAAGGGTGTTAAGGTATGTCAAAGGAACCACTGATTCTGGTATGAAGTTTTGGAAGACAAAGGAGCTGAAACTTGTTGGCTACTCTGATAGTGATTGGGCAGGGTCAGTTGATGATATGAAGAGCACTTCAGGTTACTTCTTTACTTTAGGCTTAAGTGTTTTTAGCTGGAGCTCAAAGAAGCAACAAACTGTTGCACAATCCACAGCAGAGGCAGAGTATATCTCAGCTGCAGCAGCAGTTAATCAAACCATTTGGCTTAGAAAGATTTTAGATGTTTTGAATGAAAGTCAAGCTCAGCCTACTGAAATCAGGGTGGATAATCAATCAGCTGTGGCCATAGCTAAAAATTCAGCCTTCCATGGTAAGACTAAACACTTCAAAATTAAATTCCATTTTGTTAGAGAAGCTGAGCAATCGAGGGAGGTTAGCTTAGTCCATTGCATTTCAGAAACTTAGTTGGCTGACATTTTAACAAAGCCATTAGGAGCCAACAGATTTAATGTTTTGAAAGCAGAGATTGGTGTTTGTTGCATACAGTCCAAGGAGGAGTGTTGAACCTGTGGCCTGCAGTGCAACAAAAGACCAGCAGTAGCAAATTGTACAAGTTGAGCTGCTATACTGTTTTAAAGTGAAGCAATGGAGCTAGTTCGAGTGAAGGGCCACATTTTGAATGTTTTATTCCTATGCAACTTTGTCCAAATCTTTTGTAATATGATGGCTAAGTTAGTAGGATAGATTGACTGATTCATTTTGATGTAATAGCTGTTATATCAGCTTTCTTTTGTAAGCAAGTTGCATTTTTTTAGTATGTATTTAGTAAGGGCAGTTAAATTAGTAGGTAACTGTCAAATTGTTTGTAACTCCCATATATTCAAAATTTGAATGAAAATTACATGACTTTCAGTTACAAATTTTTGCTGAGTTATCATTCTTTGTTCTTCTCTTTTGCTTCATTCGATTTTTGCTATTTTTCTTGCTGAAAAATCCAACACCCTTATCTTTATTTGATATGTAGAGAGAGTTTTTCCTCCCTCTTGAAAAGGTCCTGTAATGAAGGTACTTTTAGAGGAATCAAGGCAAGTAGAGGCGATCCACCATTGGCTCACCTATTCTTTGTAGATGATAGTTTTATTTTTGGGCAAACCACGGTTGAATCGGTGTGCACTATTAGAAGAATAATTGAAGAGTTTGCTAGCTGTTTAGGTCAGTGTATCAGCTATGAGACATCAACCATATTTTTCAATAGTAATACTTCAGAAAACACTAAGGCAATGGTAGTGAGGGAATTGGGTCTTCGAATTATATTTTGTCTTGATAAATATTTGGGCCTTCCTCCTACTGTTGTTAGAATTAAAAGACTGATCCTTTAGGATATTAAGGATAGAATTCAGAAGCGTGTTGTGAGCTGGGGTTCGAAGCTATTACCGTAAGGAGGTAAAGTGGTTTGGGGTTTAAAGACCTTGCAAAGTTTAATATTGCTATGTTAGCTAAGAAGGGATGGTGCATATTGATAAATCCTAACTCTCTTAGGGCGAGAGTGTTGTGTGCTAAATATTTTTGCAATTCTAATTTTTTAAAAGCAAGGTTAGGAAATCAACCTTCCTTAGTCTAGCGTAGCAAATGGAGTGCTGGGGGTCTTTTGGAAAAAGGTCTTACATGGCCTATTGGTTCTGGGAATAATATGAGTATTTGGGAGGACTACTGGATATCAGGGGCAAAACCTTGCAAAATCCAAGCACCTCCAGTTAATGGTTTAGAAATGGTTGCTGATATTATTTTACCAAATCAAAGATAATGGGATGAGAATTTGATCCGTACCTCCTTCGATGAGCAGATTGCTGAGGATATTCTTTGTATTCCTCTAGCAAGTGATGAGTGATGATAGGTTGGTTTGGAGGTCGGATAATACGGGTCTCTATACTGTTAAGACTGGGTACAGGTTGCTTCAAAGTAGTAATGGTACAGAAATACAGCCTACTGATAAAACACTTTACAATAATATTTGGCAATTACAGGTGCCTTCGAAGATTAAAATTGCTAACTGGAGATTTCTCAAAAATTACATTCCCTCTAGGAATAATCTTTGTATTAAAAGGGTAGCTTCTGATCCGGTTTGTTCTCGTTGTGGTGTGAGGGTGGAGAATGTCTTCAATGCTATCTGTGCCTGTCTATTTGTGTATAACGTGTTTGGGAAGTTGGGTTTCGCTGGGATGCGACTCAGGTCTCTGATGTAAAAAGTCTTTTTGGCAGTATCTTCCAGACCTATACAGGAGACAAAAGAACAAAATTTGTAATTACAACATGGGCACTATGGTTCTCTTGAAATAAACTCTTTCATGAAGGAAAAATACACTGTGGTTGATTTGGTTACTTTTGTCGAGGGGTACTGTTTGGAACTCTCGATGCTTCAGAGCAGGATGGATCCTCCTATGAAAAAAACATTTGAATCGATGGAAACATCCTAAAGATCCTATCCTGAAGGTCAATTTCGATGCAAGTTTTGTAAAAATACCAACAAATCCAGTACTGGGGTTGTAATAAGAAATGGGAAAGGGCTTGTTATGGGTACTTGTATTGTCCTTAATGTAAATGTCCCCACTCCATTTGCTACAGAGGCGTTGGTCTCTTTTCTAAACATTATTTATTGGGTTTTTTTTAGTTTGAGAACTGATTTTGTCAGGTGATTGGAAAACACCTTGCATTTGCTTTGTATTTCATTTTTACCCTCTTTTATGAAAGACAGTTGAAAATACTTTCAAAAAATAAAATAAAATAGATAATAAATTTATTCAAGTCTATAAGTAATAATTACAATATCCAAATCCAAATTTAGATAAATTTGGACACTAAAATCATAAAAATATGTATGGAATATTTATAAAGATCTGAACTTACGCCAAGGAAAAAGAAGCTTCCTTATTCTCAATAAAACATTTGCCCCCACCTGTTCTCCAAGGTTAAAGCTCGCAATACAATATATACTTCTTTCTTTTCCGTAGCAAAGCTTGACCACCACCTTTAATCATTTGAAAGCATCAATTTCAACAACAAAGAGAATATAAAGAAAGAAACCTCACGATAGCCCAATTTAAATAACCCAACCTTTTCTTCATTCCTCTAATCAGATTAACAAATTGTTAAGAACAGTAAAAGAATCTCTCTTTCACTTTATAGTTCACTGTCGGACTGAACTCTCCAGAGACATCCATGTAGTTTCACGGTTCACTTCACGGTTTTAATACTTAATTAACCCTTAGCCAATCCAGAACCTGATGTCGAGTTGTCGACATATCTTCTTCTTGTAACATGCCTTCTTTTAACCTGTTTTAGTATCATTTTCTGCCATGGTTATTGATACGTGTATATTTGTATAAGGGACATATACATAATTATTGATACGTGTATATTTGTATGTATTTTAAGGATTCTTGGAAGATTATAACAAAAAATATGTCTGACATAAAGACGTTAGCATGACTTGTTTCTTCAGAAACCAGGCCATGCAAAGAAAGTGCTTTTGATTCTGCTTTGGATTTGATTCGGGTCCACATTTATAATTCTTTAAGCAATAGCCACTTCTTTAGTTATTTCAATAGCTTAAAGCAGGAGGCAAGATCGTAGCCCTTCGTGTTCAAAGCTTGAAACACCTTTGATTATATTTAGAACCGAAATTTGGGCAAGCTAAGTATGTTTATCTCAAGGTTTTTTGTTTTAAGGGGAACTATAATAACCAGCTTTATATTACATTACATCTCAACTGATGCATACTTTTGCCATTGATTCACTACCACTCAAGTCATGACTTCAGTTCAAAGCGGCAGCTTCTGGCAACATTCCCAGTCGTATTTAGATGATGAAATCCTGATAAAGAAGCTCCTCCTTAGCCATGACCCGGACCGCCGTCGCCTCAATTCCGAGATGCTACTTTCTGCAGTGGAGAACATCGTGTTTCATGCTACTGCATCAGAAGAACTAGTAACTCTCTGCTTGGTTACATAGTTGCTCTGAATTTAGATGTTTGCTTTGATCCCTATCTAGCTTGAATTCTTAATTTTTGACTCTCATTGCATCAACGAAGCTTTATATTAAATAATTTTTGTGTTTGTTCTTCATTTTGCTAACTCTGTCATGCCTGAAATACATCGAGTCAAAATGCTTTGTAATATGTAATACTCCAACAATGATCACTAATTTAAAGAATTGTTATTTCTGATATGGGTGTAAGGAATTGAAGTATGTTTTCAATGACCTTGATGATGTTTTCCTGACATAGGTTTCTGACAAACCTGTTAATGCAAATTTCAAGAGTAACATTAGCAACATTGAACTAATTGAATCACCAGAACCACTGATGCATACCATCTATAAAATTGCACATGAGGTAAGTCTTTCTCTCAATTTCTCCAGTCCTGTTGAAGTAAAAAATGTATTGATTTTACCTTTTCTTTTTCTTTTTTTGTGGTTGCAGATGCTTTGCAAGAGCCCTGGTGAAGAGGATCTTCATACGAGAACAATGGCGTCGTTGGATTTACTGGGAAGCCATAGATGGGGTGCGAAAGCTGCATTAGCACTTGCGGCTTTTGCAATTAGCTATGGTGAATTCAGCCTCCTAATGCAGCTACGCCCTCATATTCCCTTGGCGGTATCAATTGCAAATTTTAAACAAATTCCAAGTAACATGAGCATGTTGAAGCCTCAAGTGAGGGCCTTAAGATCGCTTTCTAAGACCATGGTGGACTTGACAAAGTGCATCATCGAATTTGAAGCTCTGCCTCTTGTACATGTTGGACCAGATATGGAGGACCTAGCCGTGATGAAGCCCAAAATCTATGTTACAGCTTACTGGATCATTAGAAGCACATTGGTTTGCTCTTCTCAAATCAAAAGCCTGATGGCCATGAAGCCTGAGCAAGTGCATGTTCTGACCTGTCATAAATCTAAGAAAATGCTAATTTTCTTTCTACATGTTCCAATGATTTTTCTTCATATATTAAGGCCAAACACTTCAAGTTGAATAACTCTGTTAACTTCAGCTACTTCTCCAGGTATTCAAATATAACGATTGCGGCATGGGAGCTCTTGAGTTTAGACAACAGGTTAAGCAGCATATACAGTCACCTTAGGCCGCAGGTGGATGCTTTTCGTCGACAAACAGGTTATTGTCTGGATTGTTTAGAATGATTTAGAAGCCTTTCAATGAAAACAAGATTACATTTACATACAATGAGAGTGTGATACATGTATTTCTATTGTCTAACAGAGGCAAAGATGCACCAGAAGCTACTGAGCCTTTTTAAGAAGTCCCATATCGACAATCAAAACGTTCTTCAGATGTTGTTTGCTCTAAAAGATGACTTGCCACTTAAGGATTGTTCTACACAAGAAAAGGTAAAACCTCTCGTTCTTTCTTTCATTTCTTGTTTATTTACTTTCTCTCATTAAATGAATTATTCATTTCTAATTTGATCATCATTTAGTTACAGTGAAGAATAAATCATGGTGCTCTTCTGTTAACCCTTCACTCTAAAATGTTTCCATCATTTAGCAAATTTATGATTAAAAACTCTGCTTATCTTATTTAGCAAACTCCTGGATTGATTGCCAGTTAGGTGTTTCTGCATTGAAAAGCAAGGTTGTCCTACTTCTGATTTCCAAGCCAGATCTCCTTCCATTTGAGCAGTTGTTTTTTCTAGTGAACCAAACATATGATCATCCTCACAATGACAAGATAGAAGGAAGCTATGCCATTATATGGGTTCCCATTTCATTTTATGAAGCATGGACAGATGCCGAGCAGAAATTGTTCGACTTTATATCAAACTCCATGCCATGTTACTTGGTACGACAACCTTGGTCTCTAAACTCTGCTGTGGTAAACTTCATGAAACAAGAATGGAACTATGGAGGTGAAGCCATTATGGTAGTTTTGGATTCAGAAGGGATGATTACAAACTTGAATGCGCTTGATATGGTATTCATATGGGGTTCTAAAGCATACCCTTTTTCACTTTCAAGAGAAAATGAGCTTTGGGATGGGGAGCAATGGAAAATGCAACTTATCACAAATGAAATTCACCCCATCCTCACACAATGGGTAACTTATTGAAATACTTGTTTCTTTTCTCTTCTTCTGGATCTTTCATATTCTACTTATTACTTCTGAATTCTTGTCAGGTTGAAGAAGGGAGAAATATTTGCATCTATGGAAGCGAAAACTTAGATTGGATTAGAGAATTCAATGCTAAAATGAAAGATATAAAGGATGCAGGTATGCAGCATGAGATGATATATGTTGGTAAGAATAACCCTGGTGAACATACAAAAGAGATTTTAAGCATTATGAATAGAGAAATACACAGCAACCTACTCTCTTTCACAAAGATACAGCTCTTTTGGCTTAGATTAGAGAGCATGAGAAGATCTAAATCCAGACTAGGGAACAATGCCAGTACTGATAATGTTGTAGCTCAGGTCTCAGCCTTGCTGGATAACAATAATGACAATGGCTGGGCAGTATATGGCAAAGGATTGTCAACAGATATTGTAAGGGTTGAAGGGGATGAAATCTTTCGATGCTTGAATCTGTTTCGACAGTGGGGCGAAAATGTGGGTCGGTTGGAATTCATAGATGCTCTCAGGACTGTCCTTGAGCCGCCTCTGGTTGATGGGCCTTGCAATCACACACAAGTTGTTCCTTATTCTGAAGGGTTAGTTCAAGGAAACATGGTATGCCAGAATTGCAAGCTGCTTATGAAGAAGTTCACCATCTATGAATAAATTGTCAGTAATTAAAGTAGGAAATCTCAGTGAAGATTTTCCGACTCAAAAAACTTTTGTTGAATGGACTGATGATAATGCTGATTTAATCATCACACTTCTATGTGATCATTTCCGAAGCTAAATATTTATTACAAATAAATTTAACTTAGATGAATTTCAGCCCTGAAAACCTTGAATCCTTTAACTTGGATACCAATACCATTGTTATACTTATAGCAAGTCTTATTACGACCAAGCAAAAAGGTTTTTTTTGCTTTTAATACAAACTGGTGTGGTTGGTAGTTTGACATCAAGCTCTTTTAGAGTTTTTAATAAAAAATCTGATAATTAATATTCAGAATCAATATACATTTTTAAAATATTTATAATGTTTTAATAGTATTATAATTCAAAAGTTATAAGTGATCCAAAAGCTAGTCACTCAGTTGTGAATTTAAGAGTTGCTATTATTCATAATGATAAATTATATATCGTATTATCAAAAATTATAACACATGATTATTAGAGAAGAGTCATGATAATTCAAGTAGACATCTATTAAAAATTATGTTTATTGTTAAAAGATCTTACTCCATTTAGATAGTTATATCTCATATAAATAAGACTGGAATTTTATACTATAAAAGACTAAGAGACTAACCAAAAACTTATAAACAAAAGTTTCATTTGTTAGGGTGTCGAGACCTACAAAAATAAAATCTACTTGAAAATAAAATTAATAGAAAGTAGCAAGTAGGATCATAATAATTCTATTTCTTATGTAAAAACAAGTAAAATAAATTGAGGGATTTTATAAAATTAAAATTAAATGCTTAACAAAGAAAGCAATAAATAAAAATTTTGTGAAAAATTAATGGTGAGAAACTCTAGCAAAAGTAAAATATTTGTTTGATTCTTAGACTCAATCATCAACACAAGAATGTATTTAATACCTTTAATAAATTTGTTATAGTTGTTGAATCAACATTGAGCAACCGATCTCTCCTTAACGGTTCAATAACCAAGAGAAAACTTGTTTGAAATTACTTCCCATATTAATAAATAACGTTGTAACTCAACACCTAAGATTTTTCTTACTAGCAACATGAAGAACGAGAGAGACCTAATTCTAACTAACAAACTACCTCCACAAAGTTCATTTCAGCTAGATCACAAATCTACACCATATAATCATAAACTACGACATAAACAATTATGCAGTTTGTTAGTAGAATTAGACTGGATTAAAAAATTACAAATTTAATTATTCTAATTGACAAGACAATCATTTTAAGCTATCAAATACTGGTAAAATATTCAACAAACCTAAACAATTGTAATTTAAACCGAAGATGCACAAATACTAAAGGAAAAAGAAGAATTTAAGCACAAATTAAGTCTCACAAATTTATAGAATCAAACTTAAATAATCCTTTGACTAGAAAAGGGAGTTTAGAAAATGATAGAGTCAGAAAAACGCAAGGAACAAGAAAATAACTATAAAGTCAGAAAATTGTCAAAAGGTCTTAACTCCCTTTAAAAAAATGATATTTATATTGCCTAATTGACCTAAACTAGGTTACAAAAGCTTGCTTGAGTTCATAAACCCTTAAAGGACCAAACCACTATCAGAACTTGTTCAAAACATTGAGAATTTTGTCAAGGCAACAAAGCCATATTGGGGCACGGTGGCATTGTCAAATAGATAAAGTGTATTAAGATTGAAAAGCTTTATTCTAATCAATGTAAAATAAAAAAAGTATAGTTCTATATGGATTTTAATTTTATTTTATTTTACCATTATATTTTATTTTAACAAGGATTCAAGTCACTCAATTCTAACAATCTTCACCTTGACACGAATTCTCAACGAACAAGTTCTTCACAACTCTCAACGAACAAGTTATTCACCTCTTCCATGAAACCCCTTAAGGGGTGTTCTTTAACAATTAACACCAACCAAGTCCAAGCAATGCTCAAACCTGGTTATAAGAAGTGACTTAGTCATCATATTTACAGGATTTTCATGAGTACTAACTTTGCTCGAACAATATCTCCACGAGAAATAATATCACGCACAAAATGATATAGAACATCAATGTGCTTTGTTTTCTCATGAAACATTTGATGTTTCGTATGGAATATGACACTCTATACTAATCTGAAGGTCTATACTAAGTTCACCAAAGAGTCCCTTTAACCAAATAGCTTTTTTACAAGCCCCAATAATCATCATTTTCTGAGCTTCAGTAGTAGACAAAGCAAATGTAGTTTGCAAAGTGGTTTTCCAATTGATTATGCAACCTCCAATAGTAAAGATATACCCGATAAAAGATCTTCTTTTATCAAGGTCTCCAGCAAAATCAGAATAAACATACCCAATGACTCCATCTCTAGTTCTTCCAAATTGTAAGCAAACATTAGTAGTACCTCATAAGTATCTAGAAATCCACTGAACTACTTTCTAGTGTTCTTTACTGGGATTCGCCATGTATCTATTAATTGCACTAACTGCATATGATAAATCTAGATATGAGCAAACCATAGCATACATAAGAGATCCTACTGTACTAGAATATGGAAGATGTGCCATGTAGTCAATCTCACCATCTGATTGTGGAGACAAAGCCGATGAAAGTCTAAAGTGGGTTGCTAATAGAGTACTAATGGGCTTAACATTCTTCATATTGAACCTACGAAGAATGTTCTCAATGTATCTCAATGTACCCTTTCTGACTTAAGTACAATTTACATGCTTTTCTATCTTTGAGAATCTTCATCCCAAGTATCTTCTTTGTTGCTCCCAAAACCTTTATCTCAAATTCTTTACTACGTTGGGCTTTGACATTTCTTATCTCTCATTTATCTTTGGCTGTTATCAACATGTCATCAACAAAAATGAGTAGATACACAAAATAACCATCACTGTTTTCTTAAAATAAACACAACTATCAAAGCTACTTCTTTTGAAATCATGAGTAGTCATAAGAGAATCAAACCTCTTGTACCACTGCCTTGGAGACTGTTTCAAGCTATAAAGGGACTTTTTCAGCGCGCAAACATAGTCCTCTTTTTCTGAGACTATAAAAACTTCTGGTTGTTACATGTAAATATCTTCTTCAAGTTCTCCATGCAAAAATGTTATTTTTTACATCTAACTGCTCAAGCTCTAAATCATATATGACCACAATACCAAGCAAGGCTCGAATAGAACTATGATTCACAACTGGAGAAAACACATCTATGAAGTCTACACCTGGAATCTAACTGTAACCTTTTGCAACCAGCCTTGCTTTATATCTGGGTTTTCCAACTCCTTGATTTCCTTCTTTCTTTTTTAACACCTATTTACAATGAACAACCTTTTTACCTTTAGAAAGCTTCATTAGATCCTATGTTTTATTCTTATAGAGCCCACCTCTTCTTGCATGGAAATCATCCACTTTCATAAATCTTTACAGCTAACTGCCTCGAAATAAGTAGATGGCACTTGATTTGCATTTATATCTTCTGCAACATTTAAAGCATAAACAACTAGATCAGCCTTGGCATACCTCTTTGGAGGTTTAATTTTTCTTCTAGGCCTGTTATTGGCAATAGAATATTGTGGTGAAGAAACAACTCTACTCTGAGTTTCTATACTAACTTAAGGAGTAGACTCTATTATAGATCCTGGATTAATCTAAAGATCCACTTGCTTTTGCTAGTTTTTATTAAAAGAGACTTTGAGAGATAAGTTAGGTAGCATAGTAGTTTCATCAAAACTTATACCCTTTAACACTAGCCTTATAACCAAGAAAAACACATTTAATGGATCTAGGTTCCAACTTCTCATTATCAACATGCGCATACGCAAGACAACCAAAATTCTTTAAATCAGAATAATTAGCAGGATTACCAAATCATACCTCCTGTAGGGTCTTTTTCTCAATGGCAACGGACGGAAATTAGTTAATCAAAAAACATGTAGTATAGGTCACTTCAGCTCAAAATGACTTCGATTTATAAGCATTCAACAACATACATCTAACCTTTTCCATGATTATTCTATTCATTCGTTCTATAGCGTTATTTTGTTGTAGTGTGTGACGAACCGTCAAGTGTCTTACAATTTCTTCTGATTTGCACAATTCATTAAACTCATCAAAAACAAAATTCCAAGCTATTATCTGTGCAGAGTTGTTTTATCTGTTTTTCTGTTTGCTTCTCTATCATAGTTTTCCAAGTCTTAAACACGGAAAACACATCATTGTCTACTTTAGGAAGAATGGCCAAACTTTTCTGGAAAAATCATCAATGATCATCAACATATAATTAGCGCCACCCCTCGAAGGCACTCTAGGTGGTCCCCAAAGTTTAGAATGAATATATACCAGTGTTCCCTTCATTTTATGGATTCCTCTAGTGAATCGAACTTTCTTTTGCTTCCTAAAAACACACTCCTCATAGAACTTTAATTTGTTAATGCCTTATCCATCAATAAATCCTATTTTGCTTAATTTTGCCATGTCGTTCTCACTCATATGCCCTAGACGCATATGCCAAAGTCTAGTAACATCATCATCTGACAAGAAAGAGGAAGCAACTATTGCATCACTAGTAACAGTAGAACCTTGCAAAACATATAACTTGGCAGTTTTTTTTTTTTGCCCTTTCATCACAACAAGGGAAACCTTACTAATCTTTATAACCCTAGTTGCAACTGTGTACTTGTGCCCTTTTGAATCAATAGTACTCAATGAAATCACATTCCTTTTCAATTCTGGTACATGTCATATACCACTAAGTGTTCTAACGACTTCATTTAAGATCTTAATTTTGATCGTGCTAGTACCTGCAATTTTACATGAAGTATTATTTCTCATCAAAACAACACCTTCAAACACTATTTCACATGTTGTAAACCAGTCCCGATTGGGGCTCATATGGAAGGTGCAACCAGAATCGAGGATCCATTCCTCGTTCACTTTAGAGTTTTGACAGAAGCAACTAGGAGTTCACCATCGTTATATTCTTCTACAACATCAGTTTCATTGAATTGTTCTGGTTGTTTTCCCTTATGATTCGTAGCCTCTCTTTTGATCTTGTTTTGTAACTTATAACACTCAGATTTAATGTGCCCTTTCTTCTTGTAGAAGTTACAGGTTTTAACTTTGTTTGAATATCTCGATCTACCCTTAGATTTACAACGAGGATTTCGTTCCTATGTCCTCCTACAAATATCATCAATATTTCATTCTTGTCTCCCACAAACAATGAGATCCTCTCCCTGAGAGTTAGATCCAACCACAAGATGTTTCATATTGTCATACGAGGTTAAGAAAGTTTAAACTTCATTAACTATGAGAGATTCGTGGCTATAAAAATTGTATCTCTAAAGGTTGAATAAGACAGGGGCAATGAACAAAGTAGAATTAACTCTAAATCTTCTTTATCATACTAAACCTCCATAGCCTCTAGGTCTAAGAGAATTTATTTAAACACAATTAAGTGTTCGTGCACAGACACACCTTCCTCCAATTAATGAGCATAAAGATGTTGTTTCATATGCAACTTGCTACTTAGGGTTTTCGACATGCATAGATGCTGCAGCTTTTCCCATAATGTAGCAGCGGTCTTCTCATTCATCACGTCCTATAGAATTTCATTCGAAAAATACAGATGTAATTGCATTAAAGCCTTTTAATCTTTACGCTTCTTCTCTTCCTTCGTCAATGTCTAAGGCATCTTATCTATCCCTAGCAATGCATCCTATAAATCCATTTGTGGAAGAACTGTTTGCATCTTTATCTGGCACAACGCAAATTTGGTGTTGCAATCCAACAGCGAAATATCATACTTCAATGTCGCCATTACCGTGATCGAGACAAGCAACCCGAAAAGCTCTTGATACCAGTTTGTAGAAACTAGCATCAATAATGACCATATCAAACGATCGCAAAGCAATAAGAAAAAAAAACACACAAATTTTACGTGGAAAATCCTTTTAAGAAAAACCACAGGCAGTGGAGAAGAAAATTCACTAATGTCGACTTTGAATGATACAAGAGGAGTTTAGACTACATCTATTTATAGGTTGAAAAATCTTATTCTAATCAATGTAAAATAAAAAAAAGTATAGTTCTATATGGATTTTACTTTTATTTTATTTTACCACTGTATTTTATTTTAACAAGGGTTCAAGTCACTCAACTCTAACAGCTTCCAATAGACTTCAAACTCGAGCCTCCCAAATACTTGGTTCAAGTTCGAAAACAACTAATTAAATATCAATTATCAAAATCCTATAAAAATAAAGCATAAGTAACTAAAAAGATAAATGAATGTAAATGAGACAAGAAACATTTATGATAAGCTAATATGCGATATTTCACTTAAGTATTGAGCAAGATGGTAAACATATGGGCCTAAAATATATGAAACATGGACACTTAATAAGCCCCCACACTCAACCTTTTGCTTGTCCTCAAGCAAAACAACGAAAATGCAACCTAAATAACCTAACTAGAATCAATAATCAAAATACAATTTCATACCATTGAGATAACAAATGTGCTTGCATGTACACTATCAAATTCCCATTTGCTAGCAAGACATAGTAATAACAAAAATCCATACAACTAAGCATGATCAGAACTAATGGACCTTCAAGTTCATGTGAAGTAGTCCTCCCTACGACATACAACACATAAGAGATGTTAGAAGAATCAAGAGAATATATTATGTAACAACCCGTTTTTTAGTGGTGCCGAAAGCGGTAGATTCGAAATCTCATTTTTAGATGATCGAGTCAATAGGTATTATTTATTAATATTTATGAGTCTATTATAGTGTTATATTGATTTTTGGTTTGCTAATTTTGTTGAACACTTAGTACTTAAGGTACAATGACTAAATCGTAAAAATCATAAAAGTTAATTGCTATTAATTTTTATTAGTTAAAAGGCTTAAATAGAAATTGTTCAAGGGTTTAAATGGAAATTAGGCCATAAAGTAATAGCACGGACAGTTAATATTTATTAATTAGTGGAATATATGTTAATTTTTAATGTTAAAATTGATTAAAAAGATATTATAACATAAAAACAAAAGTAAGTGGCCATGTCCTTCATCTTTCTCCCCCCTTCTCCACCAAACCCACTATTGTTAAAGCCAGGAAAATTCAACCAATCTTCTTCCATTGCATGGTAAGCTAAACCAAGCCTAATTTTCGTAATTATATTTTTGATATTGTTGTAGCTTGATTTAGCTCGATTTAGCTAATCCGAGTATTAAGTTGTAAAATTCTTAAAGATTTTAAATGTTTCCATTGATGAATTTTGAAGCTTTTGGTGTTAATATGTTAGTTTATAAAAATAGAAATGAAAAAGGACTAATTTGTAATGTGAAAGTTGTTAGTTTTGATCCTAGAAACTAAAATGTAAATATTCTAAATTTGACATGAAATTTCTATAATTATAGACATTAGAGGGCTGTAGAAGGATGTGATTGAAATCAGATTGAAAAACGGGCTTAAATATGAAAGTTATGATTGTTTGATTTTAATGATTAAATGAATAAAATGCAAAAATTTAGGAAATTTTTGTAAAATGAAATTGAACTGTCATATGCATAAAATAAACTATTATAAGGTAATTGAAACTGATAAATTGAAATGAATTATCGTATAGATCAAGATTTGGACCAATCGGTAGATAATAGAGAGAAAAAAAATTACGATTTAGTCCTCGACATTTTGCTTGTTGTCATTTTTGTTTGGTAAGTTCATATGGTGTAGTTATGTTTGTAAATGTATTGGATGTGTTTAAATTATGAAATTTATATATATATATATATATATATATATATATCTTGTGGTTGTATTTTGAATGTGTTATAAAATAGTACAGAAAGGGTGTATCTTTATTGAAAAATGATAGATCATTCTTATATAATGTTTCTTTAAGTGGCGCGCATTCCATGTATGTGGTAGAATAGGACCCTTCATTTTTTCTATTTTGTAAGCTCCATAACCTATCTTTTCTACCAATTTGCAGGGTCATTCCTAGTTTGGGGTCATTTTTCCTTGTTGTGATGCTGGAAAACTGGCTTTAGTATTTCTTAAAACAAGATCACCTACTTGAAACTGCTTGTTCTTGACTCTAGAATTATAATATTGAGCAACTTGTTGGGCTCATGCAACATTTCTAATCTCTATTGTCTCCCTAACTTCATCAATAAGATCTAAGTTGAGTCGAATGGCCTCCTAGTTGGCACTCTTATCGAAATGAGATGTTTTGTGAGATCGCAAGCCTATCTCAGTAGAGACCACTACTTTTGCCACATATACAAGTGAGAATGTTGTTTCTCCAATTGTTGTATGAGGTACGGTTTGCAAGGCCCAAATAATTCCTGACAACTCTTCAAACCAAGCACCTTTAGCCTCATCAACCTTTTTCTTTAGAGTTGTTAAGATCTTTTTATTCATTGCTTTTACTTGACCATTTGTTTGGGGAGTCTTTACAGAGCTTTGAATGAGAGAAATCTGTAGGTCCTTACAAAAATTCTTGAATTTTCCTTGGAATTGGGTTCCATTATCTGTTATAATCAAGCATGGGATGCCAAGCCTGCAAACAATGGATTTCCAAAGAAAATACTCTATTTAGATTCTATCCACTTAGTGAAATAATCCACAACTATAACTATAAATTTCTTCTGAGCTGTGGCTATTGGAAATGAACCCAAAATATCTATTCCCAGAGTTGCAAATGGCTAAGGGCCAACCATTATTTGCAGAGGCTCCGGTGGTGATCGTTGTACTTGAGCATATGTTTTGCAGCTTTACGGTGATAGAATAAATAGTTTTAATTGACTGAGAGTTGAATAACTTGAAAATAAATAGATATTTGAAATATAAATAATAATCTCATACCTTGCAGCTTTATGTTGTAATTTAGCGAGCTCTTTCTTATTAAAGTGGTGAATTTCCCCTTGTAAAGCTTGTATGATGGGGGTCATCCATGTTTCTTCTTGGCTCAGATTGAGGACTTGTTCACTTTCAAAGCTTGGGACATTTCTATATTCTAACAAAATTTTTCCTTTCTACTCAATTGTAATAGAGGATGCTAACTTTGATAAAATATCAGCTTTGGCATTCTCCTTCCTAGATAGTTGTCTAACTTGTGTCTTATCAAACTGAGTGAGTAGTTAAGTTGCAATGGAGTGATATTTCTTCAAGCTTGGCTTTTTTACTTCTTCATCTGCTTTGCCACGAGCTAAGAATCAATATGTATGATCAGTTTCCTTGCCCCTAACTATAGAGCCAATTGTAATCCTGAAATTAATGCCTCGTACTCTGCAGCATTATTACATGCCTGGAAGCCTAAAGATAGCCCATATTTCCATTAATTTTTATTAGGATCCACCAGAAGAACACGCGCTCCTGAACCTATCTTCGCTGTTGAGCCATCAACATAAACTTTCCAACACTTCGGCTTTGCAGCTGAACTTGTTTGCCCTTGTGATAAGCTAACTACTACATCTGTGTAATCAATAGAAAAAAAATTTAGAGCCAAATGTATACTTAGGATAAAACATTATAAGACAAAATAAGTATTTATCAATTAAAATTCTAATAATTTGTATGGCATGCTACCGTATCATTTGTGTGAGTGATAGTGTTTAAGATTAAAAATTACCTACAGGGTGTAATGATTTGTCGAAAGAGCATTCCACCATGAAACTGGCTAGGATCTGAGCCTTGATCGCTGTTATTGGGGCAGATTCTATTCCAAATTCTATCAGTTCAATTCCCCATTTGGCTATTCTACCTAAAGTATCCACTATAGAAATAATATCTTTGACAGGATGATTCGTCATGACAATTACAGAATAAGCCTGGAAGTAAGCTCGTAACTTGCAAGTTGTCACTATTAAAGCGAAAATGAGCTTTTCTATCTTTGAATACATTTGTTCACCATTCTATAACACCTTTCTAACATAACACACTAGAAATTGACAAACCCCTCTATTCTAATCAAAATTGCTATCACCGTTACCTCCGAGGTCGTCAGATAGAGATACCCCCACACGTGGTGACATCAAAAGTGGTGAGGATATGAGATTCTAAAAAGCAACTTGTTACTCTTCTTTCTAGTTAAAATTTCTTAAGGCTTTAAATGGTAAGCACTTATCTGTTATCCTATAGATGAACTTGTGAGCACAACCACCCTCCCTGTTAGGTGTTGAATATCCTTGATAGTATTTGAGAGAGGCATATCTAGAATGGCCCGAATCTTCTCAGGGTTCACCTCTATGCCCCTTTTTGTCCCCCTGAAGCCTAAGAATTTGTCTACTCTCACACCAAAAGCGAACATCATGTTTTGAGCATGCAAAACAGCAAAAGCCTCTGAAAAATTTTGAATATGCCTCCTCAAAGTAGAGCTCTTTACCAACACGTTATCAATATAGACCTCAACACTATGACAAATTTGTTCTCTGAAAATCTTATTAACTAATCTCTAGTAGGTTGCACCTACATTCTTCAACCCGAAGGGCATAACCCTATAGTAAAATAAATCTTCTTCCATGGTAAAGATTTTTTTATCTTGGTATTTGGGAGCCATGGAAATTTGGTTATAAATCGAAAATGTATCCACTAGCTTATCAATTAAGGGTAGAAGAAAACTATCATCTAGGCAAGCTTTGTTAAGTCAGGTGAAATCGGTGCACATTCTCCACTTTGCATTAGTCTTTTTCACTATCACAATATTCGAAACCCATTCTGGGTACGCCACTTCCCTAATGAACCCTGCTAAAAGTAGCTTTGCTACCTCTTGCCTAATGGCCTCTATGACGTGTGGTCTAAATTTTTTTTTCTGTTTGTCTGGTTTGATCTGGAAAGATATATTTAACCTATGAACAATCACTTGAGGATCTACACCAGGTATGCCTGCAGCTAACCACGCAAAAATGTTTGAATTCTTTCTCAAGCACTGAACCAAGTCTTCTTTTTCCTCTTCTACTAATGTTGACAAAATCTTTATGAGCTTGTTTTTATCATCATAGAACAACAACAAATTTTCTGTGGCCTCTGTTGCTTCTGGCTTATGAATTCTCTCTTCACCTCTAACGTCCAAACTATCCAAATCTAAAACTTGACCAACCACTTCTTTCTATTGTGAACTCTAACCCTGGGACACCTGTTTGTAGGTTTGCTTTGCTGACAACATATGACACTGTCTAGCTGTTCGTTGGTCAGACTTCATAAAACCTATTCAAGTTTTTATAGGAAACTTAATCTTCATGCAAAAAGTTGCAATCATCATTTTAGCCATTCTCATTGTGGGACGCCCAAAAATGACATTATAAGCCATTGGATGGTCTACCATAAAGAACTAAAAATATTCAGTTGTGGTGTGCTCGTTATCTCCAAGGTAACAAGAAAAATAATGCATCCCTTCACCTCGACCAGATGGTTCGCAAAATAATAGAAAGGGCTTGCCCTCTTCAAAGTTTGCTATTTCAACCCCATTTTCTGGTATGCATCCAAAGTCAACACCTCTACATCACTGCCACTATCAACCGAAATTCTCTTTACCTCAAACCCTGGTATAGTTCCTAACACAACCATTGGATGATTTCTTTCTTCATCACACACTGAATTCTTATCCTCATCATTAAATTCCACTTTCCACTTTTCTTGTTGATGCAGCCTTTTCGGTGAATTGATCGACATTACACTTATAAGATGAGGCTTTCTCTTTGTGTTAAAGGTCATCCACTTTTCATCTGTACCAATTATCACGTGTATTGTAGTACTAAACTTTTGTTTACCGTTGTCAGTGCCTTACGAACTCTGACCTGATAGTGTAGCATGTTAAGCCACGAAATCTTTTAGGTCATCATTCCTAATTCCCTCCTCAATAACATCTTTCAAAGAAGAACATTCCTCAGTCTAATGTCCTCAATCATTGTGAAAATTACATCTATATCTAGAGTTCAACCTTGACTGACTACGTCACATAAGTGGAGGGCTTGACAAAATGCTCAAACTATTAACCTGACTAAAAATGTAGGCACATGTGGCATTTAAGGGAGTGTCAGTCTCAAACTTGCCTTGAGGAACATATTTTTGGATTACTGGTATGCCCCGTGGTGTAGCAGAAAAAATATTTCGACGATCGTCAACCAAGTATCCATGTACGAGGAATGAATTGGGTTGAAATAGGGTTGAAATTTTACCTTCTTTACTGAAAACATTGAAAGGATGTTGTTGATTCAATGTCGATTCCAAGCCACAACGAAAGCGTCCTGGCCTCTATGTAGTCCACCTCGTTAAAAATGAATAATCACTTTCTCTTGAACTTTTCAAAGAAAATTCAAAACTATTGCTAGATCTTTATTTTATTAAGTTGGTAACCTTAACACACTAAGGGTTATCATCCTTTTATCCTCTTTTATATCACATATTGAAAAGGAAAACTAGGATTATTCTCTTATTAATAGAGAAGGCAAATGGAAAGTTAGAAAAAAGAATTATATTCTTTCCAAAAGAATATAGGATTATTCCTTATTAATAGAGAAGACAAATGGAAAGTTAGAAAATGAATTATATTATTTCCCCAAAAATATAGGATTATCATCTTTTTAATAGAGAAGACAAATGAAAAGTTAGACAAATGAATTACATTCTTTCCATATCTTTTATATTTTAACCAAAATTAATTAATATAACTATTTATATTAATTAATTTAGGTCAAAACATATAAAATTAATATTTTGTATGAATCAAATTCATATATTAATTATATTCTTTCCAAAAGAATATTAATTTTCATATCTTTTATATTTTGGCTGAAATTAATTAAATTCATATACTAATTATATTCTTTCCAAAAGGATATTAATTTCCATGTCTTTTATATTTTGACTGAAATTAATTAATATAATTTTTATATTAATAAATTCGGTAAAATGTATACAATTAATATTTTGTATGAATCAAATTCATATGTTAATTATATTCTTTCCAAAAGAATATTAATTTCCACATCTTTTATATTTTGACCTAAATTAATTAATATAATTGTTTATATTTATAATTTGGTAAAATATATACAATTAATATTTTGTATGAATCAAATTCATATATTAATTTTATCTATGTTCTTTATTTGTGTAAAATAAGTTTGTATATATAATGTGTTTAATATTTCACTATCAAATTAAATTAATTCAACAATTGATTTAATTCATGTGACAACTAAATACAATACCAAATGTATTTGGCTTCTGTACGTTTCAACTATAGGGTGTGACCTTGTAGGCTTTTGTAACATTGGTAATAATACTAGAACGTTTATAACTTTACAAGCAATGAGTGGCATGTAGCAATACATCATTACCACCCAAGATAGAAGAAATTGTGCTTCGACATAACCTTTAGGTGATAATCTTTTCATGTATTATATCCTTTTATCCTTAATATCTAGATTTGACACAAGTAATGAAATAGTCACACTTGTACAGTCCAATCTCATATTTCTTGATTTTTTGAGCAGACTACAATAAACAAATAAGTGTGATATCTTATATCAACTTATTCGAGCATGACCATACATTTCTAGTCTCACTCCATCAAGAGGCCTAAGATATTGCTCCCATTATGTAGGAGGGATAAATCCTATCTTGATCAATCATATCCCACTACATGGATTGTGGTATATCCAAGATCAATCTTTATAGTACAACCTGTTACAGTAGACGTTTTGAGTATACCAAAATATACAACTCATGATGTTGGGACAATAATGATCTTAAGTCTAAGGATCATATACGTAGTTATCACAATGAGTAATATTGTGACTATTACATAATAGTCCAATATGTTGTTCTCTAACACATACTCATGTATTGATTTTGACATCCATATGTCAATGATAACTCTTTGTCATCATTCAACTACACATTAGTCTCAATTCATTATTGTTGTTCAAGCCCACAATAATACTTGACTAAAGACCTTTTAAGAATAATCATATTTTCTTAGGACTTTATTACAATTCAGTTTATTTATATACACAGAAAAAGAAACTGAAATAATAATGACAATTCCTTATATTGATAAACAAGGTAAAATGAGTATGCAATTACAATCATCTCATGATTGGTTTTGGGCATACTCTAACACTTCGTCTGTGCTCAGCTTGAGGTATTTGAAATGCCCTCAACAATTCATTCTACGAATAAATCCTTTGTTGTCCCCCACCTTGTACGCATAGACTTTGAGAAGGAGGAACCTAATGACTGCGGACCCCCTAATTGTTTGTCATCCCTCTGGAAAGTATTGTGAGCCGCTCTTTTAATTTCTTCTACTTCAACGAACTTATGGGTCATCTTTATAATAGCCCATTTTTAGTGAAATCGAAAAAGTAGTTTCGGGACCACAAATCTAATGTCAAAATATTTATTTTATTATTATTTTATTTCTTACAGCATGATTGTAGTAACGTATAAAGATTTCGTTAAGAAATTTTACTATTTATATGCTCAATTTGATAAAAAGACTAAATCGCATAAAGTGCAAAAGTTGAGTTCTAGTAGCTAAAAGTATTAAATAGTTATAGAAATTTAAAGTTTGAGTCCTTACATGGTAATTAGACCATTTATGTTGATAGTGGATATGCATGGCTTGATATAAGTGTAATTAGTAATGTTTTTAAAGGTTATTTAAGTAATTTGTAAAATAAAAATAAAACTAATAAAATAAAATAAGCCATCATCTTTTTTTTCATCACTTACAACCGAAATTAAGTGAGAATGGAAGCCATGGAAGCTTGAAGTTTCAGCAAACCTAATTACCTTGCATTGTAAGTGATTTTTGTCTTGTTTTTGATGATTTCTATGTTTTCGGGATCATTGTATCTTCATCTAGCTAGCTCAGGGACTAATTTGTGAAACTATTAAATTATTAGGGTTTTCCATTAATGAATATGCATGATTTTTGATTATTTATGGAAGAAAATGGATAGTTGTTGTTAGAGAAACAACTTTTGTTAAGTGATTTTTGATAAAATTGTCAAATATGGATTGAATTAAAAAAATAAAAAATTTTACATGGTGAATATGTGAAACAAATGAAATATATGGCTTGCTAGGGACCTAATTGATATTCGGCTATAGTGGGTTGTGGTGAAATTTCATAAATTTCCATTTTTATGAGTTAGGGACTAAATTGCAAAAAATTTAAAAGTATAGGGGCAAATGGTAACTTTTCCAAAATATGATTTTGGGTTAAATTGAATAAAATACATATTGAATTGAGTTAAATTTATTCATATAGATTAAGATAGACCTCGTACAGCTTTAGATCGGGGCAAAGATAAAGTCTCGGATTAGTCGCCTTCGTATCTATATTTATTCATCGAGGTAAGTTCGTGTAATTGAATTGTCTATATATGCTTTTGAATAAAATATACTTGTGTTGTTAATTGCTATATGTATATACCGGTTGCATATCCAACGACACACGACGACTACTGAACCCCGTTTGAACCTTAGGAATTCATAAGATACAAATGACATGTCATTAGGGTTTACATGATTCGGGTGTTGGTCCTAAACGTTCTACCGATTACTAAGGTCCAGTATGTGTTGTGGATACTCCACAGATCGTGTGAGCAGCATCGCATAGCTGCGTTTTGATCCAGAGCTCGTGTGAGCATACATGTACAAGATTTGACAGATTATAGTTATATGATTTAACACACTATGTGTGAGCTATCTCGAGTATCTGACGGTATTCTAAATGGTTCAACGAGCATTATTCTAATACGAAATGGTAAGAGTTCGATACAAACTATTATAGAGACACATGAGAATTACATTGAAATGTAGATACAAGGTATATTGAGAATTGAAACGGATGATACATGTATATAAAACTTAATCAAATGATGTGCTCATCCATGTTTATTTGTTTATGTATATGTTTACATGGCTAACATGTTTGATGTATATGCATAGGCTTGGCCAAATTATGTTGGGATATGCTATGTTTACTTACCTATTATGTGATTAAATAGTAAGTTATGTTTTAAGTTATACAAACTTACTAAGCTTAAATGCTTGCTCTGTGTTATTTTTCAGTGTCTTATAGTGCATCAGATGCTTGTTTGGGTTGGGAGCTTGTCGGAGCTATATCACACTATCCATTGGCTCTTTTGGTACTTTCGGTTGTTTTGATTTTGGTTATAATGGCATGTATAGGTATTTTGGCTAATGTTGACCTATATGTTCGATTGTTGAAATGGCCATTTGGTTTGGCTTGTGTTATGGTATTTTGGTGTTCAATTGAATTTAGTTTTGGCATGTAGATATTAGCCTTAATATGATTGATGTTTGGCTTGTTTTGTTTGAATGTTGGAAGATGGAATGAAAGCCTAAATATGTATATTGTATATGTGCCTTGTGATATGTTGAATACGTGGTGAATTGATGCTTTATTATGTATAATTTATATGGTTACTCGATACTAGTTATAGAATGACATTTTGGTACCAAATGGTTTGTGTTTTGGTAAGTAAATTTTATGGTATGTATTGATACAAATCTAGTTGGAAGTTAGTTGATCATTTTAACCAAATTGAGTACATGGTTATACGTGTTTACATGTTTTCATTTGAGGTGCTTAAGGGCAAATTGGTTGTATGTTATTATATCTTATGTATATAGTTTGATTTTGCATGACCGTGGTGTCTTGTTATGGCTTGTATATATATGAAATTTTGGGTGTTGGTACATACCAAGATGGGTGAGAAAAATGGCTTGTAAAATGATTTATTTTCGTCCACATGGGCAAAGGCACAAACGTGTATCTCAGTCGTGTGTGACACATGGCCAGGTGACACAGCCGTGTGTCCCTTGTAGCTTTCAAAAGGTTGCAAGTCAAGTTGTTACACGGCCTAGCACACGGCCTGGCACACGGGCGTATGGCTTGGCCATGTGACCCAAGTCAGTGAGTTACACGGGCATGGACATGGTCTGGGACATGGCCATGTGTCCCTACTTTGAATGCCCACATGGCCTAGCCACACGGCCGTGTGACCCCTGCAATGTTGAAAATTTTTACTATTTTCTAAAAAATTCTCTGAGTTTCCTATTTAGTCCAGACTTGTTTCTAACGTATTTTTAGGGCCTCGAGGGCTCGTATAAGGGACTATATGTATGATTTGGATTTGTTTCAATATGATTATTGATATGGTTTGAAATGTTTGAAATGTTTGAAATTTATGTTCGTTTGATTTGAAAACTCTAGTAATACTCTGTAACATTGTTCCGGGGACGAATACGGGTTAGGGGTGTTACACTCTCATACAAATCTATCAAACTCTGTGGCCTATTATCAGTAAATGAATGTTGCATGTGTTCATTCTGAAAACCAATGATAAAGGCATCAATGGCCCGCTGATCCTCCAAATTATTTGTATTTAACGTAGCTACATAGAAACGTTTAACATAATCTTGCAAAGATTCTCCATTCCTCTATTTTACTGAGATCAAGCCCATAAAAGTACTCATTATTGCTCTATAATCGTTCATATAATCGTTATATTGCATTAGATGTGCTCGAGGGTCTCTTCTTCGTTCCAAAATTTCTTTCGAAACCTTAAACTCAATTGGTAGACTCATAGCTGCTATCTCAGGAGCCAGTAGGATGTTAGAACAAAACAAACAATCCATGTCCTGGGCATCAAGATGCAATGTTCGCACATCTTTACGCAAAGCATCCATTTCGTTTTGTCACGGCTTTACATGTGCTTCTTCATCCTCCTCTTGGCGAGGCATGGCATGATCATAAAAGTTAGAGTTGTCAAACTACATCTTCCTCATCAACTCTTCATTTTGTCTTAACAGTTCCTGCTGAAACATTTATTGTTGTTCGAGCCTAGCACTTTGTTGAGCCATCTGCTCCTTCATCAACCTCAACTTCTCCTGCAATCTAAACAATTGTTGTGGCTATACTCCCTGATCAGAGGGAAGTGACAGTCCTTAACCAGAGGGAGTGTTGAGATTGAAAGAGTTGGAAGCACTTGCATGGCCTAAGTTACCTAAATTCTCTGGTCAGTTGGCAAACCAGCCAGCAAAAAGGTCTATCTCGCTAGGCTAGTTGCCAATGCCAGAACCTCCTACCGGTCCTGATGGGAAAGTAGTGGGGTAATTCTCGTTGGGGTGAGTCATTTTGGTTTTTTAGCAATATGAAAATATAGAGATCGGAAGTCTGTCCACGCTCACCGCACCAAATTTTTGAGTATTTTAGAGTGTGTAACCCCTTCAGATGGGTTAAACTATGTATTTATATGATATAATTATTGTTCATGGATGTGATATTGTAGGTAGGTTACCATGTACGTTGACACGTGTCCTACTCTAGGGTTAACATGTGTTTATACGATGTGAGTTCACCTATATAATGGTCCAAACTCATATCGTGTAGTCTCATAGAAGGGTGCGAGCGTCTTACACACAAACCCAAAGTGCCACGTTAACTCAAAGTACGAACCATGTAGAGTACGAATTAAAATCCAATCAGGTAGCGGATCAGTAATAATGGGTATCATAACAATGCTAAAACACTAATTATTTTTACTAGGATCATATCAAACAAGCAACACATAAGAAAAACGGTAAAAAGAATAACAAAATCCAAAATTATTGGATTTTGGAGATTTGAAGGGGATGAGGTCCTCTTTTCCTAAATCTAAACGGTGGAGTTGTTAGGAACACGAGAATGTTATGATAAGATTTATATGTCCATCATGGGACAGGTTTGAAAGAGAAAAAAAAACAAAAAACAAAAGATTAGGC
Source organism: Gossypium raimondii (assembly GCF_025698545.1). NCBI lineage: Eukaryota > Viridiplantae > Streptophyta > Magnoliopsida > Malvales > Malvaceae > Gossypium > Gossypium raimondii. Next base: position 50,272,567 of record NC_068567.1, on the reverse strand, counting down.
GGAAACTTTTGGTTGTAAATTTGAGAAAGTGCTTTTTTAAAATACCCCAAATTTAGAAAGAATATATTGAAACAAGTTTAACTATGCAAATTACTATCAATTGATTACCGACTATGTGCAATGGATGGTAGGGTAACTCAATGTCAAATTCTGGGTTATGCTATTTTTTGTGTTTAAGGATAGAGAGAAGAGTGAGAATGGAAAGGAAAAAGAAAAAAAGAAAGTCTTTATCTTGAGAGGTTAAAACGATGCCATTTAAACATTAAGAAGATTTATTTCTGAATGATTTTTTATAAGAAAAAAAAGTAAGCTATATTCCAAGAAAAGATGAATATTGGATTTCCACTTAAACGCTAAGAAATTTCTTTATACAAAGAATTCTTTATCTCAAGCTTAGGAGATTAGACGAATATCTCTAAGCAAATCAAGTTATTTCGAAAAGATTGACAATGTTAGGTTAAGGTTCAACGAGAAAATTCTCATGCTAATTCAATTAAAATATTCTTTATCAAGTAAATTATTTTTGAATATTTAAAATATTTTTAAAAAAATTAAGGATAATAAGTACTTAAAGAGTATTTTTTAATGCAGGCATTGTGAAGATGTTAATCCTTTTCATATGTATAAGAAATTTCAAGTGTGACATCAAACTTTAAAATATTAAAACATCTAAAAATTATATAAATTAATGCGAAACATTATTACCGATAAACAAATTAATAAAATGTTAAATTTAAAACTATTACAAAACTATTAAAAGAATAAATAAAAGAAAATGTATATTATTCTTGAGAAAATAAAAGCTATATCAAATAAATTTCAATAACTTATATCTTTTTCAAAACTGTTTATACACTATCTCATGTGTTGAAACTGTTTAATTATATTATTTGACTATTGTGAAAAGTAACTTTTGATTATCATAAAACTAAAAGATAGCAACAAAAATAAAATAAAACATCTTTAATATTGTACTCTAGCAAATTCCATAGTCTTGTATAAAATTTTAAATCCACTATTGTGATTTTTATTTGGGAAAAATTGTAATTGTGAGGTGGACAAGGTCTTTTGCAAATATGTTCATCTTATATTGTTTTTATAATTTGGAAGATAATTTATAATTTTGAATCTTAATATTGTATTTGTTAAAAAGTTTTTGAAGCTAAATTCAACTCATTTGGTCTTTTTCAATCTTTTTTATAGACCTCAAGAGTATACATAATATTTATACTGCATTAGTCATGCAGGAATAGGAAAATCCTAAATATATGGAAATATATATAATATATTCCTAAATATATGCCTAAAAAAATACAATATCTTTAGATATTCCTAAAAGATAATATCTCATAATAATATCCTAACACCTCCCTCAAGTTGGAGCATGGAGATCATAAATGCCCAACTTGCTGAAAAGATATTCAAGTTGCAATTTACCAAGCACTTTTGTAAAAATGGCAACTAATTGAACGAAGGTCGGAATATAATAAGGTGCAATCACCTATCTTGGATTGCGTTCCTAACAAATTAATAATACACTTCAATTGCAATATGCAACGTAGATTGACGATCACAAAAAATAGCTTTAGGATGATGAACACCTAAGCTCAATAGCAAGGCCTTTAGCCACTTGAGCTCACAAGTGACGGAAGCCATATACTTATACTCAGCCTCAACGAAAGACCGAGAAAACATATCTATCACCACAGCCCCTTTACTCAAATGGGACAAGAAATCAACAAAAACATATGACCAAATCAAAGGGTAATTTGAGGCACACATTGGTTCCTTATTGCATCCCTTACCCTTCTTAGAACTACCACTTCTTCAACAGTCCGTGGATAATCCATACTAACAACTCATCATCTAATGCATTAAAAAGCTGCGAAGATAGTACGATGCGAATATCATAATCCCAATCATCAAAATTGTCGAGCTTTAATCGAATAGGAGTAATATAACAAATTAGATAATATGTTTTGATATAAAAAAATTACAGTGTTTTTGAATAAAAGTAAAGTTGAGGAATTTGATAAAATCAAGTTGGAATGGTTTCAATAGTTCATATAACAAATATGTTTTAACCATTTTCAAACAAGTTAGAATTGCTCTAGGACAAAAAGTATCGATATTTTACAAGATATCGATACCCCTCTGATAATGGATACCAAATTGACATTTTGTTTCTTTCAAACCCTGGTAGGTATCCTCGGCATCGATACTTTTCTTAAGGTATCGTTATATTTCCCAAGGTATCAATATTTCTGCTCCAACAGTCACTGAAATATGCATTAATTACAAAAAAATTTGATACCTTTTTAGTAGGTATCGATACTCGTTGCTGCAGGTGCAGTTAATGACCTGGTATTTCATCCCCAACGACTATATTTACTTCCACAACAACCACAATGGTTGGAAATCATTTAGATGGTATAAATACCATCTTTCCAAAGGTCTAGCAACAAGAAGAACAATGTGCAAAGCTTAAAGATAAATCAAAACAACCTAGAGCTTAATTCTTTCATACATTTTCTTGCAAACACATGTGAGCTTTCATTGTATTCATTTAACACAAGTGTTCTTCTTTGTATTTGTGCTTAATTGGCAAACATCCTAATCTTGTGAGGATTGTTTTCTTTGTTTGCTCATTTGTATCTCTTTTGAGAGACGGTTTATTTAAGGTTTGGATAGAAACCTTAAGGGAGTTGTATCTTAAGATTTTGAGGTATAAGTCAAGAGAGATTATAAGGTTAAACCTTGGCCTCAAAGGTTTCCAAATTAGTGAATTTGGGAAAATCATTAGTTGTGGAAAGCTAAGGTAGTAGAGTAGGCAATTGGGGCCAAACCACTATAAATCATTATGTTCTTTGTTGCACAATTTTTGTTGCTTCCACCACAACTTCTCAAAGGCCGATTCAACCTCCCTATCGTCAATCTAGAGTTGATCTTTCTAAGCTAACAGGCTCAATCTTAGGTGGCGGTGGATAAATAGAATTATTACCAGGAATTAAGAATGATGAAAAAAATTGTCTAGCCAGCCTAGAGGCTGACATTGCTGCATCGCTAGGCAAAACAAAAGATAATAAGCAAACGACTTAGAGAAGAAAAATTAAATAAAATGAGAACCTAAGCTCTTGATAAAATGACAAGAATAGGGTAATCCCTTTCAATCTTTTTCATAAACCTCAAGAGTATACATAATATTTGTATTGTAGTAGTCACGTGGGAATAGGAATGATATATGATATATTCATAAATATAACCTAAATATATGCCTAAAAGATATACAATATATTTAGATATTCCTAATAAATAGTATCCTATAATAATATAATATTCCATAATAATATTCTAACTGAAAGCGTTTATTATATGTTTTCACAAACAAGAGTACTCAAAAGTATGTCAAATGTTTTTCCTTCTACCTTGTGGAAAGATTTATTAGTGGCAAACAAGCTTCTTGGAATAAGAGTCATTAAAGAAAATCCCCTTTTGTTGAGTATGCTTTGTTTGTCTTGATATCTCTTTAGATGGAGGTTTATTTCCAGTGCGGTGCGTTTAGTTTTTTTTTCTTTGTCTCTTGTTACAATATCATTAAAATATTTAATCTCACCGCCACCTCTGTTTTTATACTAACCGTAAGTAAATATATCGCCCATCCAAAGAACCTTTAATGTTATCTATTTTGAAATCAAATTTATCGTAATATCATATAGATTTTAAAAATTTTATATAAATTAACTTGGTACAATTTTTTAAGTCAATTAACTTCACAACCGCTAAGTGTCTTTGGCTTGACAGTATAATCTTGGATCTAAATTTTTTCCATAAATCGAAAGTATATTTTTAATTACAAAAGGGTATATTTTAATTAAATTTATTTAATTATAAAATTGATTTGAAAATAGAAATTTTAGGTGGCATGACACTTATCATTGGGAATCTAGTAGTAGTGAAATCGTTATTACAATGGATGTAACAGGAGAGAGAGCGAAAGGGCAAGATACATAATAATTGCTCTTTAAATTTTTAAATATCAGCTACAAGAGTAAAGCCAGGGTGAAATTTTTGCAACTATATATATATATATTGTTCAATGAAGAAAATTATGCGCTTTGAAGTCTAAGCATCTTAGCTTTTTGCTTCAAAGACGCAAGCCTCCTAAAACAGAACTGTTACATTGGAGAGGAAGGTAAGCCCATCAAGTTAGCTCGATTCCTTTGTTCTTTTCTAATTTGGAGATATTTTTTCCTGGTGTAGGATATTTGCCCTTAATCTATTTTACCCATATTCTTGTTTCTTAAAGCATTTTATATTATGTGCCGCAACAACGCAAATTTAAACATACCCGTATTGTTTGATACACTTTTCGATTCCATATCTCTAACAGTAAAAAAAAGAAAAAGTATATCGCTTTAGCTACATGCATCTCAACATTCCCATAAAAATCTTGTAGGGGAATAAACAGAAATTAAAAAGAAACGAAAAGTTAACCAAGGGAATCACCATAACTAAACCAAGACATTTTGTTATCGCATTGACATTCAACAATGAACGTAAGTTTGAAGTTGCCAAAACTCCCAGTCTAGGAATCTCCGGAATCACTCATCTTTAGTCTGTTATATCTTGGGGGGACAATATATTTGGAAGCAATTATTCAAAATTCTAATCCTCTGGTAGCACTTCATAACTTAAACCCCATTGGAAGCAAGGAAGAAGTTCCTTCTCCAAATGAACTATATATATATTGCTTATGACTATGATTTAAGTCAAATATAATCCAACAAAAACCTTCAGTAAACAATCCACCTCTTTAACACAATGGAGTTGTCATCTGGGTTCTATGGGAGGAGCAACCCACATATGTTATCGACCTCAGGTGGCAAAGCAATGGGGAAGTTAATTGAGGCCACCCATGAGCCTGCTGGTGTTGAAATTAACATGAAACCTGTTCTTGACATTGTTGAAGACATCTTTGAACGAGCAACCCCTGCTGCTCCGGTAACTACAGTTCAGGTTAAAGCCTTCATTATTACCTTCTATATGCATATATAATATGATTAATTTAATGTTTGAATAGGGAGCAATCAAGCAAGTGGATGCTTCGGAACCGGATGAAAGGGCTCTCCATTATTCCAGCCTTGAACAGATGATGGACGTCTTATCAGCCACCATAAATAGAATTTCCTGCGAGGTTAGAGTACTATTCTCATCTTCTCTACTACGTCAAAGAAACCCAGTTTAAAAGGCTATTGTGATATTTTGTAATGATGGCAGATAACCTACCGGTTGTCTATTGGTGAAGATGCACATTCAACAACTCTAGCAGTGGCTCAGATAGTTAAAGGCTACTCGTGGGATGCAAAGATTGTGCTAGCCTTGGCAGCATTTGCGATGACTTATGGTGAATTCTTGCTGGTGGTTCAGCTTTACGCCACTAATCCACTTGCCAAAGACGTTGCACTCCTCAAACAGTTGCCTGAAATTCTTACACGAGCTGACCTTTTGAAACCCAAATTTGACACACTTGCCAACCTCATCAATGCGATGGCGGTGGTAGCCAAGTGCACTGTGGAATTCAAGGGGCTTCCATCTAAGTACATTAGGCCCGAAGACCCGGAAATGTCATCCGCCAATGCTGATATTCCTTCAGCTGTTTATTGGACCATCCGAAGTACAGTGATATGCTCATCACAAATTATGGGTCTCATTAATATGGGCCACGAGTATGTCATTGTCTTCTCTAAGTATTAGGAGTAACGGAGAACAGTGTTTCTTATATCTGATAATTCTCTGATATAACATTTGATGTTTCCCTCAGGTTCTTATCATCGACAACAGATGCTTGGGAGTTGTCAAGTTTGACGCATAACATCAATAGCATATACAACGATCTAGTGGAGAAACTCAATCGTTGTCGTCAACGCATTAGTAAGTCCATCGTCCTTTCGCGTCGCTGTTGCAAGATTACTTTTCACATCAAAGTATATGGATCACGTCCTAACTAACGCCATCTTGAACCATAAATCGATATTGACGAACTTCGGTTAATGAAATGCAGATGAGAGAAAGGATATTGAGGCATTTGAAACGTTGGTGCGCCTCTTTGATGCAGTCCATATTGATAATATGAAGATCCTCAAAGCTCTGATTTACGCTAAGGATGACCAGCCCCCACTTTGGGATGGAACTACTAAGCAAAGAGTATGCTTTAACCTTCCCATCTTTAGCCTTCTTTCCATTTTCCGAGATACAGTAGTCATGGATAATATTCGAGTAAACTATAATTTGAATCAATTACTGGACTGAAAATAAAAATAAATCATTAAAATAAATTTTAACAAAACTTAAATATTTAGAATAAATCTAAAAGAGATCCCGCAAGTGATAAGAGTTGAACATGAAAAATTTATTTCAATCTTTAATTTTACTATTTTTAAAAAATTTCTTTTTTTTTTATATATTTTTCATGTCTGTTTTAATGTTTATGTTTGAGATTAACTTTTGAAACTTCCTTCCAATACTGAAATTCAAATTCCCAACCACCCTTCACATGAATTAATTGGACTATTAGAACCATAACCATACGAAGGATAAGGCTACACTTAAATTGTTGTAAACATATGTTTTTGACCACTGGTAACAAATACAGGTTAGCATTGAATTGCTGAGGAGGAAGAGTGTGCTATTACTGATTTCAGACCTTCAGATCCCGGAAAAAGAGCTTATTATTCTTGAACAGATCTATAATGAATCACGAGTGCAGCCAACGAGGATCGAGAGTCAGTACGAGGTGATTTGGATCCCAATCGTTGACAGATCCAGTACATTTGATGACACAATGAGGAAGCAATTCGAGTCTCTACAAGCAATGATGCCATGGTACTCGGTCGGTCACCCTTCCATGATTCAACCAGCGGTGATGAGGTACATCAAGGAGGTGTGGGGTTTCAACAAGAAGCCTCTGCTAGTGGTGTTGGACCCTCAAGGAAGAGTTGTGAACCCTAATGCGATGCCTATGATGTTTATTTGGGGAAGCATGGCTTTCCCTTTCACCAAGCTCAGGGAAGAAGCTCTTTGGAAGGAAGAAACATGGAGGATTGAACTATTGGCAGATTCCATTGACCCCTCCATAATCAATTGGGCAAGTCCTTAAAACCCTTTTCGAATTTGATTTAAATATATAGCAAAGTGCTAGTTTTAACTCTTGTAAGCCATTACATTTGCTATTGTTGCAGTTAACGGATAGGAAATTCATTTGCTTGTATGGTGGAGAAGATATGAATTGGATCCGGAAATTCACAACAACTGCAAAAGCCGTTGCGAAAACTGCCAATATCGAATTGGAGATGCTTTACGTGGGAAAAAGCAACCCTAGGGAGAGAGTTCGAAGAAACATGACCAACATCGAGTTAGAAAATCTCAGCCATACACTGTCAGACATTTCGCTCATATGGTTCTTCTGGGTGCGACTTGAAAGCATGTGGCACTCCAGAGCTCAGCACGGCGTGACCGTACGAAATGACCTAATCATGCAGGAGATTTTGACCATGCTCGGCTTCGATGGAAGCGATCAAGGGTGGGCCGTGATAAGTAGGGGAGCCGATGAAATGGCAAGGGCTAAGGCGGAGACCTTTTTGAAAAGCCTGGAAGAATATACGGCGTGGGAAGCGGCGGCGGCGGAGAAAGGTTTTATTCCGGCACTGAATGATCACTTTCGAAGTCTTCGCACGGAGCACCATTGCAACCGCCTGACGCTTCCGGGGATTAGTGTTGCTGAAATTGGAAGCATCAAGGACACGGTCGTTTGCGTTGACTGCGGCAAGCCGATGGAAGCGCTCCTCATGTTCCGCTGCTGCACCGATTGATGTTTAAGGCGTCGCTGATCGACCGTGCTCATTGGAGTCATTGTGGAGTTGGTGTTAATAATTACAAGCTGCTTTGCTTGATGCTATAAGTAGGCTGCTGAATAAAATGTTGAAGAAATCCCATGTATTATTAATATATGCGAATTGCATTTCGCATGCAGGAAGTTCACAATCCCGGGATTAGTTCTTTTTCCTGGCATGATAAAATAAAGTCTGTTACCTTTCCTTTCCTTTTTCGGTTTTCTTTTTACCTTATTAGAAATAAATACTAATTTGCTTTTTAACTTACAAATTGAACTTATATATAATGACTAAGATGAAATTAACATATATATATTTTATTTCTTATAACTTTTAATATTTTAAATAATTTTGTATAATTATTTAAGAAACTACTCTAGAATAAATCACATGCTCAATTAAACCTCAATTGTTTGTTTGTTTTCATTTTGCATATTGTTTTTAATATATATTTTAGATTTTTTAATTTTTTAAAAAATATTTGTTGGCATGACAAAATGTCATGTCAACATGAGGTACATGTGACAGGAAGACCCTTTTGCTATTTAATCTAATGTATAGGAATTGTTTGCTATTCATTTTTAGTTGTTAGCATCTTGGTTGTTGTCCACTTTATGTGATGACATACTAGTCATTTGATTTGTGCTAGCACCAGTTTTTAGGTATGCTCCATTATTGAGAAACAATTTGCTACTCAATCTAGTATTAAGACCTCGAGTCAAAGGCATATGCTATATTCTCAGAAAAAAGGGTAGATGACCATAAAAGAATACTTGTTTAAGATAAAGAATATGTGTGATGTCTTGTCTGCAACAGTGAGATTTGTGTCTGATCAAGAATAAGTAAATATAATTCTTGCAGGGTTTCCACTTGAATATGACTCAATTAGAGTAGTGACTTCAGCTACTTTTGTTTCTCTTGAACTTCTTGCTGAAATGTTGATTGATTGTGAGTGAAGGCAACTTGAATTTGTAATAGTCCGCCGGGTGAAGTCCTAGTATCCAGTTACTATTTATTGAGATATGGTATTTAAAGTAAATTTTGAATGAGTAAGGTATTAATTTTGACTAAGTATAAGACTTCGTGAATGCGCCAACTGACGAATCTTGTGTTTGGCGAACTCAGAGGTTTGGCAAACTCTCCTGTGGAGTATGTGCCACCTCAGTTGTTTAGGCGTTTAAGTTAAGTTCTTAACTAATAGAATTATTTATTACTTTGGTGGGACAATTTAGTTAGTTTAACGAGGACTGGTTAGAATGGAACTAAGTTACTATAGTTGATAGGAATAAAATTTTGATGAGGGTACTTAGTCGCGGTATCGAGGGAGGGTTAGTGGGATAATTTGACTTTTCCACTAAACCTTTCTTTCATGCTTAGTTGTATAAAGTTAATAGTGACTTCTTGGACAAACTTTATGTCTTCTTTGCATCCATTCCAGATTTTTCTCTCCTTTCACTCTCTCTAAAACTTAAGACCAAAAACTTGCTTAAAGTTGGGTTTGTTGTATTCAACCAACTCCTTCGTTCGTTTTAGCACCCTGGTAACTATCGATGAACTCTAGGTTATTTCCTTGGTTATTTATGTTATTTTTAGCACTGCATCCATTAGTGTCAAAGTAGTATGCAAGAAAGGAAACTTTCAGGTTCCGGGTTTTATGACAATGCTTCTTGCAAGCATGTTTAGTTTCTGGTATAACGATCTGATAAGTTTAACTATTTATATTATTGCTCAAGACACTCTTGAAGGTTCCCGTGATATGGGCAAATGTCCTACTATTTAGACTTGTTACACTTTCGGAGAGTTCCTTCTTACTTCCATGTGTGTACTGTCTTTGTTCATATTTCGCTTAAGGTAAGTGTTCATACTTTGTAAAGATGAAATATTTGTATATGAATGATGGTTGTTCGGAGTTATTAGTCTAGTTTTTTTTTTTGGCCGTGTTGAAGCGTAAGAACTATTCTTTATGTCTAAGCCACTACCCTCTGCTTTTAGCAAGGGCAATATGAACTAAAAAAATGGAAATAAATTCATGGCATTGCTTTCGGTGGAATAAATATTGAACTGATAGATCGTGATACATGAAAATGGTCATGTGGCCTTTAGTAGGGCAAGAGTATATTGCAAACTAGATTGGCTATCATGACAAAGGAATATAAATGAAGTGCATGATATGACTTTGACTATGGACCTAGATACGTGGCTAACATGATGAATATTTTTTGTATGGGCGTAATGTATACACCAAAGGAATAGTAGACTGGCGTATAGTCTGTCTGTGATCGGTACTCACCAACTAGCGAACTAAAAACTATGTTCGAGTTTGAAAGATTTTCTTTGAATTAATTAATAAATTTTGTAACATCTTCTTCTGGAACTCACTAAGTTCTCTGAACTTACTTAGTTAGCTTTCCTTCTTAAGCTTGCTGTTGAGGTAAAGGAATTTCTAATGACTATGCTAGAGGACTATTGTTGTTGTGAAATTTCTAATTTTTTGTATTATTCATGACATGGGGGTGATGCTAAGATATTTAATTTTGAAGAATAGATCTAGTATTTAAACTTATGTTCATGAAAGTATGATTCTAATGAAATTACAGTGAAATATTTATTTATTTTTAAATGTACTATCATATGTAGTCCTGTACGACAAATGGTTTATATTTCATAACAACTTACACTATAGTTTAATTAGTTTGCACCAAAATTAACTTTAAAGATAATGGTTTTAAAGTAGTGACACGGCATTCTTGGTCCTCCTCAAGTATCGGTTTGGAGTGTTACAAGTTTGGTATCAGAGTTAAGGTTTAGCCGGTTCTTGAAAAAAAAACAAAGGCAGTGTCACACCCTTATCATGCATAGTACATCTCTGTCTTAGTCCTTAATGCTTTATACTAAGATAAATCTTCTTTTGTAGTGAGATAAGAAAATGTCTGATAATTCTAGAGAAGTCGCTGATGAGGAAATAGAAAGTTGCGTGCCTACCCAAGAATAAGTTACTATTGCCAACAACATCGGTAATACAAAGAATGCATTTAGAAATGTGTTTTTCTCGATGATGACTCAATTGTTCAATCAGTTTATGGGAAACAACCATGAACCTCAGCCACAACAACTATAATAACCTCATCAACCACAACCTAATGTTGATCCTATCAGAGAGATTCAAAAAAGAGGAGCCAATGAGTTCTTTGGTGATAAGAGAGATGACCTTATTGTGGCTGAGCAATGGTTATCTCAGTTGTATAGGGTTATTTAAGAGCTGAAATGTACCTTTGAAGATAGTTTCTGATGTGTTGTATCGCTGTTGGAGGGAAAAACTTACCAAAAGTGGGAAACCTTGGTTAATGCTACTCTAGAGCAAATGATTGACTAGGATTTCTTTTTAGAAAATTTTAGAGAAAGATATGTCAATCAAATGTTTGTTGAGCAGATGAAGAAGTACTTTTTGTATCTGAAACAAGGCAAAATGTTTGTTATGGAGTATGAACATGAATTCCTTAAGCTGAGTCGTTACGCTAAAAACATGTTTCAGACAGAAAAAGAAATGCGTGATAAATTTGAATGGGGGTTCAGAGATGAAATCCATGCCTTAGTGCCAACTTCAAAATGCAAGACTCTGGTAGAAATGACAGCTAAAGCCCACAAGATGGAATCGATTATCAGAGATAGAAGCAAAAGCTTTAAAACAGAAAGAATAAAGAGAGGTAGATCAAGTCCTCCACTTCCATTCAATTTTAAGAAACCTAAGGACCAAGCATTTTCAGCTTCAAGAAAGGATTCACAGGTCACATGCTAAAAATATGAAGGAATCAGTAAGCCATTGCGTCTATGGCAAGTTCTAGTGGTTCCATAATGGTAAAAAGTGAACGTGATTACTATGGTAAAAATCATGGTGGTGACTGTAGGAAGAAGAGCCTATTTTGGTTGTGGGTCCATGGATCAGTTGGTTAAGGGTTGCATCAATTGACTCATAAATTAAACATCGAAATGTCTCAACAACAGTCCCAAACATCATATTTAAAGTCCACAAAGTTCCTAAGCACAATAGGCATGCAAACAACCAAAAATCATAGCAAAACCAACATAGCATCTACCAAATTGCCTTTTATTCCCAAAACACAAATAATTAAAAGAACACCTACTAATAGCAACTAAATTTTCTAGCTTGGATCACTCCTCGAGACCATACCGCTCACACCGACACTACTTATCTGCAATGGTTAAAAGGAGTGGGTGAGCTTAACAAGCTAAGTGAATGCTTAGAACAATCACTACGCAAACAAGTCATTATGCATCGACTAAGCAGACATGTCACATATTCATACGTATTTAACTCTAATATCATATTTCACACGTTTAATTATCTTCTTTTTATACTATTACACATTTATCACATTAACCACATGATTATTTAAGCATATATCATAGTACATATAAACCATATTTAATCACATTCAGTCACATTATATGATAGTTTGACTTTTGAGGTTATGAAACACAATGTGAACTCTATCACCACACATCGAATACACGGATCTCCAACACACCAAAATGACTCATAAAGTCGAACATGTCCCATAAGTGAAGCATATAGCTAACACTCTCTAATACACCAAACACACATATCCCGGTGAATAGAGCTTAGCTCACATTCCCTTATCTCTTCGAAACCGTCCCTGGGCCTCAACACCCCAAAATCACATCACAAATGTCAGTACTCACAATCCTATGGCATGCCAACTATATCCAACGGATTCATAAGGTCACAAGGCCAAAATATCCACATTATTATCACATTTTTACTTATCGATTTTTCGCACAAATTTACTGGATATTCACATCGTTAACACATTATAATCACTGTCACATGGTATGAAAACATACTCACATATTTAATGTCACATGGCATGAATAACATACCCACATATTCTCTTTCACAACAATTATCACAAGCTTATAGCACATATCATATCATATCATATCATATCATATCATATCATCTCATATATGTTCATATTTTCACAATTGCACAAGCACACATATATCACATTTAATCATAGGCGTGAGAACACTTACTCTCAGAATTTAGAGTAGGGGTTTAGGCTACCTCTAAATTCCCAATTACATAATGAATCATCTATGAGCATCGATTCTAAAACACTCACCAAAATATATGATTTCGCCGAAAAAACAAAAGCTCAAACAAGCTCTTTTTTGCCTTTGTCTCTACTCGTTAAAGGTCTTATTGAATCTAACATTTCAATAAGACAACCCACACAAACATACAATCAACAATCAGTCATTAACTCACCTTAAATAGTAAAAAACAATAGTTTAAGCTATGTTCTCTTTTAACCGAAACCTTCAACATAAAAAATTTTAAATTCATATACCTCGGCCTACACTTAATGTTTTTGCATGAAACAAATTCTGTTCATCTACATATTCATCTACAACTAATTCCCAAACTTTAAACTACACGAAACTACACGTTTCAAGGTATCGACATTTATCAACAAGTTTTGGCCATTATGACAAAAATCCATTAATACTTGAAAAATATTTAACGACACTTCAAAGTAGCTTTAGAAACCTTCTAATCATCTTTAAAAAGTTGAAAAATAGATTGAAACCACATTTTAATCCACAATCCCGAAATTCACCATTAACAACCAACTTTTTGGCTTTTACTTAAAACTTGCATTTTAATGGCTAAAAATTTAGCTTAAGACACTAGATATTATTTAAAACTATTAGAAGGATGAATGATTACCTTCGATGGAAGAAGAACAAACTTTGACGCAAATCCAAGAAAACCCACTATTGAAGAAGATGATGAAATTAGTGAGGTTTTTGGGTGTTTTTCTTGGTTCCAATTGAGATTTATGGTTCAAATGATGTTGCAAATCAAGAGAGATTAGGATTTGGAAGTAAAAATAGATAGGGAAAGTTGGAAGAATGGAAGGGACGACAAGAACAACTATGGGGATTTTAAAATTCTGAGTAAATTGCTTCATAAAAACTCTCAGTTCTGACACTTTTACAAAACAATCCTATTTTCAAAATTAAAGGTATTTAAAATTAATTTTAAGAAATTGACTTAATTTCCTAATAGCCATTGTCGAAAACATTATCGATTACCAACCTTATGAAATTCTGAGCACATATAAGCTAAAATTCTTAAAATACCCTCAAATATTCTAAGCCTAATTTTGGGGTGTTACAATTCTCCCTCTCTAAAAACAATTTCGTCCTCAAAATTACTTGAACTACACATATAAGGATATTGTTGTCTCATTGCCTCTTTCGCTTCCCAAGTAGCCTTTTCAGTCTTGTGGTTGCACCACAAAACTCTAACCAACAAAACCCTCTTGTTACACAAAATCTTCTCTTTACGAGCTCGAATCTCAATCAGTTCTTTTTTATAAGTGAGAGCAGGTCGAAAATTGATTTCCTCTACTAGCATAATATGCAATGGATCTGAATGATACTTTCGAAGCATAGACACATGGAAAACATCATGAATTCGCTCAAGTTCTGGTGACAACTTAAGTTTTTAAGCTACCGGTCCAATCCTCTCAACAACTTCATATGGTCCCACATACTTAAGACTCAATTTAGCCTTTATTGGTAGCTCAACGGATATGCAAGTCGTGCAAGTATACACGTCGAACAAGTAATAAAGTAATGAGTGAGATCGTCTCCACAGGGATTAGATAGGTATAATTTGGTCGAGCTATTATAATTAAGTTTTATTAATGCTAAAGCAAAATAATAAGAAGAATGCAGTGGTAAAATGAGAAAATGATGATGTATAAAATGTGCAAAACAAAACAAGTAAACAGAATAAGAATGCCACGGCAAAATCACTAAGAAAAAGGGTTAAGAAACTATAATGTTAATTAGGATGGTTGAGATTACTAATGGATCTACATTCACTAACTATTAATGCCACGACAAATTCGTGAATATTCTACTACTCGATAGGTTTCTACAGTAGTCTTCTTCCCTCGAGAGTAAGACCTTGAGTTACCTTCCTTAGGACACTATATGTTTATAGGCTTTGAGTTCACTACCACTAATATTTCCTACCATCATTTGTATGAGATAAGGCTCTATGTCTAGAGGTTGCTACAAATAAGTGATTAATCATTCACTCATATTATTAAACTCTTATCAAGTTTACCTAACCCTATCAGAATTAAGTTATCTTTATCAACCTACCGCACATTCGTCAATGTACAACTGTATATAACATGAAATATCATTGAATAAAATAGTAGAACAAAAACTTAAACTTTAAATATTAATAAAAATAAAGGTTTCATCAAAGTAATCTTGAGCCTAAGAGATTTAGCTCATGGTTGGGCAAATCAAGTTTGAGTTTAATATGATAACCAACATCATCAATAATAAATAAGCTTTAAAAGAAGCACGGTAAGAAACAAAGGAGGAAATCTAATATGACGACTTTTGCCTATCCAACTCTCAACATAGGCAGCGCAATGTCTTGGTCCCTGCCCAATACTTTTTGTTTCATCCAAGGCTACTGTCCTAGTTTGCTTTAGGCTACCCCCTACATTAGGGTTCTGTACTCGGCTTTTATAAGTTTCACATTCTAAGGTAGGTCTATCAACCCACGATCCTTCCTCTATTTTTTAGGTAGATATATCTAGTACACGTACATGTAGGGCTAAGAGCGGTATTCGTTAAGTGCTGACTAGGCATCTTCCTAGCATTGTCACGGCATTTTTGTTGGCAAACTATCCATACTTTGCCAAGACAAACCTTCAACCTTTGCATTTTTTTTCTACACTCTGCACTTGCCAAAAAATCGCCAAACAAATCCCTCCCATAAGTGATTAAAAGCAACATGTAATAACAATCAAGCACAATCCAAGCTCTTCAATGCAATGCTTTAAAAGTGCAAATGCAATATCCTAAAATGCAACTTAAAGCACTTACGTACAGGAAATTAACTAAGTCTAAGGGCATGAAATATAAGTCCTTTCAAGAGTTATCACCCTTCCTTCCGAACCTCAAAACCTTTCCCCATAGAGAAACTTTCAAGATCACCTTATCACCAAATTGAAACTCAACGTCTCGATATTTCAAAACCGCATAAGATTTCTACCTATTTCTTGTTGCTTTCAACTTTTCACAAATCAACTTCACATTCTCTTCAATCTCTCGAACTAATTCCAGTCCAACAACCCTCTTTTCATCTAATTCTGTCTAACACAAAGGAGTCCTACACTTCCTACCATACAACGCCTCAAACGGTGCTATACAAATACTCACTTGAAAACTATTATTGTAAGCAAAATCTGCTAAAGGCAGATATCGCTCCCAACTACCACTGAACTCAATCACACAACTTCAGAACATATCTTCTAACACTTGAATTACCCTATCAGATTGGCCATCCATTTGGGGGTGATAAGCCGTACTGAAAGTAAGTTTCGACCCCAAAACCTCTTCCAAAACCTCGACATAAAATGCGGATCTCTATCGGAGATGATATAAACTGAAACTCCATGAAGACGTACAATCTCCATAACATACAACTCTGTCAACTTCTACAAACAATAATTGGTATGCACTGCCAAGAAATGCACACACTTCAAAAAATGATCTACTATAACCCAAATCGAATCCTTCTTCGATGGCGTTAAAGGAAAACCTTAAACAAAATCCATAGTAATTCTTTCCCACTTCCATTCAGGAATCGTAACCGGTTACAAAAACCCTGAAGGAAATTGATGTTCAGCTTTCACCTTTTGATACACCAAACATCGAGCCACGAAGTTCTTAACATCACGCTTCAACCTAGGCCACCAATAAATCTCACGGAGATTAAGATACATTTTACCACTACCAGGATGCATAGCGTAAGGGCTGTTGATACGGTCATTGAAAGTACCAAAAATATCCTATCCCTAATAAATAATGAAAAAGAATAGTAAAAGGGAAGTAAGGTCAAATCCTCAGGGACTGGATTTGCACAATATCTTGTTTCATGAAATCCCAAGCAAAATCTTGCCTAAGAAAACCTGCGTTCCTGGAAAAAAAATAAGAAAATAACAGAATTAAAGGTTTGGATTTGGAAACGAAAAATAAAATAAAAAACAGAATTAAGAATATTGAATCGAAAATTCTAGAAATTAAAAATAAAGTTGAGAAAAAGGAAATTCTTATAGAAGGTTCCAGCCTCCAGTTGTCTCGTTCCCCCTTGGGTTCAATCCTCGGCTTTAAATGATCCTTCCCAAACCGAATAAGCCAGTTATAGTGGAAGAAGACGCCTACGACCACCAGCTCCAAGGATTTAGACTTTCGATTTAGTGGAACCTGACTCTAGCCAACAATCGCTTCTGTGGGATTGTCTTATGCTAGATCAACGCTTCTCAATGGTGAATCCCGCGCCATTTTGTCTCTTGGGCTCACCAACCTCTGATGCAATAAGCTAACGAACCGACTGTACAACCTTCCTAAAACATACAAAGCAGCCGCCTTTGCATACATTGAAAAGCTTACTTCTTAAGGGATATAGACGGAAACGTCAGCCCCGTAGTGTGAAGAAATATGAATACTCGGCGAGGAGGCTAAGTACAGACTCTAAGCCTCAAGAACCATTTTTGGGGAATATCGACAACCTTCAGCTAGATGAGTTTAGTGGCTCATGGTTGTGGTGGAAAAGAAAATAAATAAAATAAAGATGGAGATTTTATTGAAAGGAAATATGAGAACAGCAAAAGCCTAGACTTTTGAGGAGAAAGTGTTTACAAAAAAATATGGATGCCTTTTGAGTCACTTCACCCCCTATTTATAGTGCTAGGGGAGATAGTCTAATCCTACTTAAAGTCCCAAAAGATAAATACATTTAATTGAAGATAAATAAAGATAAATAAA
This sequence comes from Gossypium raimondii, assembly GCF_025698545.1. NCBI lineage: Eukaryota > Viridiplantae > Streptophyta > Magnoliopsida > Malvales > Malvaceae > Gossypium > Gossypium raimondii. Next base: position 50,254,769 of record NC_068567.1, on the reverse strand, counting down.
ATCCTAAAATTAAATAATCCTTAATAATTATCTTAATATTAATTATCCTAATATAATTAAAACAGAGTCTGATAGAAGAAAATCTCTTCTTTTTGCATTTCAACCATTGTTTCCTCCATGCTTGCACTTTTGGCACCAAATTTTCCTTGTGTCGCAGATTGGCCTATTTTATCTCTAAATTCACGCTTTTTGCCCTTAACTTTGCTTTTGCCTCAAATTTAGTCCCTGTGAGATAAAAGATCATAAATAGCTCAAATTAGCAAGATTGTACTCAGAATAAATACATAATTAATACATAAAAATACGTTATTCTAGAGTGTTATCAAATTCCCCCTACTTAGCCCATGCTTGCCCTCAAGTATGGTTCCTATCTACTGTGAAAGTTAGATTCTGCCATAAAAAAAATACCACTCCAAGGTTTTACAAAAATCAGTCAAAAATGCATATGAAAAATAAAAAGAACCCTAAGCTTGCTTGAAGTAAAACAAAAAAATTTCTCTAATTAATACACACAAAAATTAGAATCGACTTGAATTATTTAATGAAAATTAGGTAAATTACCAAACCTACCAAGACACCTTATTTGTTTCCTCCTTTAGTCCCCAAATTATATTTTTTCTTTTTATTTTTCTTTTTTATTTATTTTGATTTTTATTTATTTATTATTTATATTTTTATGCTTTAGGAATATACTGAACCTTTTGACGCAAAGAGAGATGACAGCTAAGCACCCCACCCCGGTTACTTAGCCCAGCAGATTCCTAATTTATTATAATTTTTTCTTAAGAACACATCGAACCTTTTGACGCGAAGAGAGATGACAGCCAAGCACCTCACCCCGGTTATTCAACCCAACATGTTCTTAAAAATTAATTCTGTTTAGTGGAGTTTTACCTAACACGTCACACAACCTTTTGAAGCGAAATAGGATGACAACCTAAGCACCCTACCTCGATTACTCAGTCAGTCACGTTTTTAAGCTGCACTCATAACCACGGAAACATTAAACGACATTTTAATAATAATTTTTTATGAGAACTTTAAAGAAAAAAATAATCAAGTGTCAAAAATAAGTTTCAGTAATTACCTTAATAGTCATAAACATATTTTAACATGCAAACATATTAAGTGTCCACTTTGTATTAAACTTGATTAATTTTACTAAAAGCAAGATAAAGTCAACTCTATGAATCATAATTATTTTTAGCGTAATAAGAATAAAACAGTGGAGATGGCATCAATTATGGAAAATCCGTAATTTCCTCAGAAAACAAGAATCATGCTTGTAGGTCAAACAGTAGGCAATTCTTGGTAAAAATCTTGGGCATGAAAAGAGGCAGGAGATTCTAAAAAAAAATGGACAAAATGGAGCCTCAAGCAGCAACACCGCCAAAAGTAATCATAGCAAGCAACAACAACCAAAATCACAGCAGAAAATGACAGTAATAACGAAAAGTACCTCTCCCTACTGAAAGCACATTGTCCTCAATGTGGATGAAAAGAAATAAATAGGTAGAAAAGTTTAGAAAAACTCCCCGTGTTGTTACTGTCGATCGCATATGATGCTGGGGTGCAGAGAAATGGCGCCGTCGTGGGTTCATGGTGAAGGAGGGCTCGGCGGTAGCATGGCTACGGGTCTGAACCATGGTGGTGGCGATCGATGGTGAGGGAGAATGGTGGAGGGAAGAACGGCGGCTATGGTGGTTTTGTGGGAAAAGAAGAAAATGTTTTAAAATTTTAGGGAATTTTAGGGTTGGGGGGTTAATTTGTGCTGAGGGGTGGTGCTTGGGTGCAGGGATAAGGGTGGTTGGCTGCAAGAATAGGGTAGTTTGGCTGCAGGCATTCTGGGCTGGAATAGAGTCTGTTTGGTACCATGGATAAGGCTGTTTGGTTCTATTTTTCTAGCTTTTTCCTTTTTCTTCGCATTTTCACTCTGTTTTATCTAAGTAAAAGAATATAAATTTATTAATATCCAAATAAGTAATAAATAATAAAATAAAATAAAGTAATAAATAAAGTAAAGAAAATAAAATAAATGATAAATAAATAATAAAAAACAAAAAAAATTTGGGTTGCCTCCCAACAAGCACTTGTTTAACGTCGTTAGCTCGACGCCATTATTGGTTCTATGCTAGTTCCAAATGGATTTTCTCAACCGTGTGGGCTTGAAAATTCCCATAAAATGGCTTCAACCGCTGGCCATTGACTACGAACCGCTTTCCAGATTCTTCACTCTCGATTTCAATCGCTCTATGTGTGAACACTTTAGTAACAATAAAAGGTCCTTGCCATCGTGATCGAAGCTTACCTGGGAATAACTTTAACACGGAGTTATAAAGTAAAACTTTTTGTCCTACCGAAAAATGCTTCTGAGCTATTCTCTTATCGTGAAACAACTTTGTCTTATCTTTATAAATGCGAGCATTCTCGTAGGCATCATTGTGAATTTCTTCTAACTCTTGGATGTCTAATTTCCTTTCCTTTCCTGCGGGTTCTAACTCCATGTTACATTGTTGAACGACCCAATAGGCTTTATGTTCCAATTCGACCGGAAGGTGGCAAGCTTTTCCAAAAACAAGTCGATACGGGGTCATGCCAACTGGTCCCTTATACGCAGTCCGATAGGCCCAAAGTGCGTCATTTAGCCGAAGGCTCCAATCCTTTCGGTTGGGATGAACTATTTTCTCCAAAATAGTCTTGATTTCCCTATTTGAGACCTCGACTTGACCGTTCGTTTGGGGATGGTAAGCCGTGGTTATACGGTGGTGGACTCAGTATTTTACCAATAGTGCATCCATGGCCTTATTGCAAAAGTGGGTGCCACGATCACTGATTAGGGCTCGAGGTGTGCCAAACCTGGAAATAATAGTTCGTTTTAGTAACTCCACAGCAGTTTTGGCATTATCATTGTGAGTAGGCTTTGCTTCTATCCACTTAGAAACATAGTCTATTGTAAGAATTATATATACATGGCTAAATGTAGAAATAAATAGGCCCATGAAACCGATACCCCATACATCGAAGATTTCGCATACATGAATCGGAGAAAGGGGCATTTGATTTCGTTTAGTTATGTTACCTGTATGTTGGCAGCTATCGTAAGACTTACAGAAGTTATATGCGTCTCAAAAAATTGTAGGCCAATATAGCCCACATTCTAACACCTTATGAGAGGTCCGCTTAGGGCCAAAGTGACCTCCGCAAGCTTCAGCATGACAAAAATTAAGGATAGAAGTTACCTCGGTTTTTGGAACACATCTTCGTATTATCTGGTCTGAATAGTGTTTCCACAAGTATGGGTTATCCTAAATGAAATTTCGAGCATCACGTCTAAGCTTGTCCCTCACGAAACGTGCTAACTCAGTGGGTAACGATCCTATGGCTAAAATGTTTACTATATCTGCATACCATGAGAGAGTACCTCGGTTAAAAATAGGCTCTCATCAGGGAATTCTTCCTTAATAGGGATGTTGTCAAAAGGTACTTTTATTCTGCTTAAGTGGTCAGCCACTAAATTCTCTCATCCCTTTTTTGTCTCGAATCTCGATGTCAAATTCTTGGAGCAGCAAAATCAACCTAATGAGCCTCGATTTTTCTTCCTTCTTCGCGATCAAGTACCTGAGGGCTGCATGATCAGAAAAATAATTACTTTAGATCTCAATAAATAAGGTTGAAATTTACCTAAAGCAAATACAACTGCTAAGAGTTCTTTTTCCGTAGTGGTGTAGTTGCTCTGCACAGCATCTAGGGTTTTCGAGGCATAACATATGATATGTGGTTCTTTGTCTATCATTTTCCCCAACACAGCTTCTACACCGCGCTCATTGGCATCACACATAATTTTAAACGGGTATTTCCAATCTGGCAGTTGCATTATAGGAGCGAAGACTAACTTTTTCTTGAATGTATCAAATGCCTCCTTACATTTTGGGCCAAACTCAAATTTCTTATCCTTCTGCAACAACTCACACAGTGGTTCAGCTACCTTCGAGAAGTTCTTTATGAAGCACCTGTAGAACCCTGCATGACCAAGGAAAGAACGAATTTCCCTCACAGTGGAGGGATAAGGCAAAGAATTTATAATATCAATTTTGGCCTTATCGACCTCAATTCCTTTAGATGAAACTACATGACCCAGAATTAAACCCTTTTCTACCATAAAATGACACTTTTCATAATTAAAAACAATATTAAATTCTATGCACCTACTCAAAATTATCGTTAGGTTTTTAAGGCATTCATCAAAACAATTCTCATATACAATAAAATCATCCATAAAAACTTTAATAATTTTTTCCACATATTTGGAAAATATACTCATCATGCATCTCTGGAAGGTGGCTGGTGTATTGCAAAGACCGAATGGCATCCTTCTGTACGTAAATGTACCGAATTAGAATGTAAAAGTGGTCTTTTCGTGGTCCTCCGGTGCAATTGGAATTTGAAAGAAACCTGAGTATCCATCAAGACAACAAAAGTGAGTTTTTCTGGCTAATCTTTCGACCATTTTATCTATAAAAGGAAGAGGGAAATGATCTTTTCTAGTGTATAAGTTCAACTTCCTGTAATCAATGCAGACGCGCCACCCATTTTGTACTCGAGTAGGTACCAAGTCACCTTCAGCATTTTTCTTTACTGTCACACCCGTTTTCTTGGGCACGACTTGTACCGAACTTACCCACCTACTGTCAGAAATAGGGTAAATTATGTCAGCATCTAGAAGCTTGATTATTTCCTTTTTTACTACCTCCATCATATTCAGATTTAGCCATCTTTGCGCCTCTTGCCACATTTTCATGTCTTCCTCCAAGTAGATCCTATGTGTGCACGTCAAAGGGCTTATCCCTTTTAAGTTTGCAATGGTCCAGCCAATCGCCTCCTTATGACTTTTTAGTACATGAACCAAACTTCCTCTTCATGTGTGGAGATTCTATTGGAGACTATGACTGGTAGGGTATTACCTTTCCCCAAAAATGCATATTTTAGATGCTTAGGAAGCGGTTTCAACTCCAACTCTGGCGCCTGTATAACAAAATGTAACAATTTAGTATTTAGAGATAATAACTCATTAACAAATTCAAAATTATCAAGTTCATAATTATCTCTATAAATTGACTCATAATTCTCTTCCACTAAAGAGTCAATTATGTCGATACGATTTACGCTCAAGATTTTGCTTGAATGGCTAATGGCGTTGTAGACATTAAACTTTACGATCTCCTCATCAAACTACATCGTGAGAGTTCCACTTGGAACGTCGATTTTAGTACTAGCTGTACTAAGGAACGGTCGACCCAGCAGGAGATCTGAAGGTCCAGGAGTGCTATCCTCCTCCATTTTGATCGAATAAAAATCTGCAGGGAAAATAAGCTCGTTAACTTTTACCAGAACATCCTTAAGGACTCCTTCTGGATGCACAATAGACCTGTTCGCCAATTGAATGATAACACCTATTTTTGTCAAAAAACCCGTGTTAAGTGATTCATAAATAGAATATGGCATTACATTTATAGAAGCCCTTAGATCACACATAGCCTTTTTAATTCCCAGATGGCCTATTTTCCATGGTATTGCAAACATGCCCCTATCCTTGTATTTTGCCAGCATTTTCTGCTGTAACACCGCGGATACATTCTCACCAACATTCCCCCTTTCATTACCAATTAACTTTCACTTGTTGGTGCAAAGCTCTTTAAGAAATTTAGCATACCGCGATATTTGCTTGATGGCGTCCAACAGTGGAATCTTGATCTCGACATTCCTAAATGTTTTGAGGATTTCCTTGTCCTGTTTACCTCTTCGACACTCGTTGAATCGTTCTGGAAATAGAGGTTGAATTTTAGGCAATGAAGGCTTCAGTCAGACCTGTTCATCTTTCTCAGGTTTTTCCTGGGCGATTTCTTGCCCAAGATTCCTATCAGGAATCAGTTTCAATACCTTTCCACTTCGCAACATCACTGCATTCGCATTTTGTCTAGGTTTGGTTCTGTTTGTGACGGCAGCTTCCCTTGAGAGGTCAATTTCTCGATCAATATGGTCAACTCTCTGATGGATGTCTCAATTTTTTATTGGAAATCATTCGTCTCTTTTTGGAAATTAAGAGTTTGTTGTTGGATTCGCAGTTGAAAATCAAGAACATTAGTTGCTAACTTATTGACCACGGTTTCTAGAGAATTACCTGAACCTTGCGGCTGTTACAAAAACCAATTTTGGTATGGATGATTATTTCGTAGATTGGCCCCATAACTTACGTTAGGATGGTCCCTCCACCCTGGGTTGTAGGTATTAGCGTAGGGGTCGTATCACCTTTGTGGCGGCCCAGGGAAATTTCCTACAGCATCCAGATGGACCATGGTATCATCATACAAACTGGGACATGCATCAGTTGCATGATTAGGTGTAGTACATATTCTGCATAACCGGGCTGTCTTTGCTTTTTCTGCAATAAGAGAGTTCATCATATTATTAAGTCTATCAACTTTATCCTCTAAGATTGAATTACTTAGCTAGTGAACCCTTCTAGGGGGTTCAGTATTGGCTCAAAACTGCTGAGAATTTGCAGCCATCGTGGAGATCAAGTGTCTCGCTTGTTGGAGAGTCATGTTGACTAATGCTCCTTCACTAGCGGCGTCTACCATATTTATCTCCATGGGCTTCAAACCTTCGTAAAAGTATTGGAGGAGAAATTGCTCCGTTATACCATGCTGTGGGTAGCTTGCACACAACTTCTTAAACTGCTCCCAATAATTGTAAAGGGACTCAACTTCTTTTTGCCTTATTCCAATGATCTCTCTTCTTAGCTCAGTTGCTCAAGACGCTGGAAAAAACCTGTTAAAAAAAAACCAGATAGATCAGCCCAAGTTGTAATAGATCTAGGGAGTAAATAAAATAACCATTCCTTAGCGGAATCTGCTAGAGAGAAAGGGAAATCACGCAATTTAATCTGATCCTCAGTTTCCCCCTAAGGTTTCATGCTAAGACAAACCATATGAAACTCTTTCAGATGCTTGTGGGATTTTCATTTTGCAAACTACGAAAAGTTGGCAGTAACTGGATTAGATCTGACTTCAACTCAAAATCGGTATCCACAGTAGGATACGTGATGCACAATCATGGTTTTTTTGTCGGAGCTTCTGCCAGTTGCCGAATCGTTTGAGCCATTGGTTGGTGTGCTAGATTCGGCTTTTCGTTAACCCTAGCGTTAAACACTTTTTCTGGTGAGTCGACTTCTACTTTTTCGCTTTCAAGTGTTCAAGTAGGGTTTTCGTTAACCCTGGACTCAACTTTGTTGTCGTCTCCGATTTCTGGCGGTGGGTTACTTTGAGTTCCAACCACTGCTGAATACTTTTTCCGTAACTTTGTCTCCCTGTGATTGGCTCTAGCAGTCTTCTTAATTTTTGAATCGAACGCTAGAGTACCTGGAGCAGATCTGGTCATAAGAAACAAAAAAAAACAATATTAGTACGTTGCCACTCCCTAGTAACAGCGCCACAATTTGATGCGGTCATTGAAAGCACCAAAAATATCCTATCCCAAATAAATAAGGAAAAATAATAGTAAAAGGGAAGTAAGGTCAAATCCTCAGGGACTGGATTTGCAGAATATCTTGTTCCGTGAAATCCCAGGCAGAATCTTGCCTAAGAAAACCTGCGTTCCTAGAAAAAAATAAGAAAATAACAGAATTAAAGGTTTGGATCTAGAAACGAAAAATAAAATAAAAACATAATTAAGAATATTGAATCGAAAATTCGAGAAATTAAAAATAGAGTTGAGAGAAAAGAAATACTTATGGGAGGTTCCAGCCTCCAGTTGTCTCATTCTGCCTTGGTTTCAATCCTCTGCTTTAGATGATCCTTCCCAAACCAAATAAGCCAGTTATAGTGGAAGAGGACGCCTACGACCACCAGGTCCAAGGATTTAGACTTACAATTTAGTGGAACCTGACTCTAGCCAACAATCGCTTCTGTGGGATCATCTTATGCTAGATCAACGCTTCTCAATGGCGAATCCTGTGCTATTTTGTCTATTGGGCTTGCCAACCTCTAACGCAGTAAGCTAACGAACCAACTGTGCAACCTTCCCAAAACATACAAATCAGCTGCCTTTGCATACGTTGAAAACCTTACTTCTTAAGGGACATATGATGAATACTCGGCGAGGAGGCTAAGTACGGACTCTAAGCCTCAAGAACCCTTTTTGGGGAATATCGACAACCTTCGGCTAGATGGGTTTAGTGGCTCATGGTTGTGGTGGAAAAGAAAATAAATAAAATAAAAGTGGAGATTTTATTGAAAGGATATATGAGAAGAACAAAAGCCTAGACTTTTGGGGAGAGAGTGTTTACAGAAAAATATGGATGTCTTTTTAGTCACTTCACCCCCTATTTATAGTGTTAGGAGAGATAGTCTAATCCTACTTAAAGTACCAAAAGATAAATACATTTAACTGAAGATAAATAAAGATAAATAAAATCCTAAAATTAAATAATCCTTAATAATTATCTTAATATTAATTATCCTAATATAATTAAAATAGAGTCTGATAGAATAAAATCTTTTTTTTTTGAATTTCAACCCTTGTTTCCTCCATGCTTGCACTTTTGGCACCAACTTTTTCTTTTGTCACACATTGGCCCATTTTATCTCTAAATTCACACTTTTTACCATTTATTTTGCTTTTGCCTCAAATTTAGTCCCTATGAGGTAAAAGATCATAAATAGCTCAAATTAGAAGGATCATACTCAGAATAAATACATAATTAATACATAAAAATACGTTATTCTAGAGTGTTATTAGCTACTATTCACCTCAGTAAGGATCGCTTGTCTTAAATCCACATCTTGCGGCATACACAATCTATCTTGGAAATTCAAGGTACCTGTAAAGCCCCAAAATTTTAATTTTGGGTATTGTGAATGTGTGACACAAACATCTATCAGCTTTAGTGGTTATATGTTCTCGGGTGTTTGAGAGGTCCCAAGTTCAAGCCAGGACTTGGGCAAATTTTGGTATTTTTATGATAAGCCCTATCTTTGGTCAGTGGGCTTTTAAGTAAAAGTTTGCAAATAATTAACAGAATGGGCCTGCTGTTCTGGTAGGTAAGTGGAGTGTTGGTGTGAGGGAGGTCATGGGTTCGAATCTTTGGGACAGCAAAGGTTGTATTTTTGCTCTAAATTTCAGCAAGAGTTGTGCTAAACCGAGTTTTTGAGTGGTGGATGTGTAGTGGGAAGTGAGGGAGCGATTTTAGGAGTGAATTAGCGGATTATGGAGGATAATATCCAAAATCTGATCACTTATTCCTTTTTCGAAAAAAAAAGAGTCATTTTTCTCTCCATCTTTCAGACGTTTTCTCTCCCCCATCTCTACCAACTTTTTTTTTTCCTTACTTCTTACTCGATTATCTTTTCTTTTCTTTCCTTTACTTCCGAAATTCCCTTGTTCCCCCTAAATCATTTTTTCCTCTTGATTTCGTAGCGTTAAATAGCACTTGTGCAAATTTAGTAAGTTGTTGGGTATCATTTTAAGAGATTATTTTGTGTTCAATAGTCTAATTTCGGGGTGTTGGCAGCAGCATTTCACAAGAATTAAGGCTCTCCTCGAGATTTTCATAAACGTACCGATTTAAAGTTTTTGCGGTAAATGTTAATCGTTTTATGAGTAAGTATTTCAGTTTCAGGATTTTGATTAATCGCAAGGTAAAACTGATTATGGTGTTATTTGTTAAATTATAGGCTTTGGCATGCTCGGATACTATTTTAGCATCAAACAAAACCAGGTGTGTACGCGAAACACAAAAATAAGGGATTCGACAAAATGCTGAAATAGCTTGCTGTTTGGACAGTAGTAATAGGCTAACTTTGAAAAATCACCATAAATTTTGGAAACCGAATTAGATGGTCAAAAAATATGGGATTAAAGATATTTGAGTCTAGCTTCTCATAGAAGAAACAAAGTAAGCAAAAGAATTTTATATGATGAGATAATTTAATTTTAGTGAGATACAATCAGAATGATTTTGGAATCCCCTATCCTGACTTTGAAAATTATTAAAAATTGTATAAAAATAATTATGGGTTATAAATTATATGTTTAAAATCCTGAATGAGTCTACTTTCAAGAGAAATAAACGAAATCATCATCCAAATTTTGTACGAGAAGATAATTAATTTTTAGTGTAGAAAGGTCGAAACTGTCAGACAGCAGAACATGGGAAACTTTAAAGAATAAAATGTACTTATTGGCTACACCAACAATTCTGAAAATTTTATGGTAAGAAGATATGTGAGTCTGGTTTTAGGGAAAATTTTGAAATCTTAATTCAAAATTCTTTAGCTGAAGATAAAAATAACTTAGAAACAGTGACTCAAGTAGATAGCTTTGAAGGATTATATGAGTAAATAGTGGAAACATATATGAATAATTAACTAGCACGAGTTACATTAAAATGGATCATGAGGCCAAGCCCAATTTGGGTCATGTGGGCCACACGGGCGAACATCATGGGCTTGTAGGCCGATTTTCACTGTTTAACTGATAAGGTTGCACGGGTCGCCCAAGTCGACTGTGAACCTACTGTAGGGTCAGTAAGCTTACTAGACCCCTAATTAACTGAAATGACTGTATGATTGATATGATTAAGCCTGATGATGTCCCACTGATTTGATACTGTATGCCCTGTTTACATGCATGATATTATGTTATAGCATGTCATATCTGTATATTGCATTGCATTGGGTTGGGGGATTATAATGTTCGGAGGAAGTGTGCTGAAAGGCATCGAGCCTAATTTACTGGCAGCTTAGCTGTAAACTACTGTCTAGTGCTGCATTCAGTACTACTGGGAATGTAGGGATGGGTGGGTTGATTATATCCCCACATGGAGTACAGGGTTGGACGGAGATGGTGTGTAGAGGCTGGATGGGGTAGGATTTTTGTGACTGCATATCTGTTACTGCTACTGGTACTGTGATGGGCTAAAGCCTTACTGCATGACTATTTTTGTACTAAGATGGGCTAAGGCCCAAACTAGACTGATACTGATACTGAAAAGGGCTTAAGCCCAGACTATGATTATTTGTTTACTGTCTGTTCATTTGTATGGGAATTACACACTGAGTTTACGTAAACTCACCCATTTTGTTTAATCTGTACAGGTAATCCCCAGATTTAGGTAGATTGGCGCGGTGGAGGACTCAGTGGTAGCCACACGACTTCTTTTGCACTATTTATTACCTATTTATGATTTTACTTTTATTTGGGAGTATTTTGCTGTAATTATGGCCTTTACGGATTTTTTTTCAATTTAGTTTTTATACGGTTTTATGATTTAAATCTGCGAGTGTTAGGTAAAACTCGGGTTCTCAAATTAAATTAATGTTTTATGAAAAATACCACGAATATGCAAATTGTTTAAAAGCTTCCGCAATAAGAAAAATGTTTTGAAATTGAATAATAATTTGTAAATGAATAATGATTTGGAATCGAACGACACGATTTGAAATTAACATAAGATAATGAAAAATATGGTTAAATAGAAAAGGGGATTTAGCGACGACGTTTTTTTTGAAAAGCACTACCTTGTGACATCGTTAGATTCGACCATAACGTCTAGGCCGGGTCTGGGGTGTTACAATAGCTTCTACATCAACATCAAAGTTTCCCTTAACACTTTACTCTACTTGACGAATCCTCTTCAACAAATCTACATCTAAAGGTTACTTCTACTTAATTTATTGAGCCAAAGTTGGCCTCAGTTGAAGTTCAGCTAACAAACCACCATCACTAGCCAAAATCAAGTGCGCAAACATAGCTCTCAACTCCGACATCGATTTCCTACTCAAATTTTTAGCAACAACATTCGCCTTGCCCGGATGATACTCAATCACACAGTCATAGTCCTTCAAAAGCTCAATCCAACACGTTTGCCTTAAATTCATGTCCTTTTAGGTGATGAGGTACTTAAGGATCTTATGATCCGTGTAAATAACACATTTTTCTCCATACAAATAATTGCTGCAAATCTTAAGTGCAAATACCATAGCATCTAAGTCCAAATCATGGGTAAGATAATTATGCCCATGCATTTTCAACTGTCTCGAACCACAATCCACAACTTTACCCTTTTGCATCAACACACAACCAAGACTCGAATACGAAACATCACTATAAACCACAAAATCTTTTCCAGGTTCTGCTTGAATCATTACAGTGCCTTAGCCAAAACTGCCTTAAGTTATTCAAAACTCTTCTGTCTCACATCAGTCCATTCAAACACCATATATTTCTGAAGTAGTTTCGTTAAGGGTGCAGCAATAAGGGAAAACCCTTCAACGAATCTACGATAATAACTAGATAAACCCAAAAAACTCTGCACTTCGGTAATACTCCTAGGCAGCTTCTATTCCAAGATCTCCTCAATATTCTTAGGATCCACTTGAATCCCTTCTGTCGATACCACATGTCCTAAAAATGCAACTTTCTTAAGCCAAATTTCACACTTACTCAAATTAGCAAACAACTGTTTATCCTTCAAAATCTGCAAAACAACCTTTACAGGCTCATCATGGTCCTACTTAGAAAGAAAATACACCAAAATATTATCTATGAAGACCACCACAAACTGATCCAGGTACGAATGAAACACTCGGTTCATCAAATCCATGAACACACCAGAGGCATTAGTTAAACCAAATGGCATCACTAAAAACTCATAATGCCCATACCGAGTCCTAAAAGTTGTTTTCAGAACATCAGACTCCTTCACCTTTAACTGATAATACTCAGACCAGACTCTTAAAAACTCATAATTCTCATTGTACCGTCTTTCTTCTTCAAAAACAAAACCGATGCACCTTACGGAGATACACTTAGTCGAATGAACCCTCTATCAAGAAACGCTTGCAACTAAATCTTTAAATCTTTGAGCTCCTTTGGGGTCATGCGATAAGGCATAATAGACACCGGTGTAGTACTAGGATAGTGCTCAATACCGAACTCAACTTCACGATCCGGTGACAAACTAGACATCTCTTCAGGAAACACATCAGGAAAATCCTTCACGATAAGAATATCCTGAACTCTCAACTCCTTACTAACCAGATTCATTACATAGGCTAAGTAAAATTCATAACCCTTCCCCATCATCTTTTCAGCCTTCATTGTCGAAACTACATTAGACAAAAATCCCCGTCTTTTACCAACTACAACAATTTTCATCCCATCACTATTCTTCAATGTAATTCACTTCGTTTCAAACTCTACCTTAGCCTGATGCTCAGTCAACCAGTCCATACCCAGAATAACATTAAAACCATAAAATGGTAGTTCCATAAGATCCATAGAGAAAACATGCCCTTTTATCAAAAGGGGACATCTACGATAAACTTTATTCACAATGAAACATCTCTAAAGGAACTAATTACAGTCATGCCCAAATCAATCATCTCTTCAAAAATCCCTAACTTAGAAGCTAATTCACTCAAAATATACAAATGTGTAGAAATAGAACTAATTACAGTTATACCACCCTTGAAAGTATTCCACCAATGATGAACTTCACTGTCAAGTAAGGACTTTGTGCAACCCAATTTCTTCTCACAAAAACAGGACATCTACTCGAGGATACTTTCAACTCCTTCCAACCAGTACTCAGCTATGGTTGGATCGATCCCTTTAACTGTAGAAAATTCTTTACCACCGAACACCTAAAGAAGTTCAAGCGGCAACCCACAATTCATAGGTGCAAGAGCAGGGTTAGCACCAACAATCTGCTAAAATGCTCCAATTACCGCTTCCATTAGAGGGCCTACACCCTCATCAGGTATGTTCACTCTACGCAGTGGCACAAGAGGTGCAAAGGATATACCATCCTCTTAAGCACTAGCTTTCACATTCACACGTCTAGGAGGCATATCGAACTAATCTAACATACATAAATAAATAAAAAGGTGAGAGTGGCGAAGGAAATGATCCAAATCTTGTTCTTGCAATCAAACTTTAAGATTAAAGGCAATGTTTTCTTATTCTTACCCTACATGCATTACAAACAAGAGATAACTCATACAATTTAAGAAAAAAAAAGAATTTAATCACTTAGATTTCTAAATCCATGGGTTGCGAAACTCAACCAGCATATCAACAACAATCACCTAGTTCTGAATGTTATTGAACCTAGGCTCTGATACCACTAAATGTAACACACTACACCTAGCCCGATCGCCAAGCCCAAGAACAGGATGCTACACCACCGTCTCACATCGCATACAACATAAGTTGACACATTATTAAACATACATCCTTTTATTTCCTTTATTATTATGGCATTCATACGAAGCATGAGTCATACACACTCCAAGGAAGTTGAATCATGTTAAATATTCATTGAATAATCATAAAACAAGTATTAAACATGCATAAGGAATATTTAGCAAAATTTCTCAAAACTGTTACGTAGGTATCGATACTAGTAGAGTGGTATCAATAATTCTCTCAAGTGGTATCAATACCACTTGGAAAATTGATACCAAATTAACTTACTGTTTCTCGTATTAAAAACCCAACTTTCGAAAAATATCAGTACCACTAAAAAAGTATCGATAATTTTACCTCGAGTACTAATACTTGTGGAGGTATCATTTTTAAAACTTGGATATCGATACCTTTGTTCCAAACCTTAAAAACATAACATATATCATCACATAGGTCATTCCAAACTATGCATCAATTGAATCATATTTAAACACTGAAATGTCTCAACAACAGTCTCAAACATCATATTTAGAGTCCACAAAGTTCCTAAGTACAATAGGCATGCAAACAACTAAAAATCAGAGCAAAACCAATATAACATCTACCACATTGTCTATTATTCCCAAAACACAAATAATTAAAAGAACACCTACTAACAGCAATTAAAGTTTCTGGCTTAGATCACCCCTCGACACCACACCGCTCACACCGACACTACTTATCTGTAATGGTTAAAAAGGAGTGGGTGAGCTTAACAAGCCTAGTGAATGCTCAAAACAACCACTATGCAAAAAATTCATTATGTATTGACTAAGTAGACATGTCACATATTCATACATATTTAACTCTAATATCATAATTAACACATTTAATCATCTTCCATTTATACTATTACGCATTTATCACATTAACCACATGATTATTTAAGCATATATCATAGTACATATAAACCATATTTAATCACATTCAGTCACATTATATGATAGTTTGACTCTTAAGGCTATGAAACACAATGTGGACTCTACCACCACACATCGGATACATGGATCTGAAACACACCAAAATGACTTATAGAGTCGAACATGTCCTATAAGTGAAGCATATAGCTAACACTCTCCAACACAAAAAAACAAGCATATCTCGGTGAATGGAGCTTAGCTCACATTCCCTTATCTCTTCAAAACTGTCCCTGGGCTTCAACACCCTAAAATCACATCACAAAGGTGAGTACTCACAATTCTATGGCCTGGCAACTATATCTAATGGTCTCATAAGGTTACAAGTCCAAAATATCTACATTATTATCACATATTTACTTACAGACTTTTTGCACATATTCACTGCATATTCACATCGTTAACACATTAAAATCATTGTCACATGGTATGAAAACGTACTCATATATTTATTTTCACATGGCATGAATAACAAACCCACGTATTCTCTTTCACAACGGTCATCACAAGCATATAGCACACATCATAACATCACGTATATGTTCATATTTTTACAATTGCAACCACATTTTAATCCATAATCCCAAAATTCACCATTAACAACCAAATTTTTGGCTTTTTATTTAAAACATGCATTTTAATGGCTAAAAATTTAGTTTAAGAGACTAGATATCTTTTAAAACTATTAGAAGGACGAATGGTTACCTTCGATGGAAGAAAAAAGAGATTTGACGCAAATTCGAGAAAACCCATTCTTGAAAAAGATGATAAAATTAGTAAGGTTTTTGGGTTTTTTCTTTGTTCCAATTGAGATTTATGGTTCAAAGGATGTTGGAAATCAACAGGGATTAGGATTTGGAAGTAAAAATTGGTTGGGAGAGTTGAGAAAATGGAAGGAACGGAAGAACAACTATGGGGAGTAACTATCGTGAAATCAATTTGAAGAATGAGAGTTTTTAGGTTGATTTTAAAGTTCTAGGTAAATTGCTTCATAAAAACTCTCAATTTTAACTCTTTTACAAATCAATCCTATTTTCAAAATTAAAGGTATTTAAAACTCATTTTTAGAAATTAAATTAATTTCCTAATAGACATTGTCGAAAACATTATCAATTACCAACCTTACAAAATTCCAAGCACAAATAAGATAAAATTCCTAAAATACGCTCAAAACTTCTTAGTCCAATTTTAGGGTGTTACACACAATACATAAGGTTTGCCTATCATCGTCCTGGGACATGCAGGAAACCTTATTAGGTAATTACCATTTTCTTAGTTATTTTTAGAGGATGTCATGGCCATGGACTTTTCCTTTAGAGTTTCATTTCAGAGTTCGTGTTTAAAGTCCCGATGGAGCCCTTTTAGACAACTTCACGGAGAAAAGACACAGACTCACTTTATAAACTCTTTATGCATTGAAAAAAATCTAAGCACAATCATCTGAATCTACTAATATACAACCAACATACCACACATCTCATATCATACATTCCAAACATTCAAATACAACCATACTTCACTCTACATTACTCTTACATCATCCATCTCATACTATATTTTTCATGATCTCAGCATCACCATTCAATCAGTTTCCCATAGTTATCGTGGTATGAATAGTACCTATGCAAGAGTCGATATAGAGACTCCCTCATAAATAGATCAAACATTTGTGTCATCATTGTAAATAAGATATTCTGAAAGTATTTCCAGCTACAGGTGCTTCCTCTAGAACTTGGGGCACATGAATTTTAATTTCTTCACCGGATGCTTCTCTGGATCCTTCAAACATTGTTATCAACACTATAAGAAAATTTAGATTAGTTTAAATCACAGAGACTATGCCACAGGCGTATTATATGTAACAACTTGATTTTTAGTGGTGTCGAAAAATGTGGTTCGAAACCACCAAATCAAAAGAGTGAGTTTGTAAATGTTATTATTTAGTATTTACGAGTCAAATGTGATTTTAGAAAGATTTTTGAATTAGTGATTTGGGTTTTAGAAGGATTTATTAGGTTAATTGGTTTCGAAAACAATATATCGAAACCTCGATTCTATAAAACCTAGCCATAAATATTTTTATAAATATTTACGGAATATTATTAAGGTAGTATAAAAGTTTCATTAGAAAATTTTAATTTTTGGTAGTTAATTAATTAAGAAGGACTAAATTGAAAAAGATGTAAAACTTGCTAATTAAAGAAATTATGATTAAATGGATTAAATGTTAAATGAGGAGGACTTGAAGGATAAATAAGCCTAAAATGGGAAGACTGGACGACATGAATGTAGAAAATAAATAATGAAATAGTGTGAACTAAGAGTAAAATGGTAAATTAATTTGAATTAGAAATAAAACAAATGACCAAATTGAATTCTAGACATTTTCTTCATCAATTTTCAGCCAAAAATAGCCATAAGAGAGCTTTTAAAGCTGGTTTTTCATGTTTTTAATTCAATTGAGTTCAATTCTTGCTCTTTTCTTGAAAATTTTGTGTTTTTAAGACTTTTACAATTTGGTCCAATTATCTATTTCATTAGTTTTTTTATTTTATTGGTAATTTTGAAAGTTTCCATGGATTAATACTGAATTTTTTGATGAAACATCATGGATTTAGAGCTTTAATTTTATTGTTTGATGATTTTATAAAGTGATTTGGATAGATATTGATTTTAGGACTAAATTGTGAAAAGGTTATATATATTAGGGTTTGGTATTAAATTTTATTGATCAAGGGTTGTATGATAGCTTAGAATATTTAGATAAATTATCAATTGGGAAAATTTAGCTCATTTGGTAGACTAATTAGTAAGGGACTAAATTGCAAAAGTTGTAAAAATTGGAGTAATTGTGTAATTTTGAAAATTGAGGGGTATTAATTGTGAAGTGAACTAAAACTAAGATTTGTGCTAATGAATGACTAATTTTACATTTTAGATCAAGAGCCCGTAGACAATCAAGAAAAAGGGAAATTAACAAAATAGCTCCTAAACGACTACAAATTTACAAATTAACCCAGGTATGTTCATATGGTTATAGTTTCATGATTATATTGAGTTGATGAATGATTTTACATATTTAATATATTATTGAAAAATGTAGTGTTGTTAAATCTATTATGTATTTAGCATATTGTTGAAAAATGAAATATTGTTAAATTATGAATTGAAATGAATATCCGGTTAAAGTGGAGCGCGGGATTGAGTACCATCGTTGTGTGGTGAATAGAAAAGGGTGAATTGATGGCAATTTACCCAAGTAAACCAAGGTTCAACATTTGTTGTGAACTTTTGTGTTTACTTTCCTTTCAGCTCACGCAAGCTTCTGTTAACTCATATGAGTTTCCGTTTAACCCTAATGGGTTTTTGTTCAGCTCTTTTGAGCTTGAGTTTAACCCTTATGGGTTTCTATTCAGCTCTTATGAGCTTCTATTCAACCCTTACGGGTTTCTGTTTAGCACTTATGTGATTCTGTGCAGCCTTCGGGCTTCCGAATACGAGGTACTCATATTTATAAGATGTTCTCCAATTCGGTAAGGGTTGGTAAGTGAAATTGTGAAATTAATATTGGAAGAATTATTATTGTTGGTATTGATTTGAACTAAGTGTACTCATCAATTGAAGTTGTGATGGACAGGGAAAGTACATTGAATGAATTTATTTTAGTTGATGTGTTATAGTAGGTTCGGTAAGATTTATATTTAAAGCCATTCGAACTTACTAACCTTCCTTAAGCTTACTTGTGTTGTTTATTGTTATTGTAGATTAATGTGAGGCTGGGAGATCAGATCAACACATCAAGCCACACTATCCAACTTAATCCGGTAGCGCTTGTAATGAATACTTTGATTTATATGGCATGTATAGGATTGGTGTGGAAATGAATCACTTAGAAATATGGTTATGTATGATATATGCTTGTATGTACGTAAATAGTAGTAGATGTTGATAAATCAATGAGATGGATTAAATAGGTAAGTTTAAGTAATTGAGTATTTGTCATATTATGTCATGATTAAAACATGATTTTGGCTTGTGTTGATTACTTGTTTGGGATGTATTGATGTATTAGAATGTTGTGTATAGGTTGATATCAAAATGACTGAGAAAAGTGGCCTTAAAATGACCTATTTTCGTCCACACGGGCAAGGACACAGGCGTGTGTCTCAGCCGTGTGTCACACACGACTGTAACGTATAGGTTTGTGAAAGTGTACATAGTCATTGTCAAGTAATGAGTAAGTATCGAGTTATCGTCTCCACAGGGATTGCATTTGTGCTAAGTCACTTAATTTGTAAAATTATATTAACAATTTGGTAAATAAAAACACAATATAGTTGAGAAGTGGAGATTAAAATATTTTAAGCTAAATGCAATGATCCCTAATGCAAATTATCCTAAGTATGAAACTATATGAATGAAATAGATTTTAGTAAAATTGAACACAATTTGCAACAATTATAACATAAATAAACTAGGACAATTACTTTAATTAAACTCAATTTATTATCGACATACTCAATAACATTCGGAAAAACATTCCATGGCCACATTAGGTCCTTTCGGAATCCTTTACTTAGTAAATACGCATTTTACTGATCCTTATTTACTAAGGGTTTCTTAGCATTCGTGTGAGGTAATAGGGACGTGTTAGGTTTGAAATAATTTAATCACACAAATCTAAAAACTATGCAGATAACAGAGCTTGGTCAGAGTTTTTATGCAACCTACAATTTAATCGGGTCAGGATCTAAATTGAGCATGCACATTTCAATTATGTGTCCATTAGTTGTTGTCTGGTCTAGATCGCTAAGCTAGTTCAGGTGTATTTCAATCATGTATGAACGAAATACAGACTTGATTTTAATTGAAAGCATAATCGATTGAGGCATAAACATTATAAGGATGAATCAAGTAAATATTATCTAATCAAAGCAATCATCCCAGCTTAAATAAAATTAAGCTAACATTATTGTAAACAAGAAAAAAGAACACATAGCAAAAATATTTATATTAAATTAAAGAAAAGGAAGATTAAACCCATTTCAGAGTGGGAATGAAAAAAAAAACTAAGAGAATTTGGAGAAAAGAGAGAATGATGAATGATGAGAATGAAAGAGGAATGATTGAGGGATGCTTGAGGGATGATGAATGAATGAATGAGAAGGTCTTATTTATAGGTGAGGAGAGGAGGATAGTTTGCTAAAAATAGTGGATGTTAACCTCTTCAAATCTCTTCAAATTGTGGCCGGCCATGCTTAGTGGCTTTTTACTTGATTTTTGCTTGATTTTTATGCTATTTTGGATGCCACACAATTCAGCACTGAGACTCGGTCAATCGTAAATCTTTGGGCAAATCTCTATTTTTTCAGCATTGCAAGGACCTTGTGTAATTAAACCAAAGAATGGTTTAAATGGACAGCCATGTGTAGCCAAATATTGGGCTGACTTGGTCTCCAATTTGGACGGTTTTGTAATCCAGCAAAGCTATCAGACCTATCCAGAATAAATCAACATGTTAGAGGACCAAAGAATAAAGTTTATTCAAATTAATTAATTAATTAAAACCCAAATTATTAATGAAATATTTTAAAATGAATTATTAAATATAATTTTATATTTTATTATTCAATTTAATCATGCATGGCCCACTTTATGTCTTAAAAAATATAATATATTCAAATTAATATAAAATAAGCCATTTATTGCATGAAAACTATATAATAAAGCATAAAATCACATTTTAATAATTTCTATGTCCTAATTTCATATTTTCACATATTTTATTAATTTATTAAACAATTGCTTAGTTTTAACAACAAATTTAAGTAAAAAGGTGATAAATTAAATAGGAAAAATCCTATTTATTTTTTCGTTTACACACCCCCCAAACTTAAATCATTACTTGTCCCGAGTAATGTTTATGCACAGCAAAAGGTCTTGCTAAGGCAAAACTGCTAATTGTGTAAGCAGCATCAATCTTTGTCCCATAATCATGCATTAATAAATTCATGCTTATCAATCTTCTTTATTAACAAGTAATTCATATGTAAACATTCCTTAAGATTATACTAAGCTTCAAAATATGCCAACATGAATCATAGCTTGCATATGTCACAGCCATAGATAACATTCTTCATGCAACATAATTTCCTATCAATCAAGCAAATAATCACAAGGCTTATTTATGATCTTCATATGTTGAACTTAGAACTTCCTCTCCACTAATGTAGGTGACATAATCATCAAATCAATAGGTCTTTTATAAGGTTGTAATAGGGCTCAGTTAAATGTAAGGATTTTAAGAGATGAGATATTTCAGATTTAGAAATCTTAACCTTTAGCTTTGTCTTGGTTTTCTCATAATACAACCTTTTTCTTTAAGTGAACCTTTGGAACACCCCCACACTTCTTTTGAACTCAAGCTCATACATTTTTCCTTTTTGAAGACTAAGAGAACTTTTCTTCGCCCTATTTTTTTAAGCAAGAGCACATACATCTTTATAAAAATTTCCTCAAATGTTGATTCCCAAGAAAACTTTAGTTAAGATAGGTACACAAAATTAGGATAATTTTAAAAAGATGGTAACTAGCTTATAATGTAAGTTCATTGCAAAAACATGCCTTTAAGCTCAAAATTACAGTTTCAATGGTCTAATATCATAGGGTTGGCTTGAAAAGGCTTAAGAGGTCCAAAGAAATAGTGCCTATATTATTTTAGACTTTTACGTCCCTTAGGATTTGGCCTCAAGAAAGTTACTAAGTCAATTCTAAATATATAAACCTTTATGCATGTCTAATCTCAAAAGAAACTAAGTTTTCATTGCAAACATTACTAATGCTAAGATCATACAAGCATTCCATTCTTCATGATAACATACTTTCACTTAGATAAAATCATCATTCATACTTGCATACAAACTATCTCAGTAACAAAAAAATATCTCTAAACATTCATTTATTAAAGCATACTTATGAAAGAAATAATTGAAGCATACTTGAAAAAAAAAAGTTTGAGCAATTTATTTGCCTTAACCCCTTTTAAAAATAAGTAATGTCCTCATTGCAAGAACAAAGTAATGAATGAAAACTGAACACCAGGTAGGGTTGTAAAGAAAGAGAGGTGAGTCATTAAGACTGCTTAAATACCAAGTCTTTCCTAATAACCCAATCCTAGACATGTTCATTCACATTACCTCATCACTTAGTCTTATTCTTTCTAAAGAAGTGTTAAGTTTGTTCATGCTTGCTATGTTTTATTCTGCAGAAATTAAATCCTAATTATGAAAGAAATAAATTCCTAAAGACCTAAAAATAATTAAATAAATAATAGGACAAGAATCCCCCCCTTTTATTTTTCTGACTCATTCCCTTTGTCTTCTTTAGCTCCATCTCCACTTGCATTGTCAGTATCTTCCGTCCATGTCTCGAAAATAGCATCTGGGAACTCAGGAACAAAAGTATTAGAGATATTCTTAAAAGTATTTCGAATTGATTCATCTCTAATTTTTGCATATTTCCAGTAAGTTTATTGTTGATTGTGCATGAACTTGCACATATCCATCAAAATTAACAACTCTGATTTCCTTGAAGTACTTGCAGAAGTCGGCATGCGAGTTGTATATTTAGATTCAACACTTAGCTTGACTGGTTCTTCTTCTGGCTCAACCTTTGGTTTAGGAATGTTCGGTTTCTTATCAGATTATTCCTCTTTAGTGTCTGTGACTGAATTAGCTTCAGTTTCAGTTCCATCTGTTGACTCCTCTGTATCCGGCTCAGTTGGCTCTTCTTGCTCGCCTTGATTCAGTTCATGCACCCTCTCTACTAATCTTTCAATATCATAATTTGTATTGCATCATTGAACATATCGCCCTTTCAGATTTGCTTGTGTTTTAATACGGGCCTTTAAGCAAAGTGAAGTGATTAATGATGGGAAATAAGCACTTCCTGCCTTCTTTTTAGCACAATTGTGAATCTTCTTAAGCATAATTTTCCCTACATTAATGGACTTTTTTTTGTCAAAATTGCATATAACAAAAGCATCCGTTCCATCGAGATGGTGGAACTATGTGAGATAGGCATAAAACTATAGCGAACGAAATAAAATCATACCTTTGCTACTCGTTTTAAGTATTCTCTTCGACAAGAATGACTCCCATACTTTCTTATAATCCATCGGGATCCCAGATTTGTCACAACATCAAGCACTTGTTGAAGAAAATCCCAATTGATATTGTTCATCATAGGGTAGTACTCATCTTCTTCAACATCAGGTAAATTAAAAAAATCATTGATGGACTCAGAAGTAAGAGGTACCTTTTTCTTTCGAACGATGACTTCAATAGCATCTTGCGTAGTCAAACTAGTATAGAATTCTCGAACTAGTTCATCATCGGGAACTGAACGAGCATCACAAAATCGTTCCCACTTGAGAGTATCGATTTTCTTTCTAATCGGTATATGAACAACCATCAAATCATTACTCTTCAAGTCAAAACCTTTTTCTGGCATCATAGGTTGATGCTTGAAGATTGAATCAGATCTCTCTTTCACTTCTTCATCAATTAAATTTGGGTTTTTAGGAGTAGTCTTTCAAGATCTGGTTCTTTTGCAAGACGTGGTATCTTTTCCCAAAAATTTGACAAAGTTTCTGCACAAAAGATAAAAGAGAAATTGGCAAAGTGGGTAGAACTTGCTATGGAAAAAATCTTGCGACGGCAATAGGAAATTTTGGCAAAAAAGGAAGAGAACTAGGGTTTCTTTCAGGATTTGAGGTTGACGGCGCAAAAGGGAGATTTAGGGATTTTTAGGGTGTATGCAAATTTCTTTGAGGGATATAAAAATTAGTAGAATGGAGAGGGGTTTATATAGGGAAAAATTAGGGCAACATGTAACAAAAAAATTAGCTACATTAGGGTTACTTGGGCGGCAAGCAATGGGTGTAACGGCAAGGCATGGATTTTTCCCTCCATTTTGTTGTTTTGGGCCTCAAAGTCAGGCTGTATCTTACTAAAAAAATTGATTAGTACTTGGGCCAAATTTGACCCCCTTTATTAACATAAAAATTTAAAATTTAAACAAAACAAATGAAAAAAAAAATTCTTAATTAGAAAATTTCTTCTTAACAAATTATATTAAATTAATTCTCAGGAAAGGTTGGAGGGGTCACAGTGGTCTCGCTTAACTTCCAATCTCATTAGACAGAATTGATTAAATGTAATAAGTTAAGAAAATAAGTTCTGATTATTTATTTATTTACAAAATGAGTTCATAAAAAATTAAAGGTCTATTAATTTGAGCGAGGATTCAACTCACTCAAATTTACCATCCCAGTAGTGTTTGAGACGTTGACCATTAACTTTAAATGTACCTCCGTAATTGTTGTATAATTCAATAGCTCCATAAGGATAAACTCGGTAGATGGTATAAGGTCCTTTCCATCGGGATTTAAGCTTCCCAGGAAATAACTTCAACCTTGAATTAAACAACAAAACCTTCTGACCTTCTTTAAACTCGCGAGGTTGTATATGATTATCATGCCATCTCTTTGATCTTTCTTTACACATTTTGGCATTCTCATAGGAAAACAACCTCAACTTTTCCAACACATCAAGTTGTAACATCCTTCTCTCACTGGCTTGTTTAAGATCAAAGTTCAACTACTTCAAAGCCCTGTGAGCTTTATTCTCCAACTCTAATGGCAAATAACATGCCTTTCCAAAGACTAATCGATAAGGAGTCATTCCTAACGGAGTCTTAAATGTTGTTCGATCAGCCCATAATGCATCATCGAGCCTTCGAGACCAATCTTTTTTACTAGGGCATACTCCTTTTCAAGGATACCTTTGATTTTGCGATTCACTCTTTCAACTTACCCATTAGACTGGGGGTGATAGGCAGTAGCAATCTTATGCTTCACATCATATTTTTCAAGCAACCACTTAAGCCATTTGTTCACAAAATGAGAACCTTCATCACTAATAATAGCTCTTGGTGTCCCAAATCGTGTGTAAACACGCTTATGTAGGAATCGCATGACTACCTTAGCATCATTTGTAGGGTACGCTTCAGCTTCAACCCACTTGGATACATAGTCCACAGCAACTAAGATGTATTTGTTCCCATACGAAGAAAGAAACGGGCCTAAGAAGTCAACGCCCCATACGTCGAACAATTCAATCTCCAAAATGTTTTCTAACGGCATCTCATTCCTTCTTGATATATTTCCAGTCTTTTGACATTTATCATAGCTCTTCACATAAGCATAAGTATCTTTAAATAGTGTAGGCCAAAAGAAACCTACTTGCAAAATATTTGCTGTAGTATGTGAATCACCAAAGTGTCCCCCACTTGGATATGAATTGCAATGATACAAGATCTCAGCAATCTCGCTTTTAGCTACACACTTTCAGATTATATTATCTACACATTGTTTAAACAAGAGCGAATCCTCCCAAAGATAATACCGACTATAATGAAGGAATTTTTTCCTTTTTTGGTATGTCATTTCTCGAGGAATTATTCCACATGCAAGATAATTGGAAAAATCAGCAAACCAGGGTATTTCAAGATTTTGATTTACCTCAAGTAAGTGTTCATTTGGGAAATTCTCGTTAATAGGCACACATGACTGGGTTACCTCATCTTGCTCCAACCTCGACAATTGATCAACTATTTGATTTTTGACACCTTTTCTGTCTTGGATCTTAAGGTCAAATTCTTGGAGTAAAAGTATCCAACGAATTAGCCTTGGTTTTTGCATCTTTCTTCATGAGCAAGATTTAATGGTCGCATGGTCAACAAATACTATAACTTTGGTACATATAAGATATGAGCGAAATTTGTCAAAACCAAAAACTATAGCGAAGAGTTCCGTTTCGGTTACCGTATAATTACGTTGGGCTCCCGTCAAAGTTCTACTTGCATAGTAAATAGGGTGAAACACTTTATTTCTTCCTTGATGCATCACAGCTCTAACGGCATAGTCACTTGCATTAGACATAAACTCAAAAGGTGAGTTCCAATAAGGTGTAACGATTATTGGGGTTGAGATTAACCGCTTCTTTAGATCTTTAAAAGTTTCTGAACATGCTATGTTGAAATCAAGCACTATATCTTTCTCTATCAAAAAACACAACGATTTAGAAATTTTTGAGAAATCTTTGATAAATCTTCGATAAAAACTGGCATGACCTAAGAAACTTCTGACACCTTTCACATTCATTGGGGCCGGTAATCTTTCAATTACATCCACCTTTTCTTTATCGACTTCAATTCCTTTCTTTGATATCTTATGACCTCAGACAATCCCTTCCTTGACCATAAAATGGCATTTTCCCCAATTAAGGACAAGATTTGTCTCTTCGCATGTCTTCAGTACCTTAGCCAAATTACTCAAACAGATACCATAAGTGTTACCAAAAACAGAAAAATCATCCATGAAAACCTCAAAAAAATTTTCAACCATATCAGTAAATATTGCCATCATGCATCGTTGAAAAGTTGCAGGTGCATTGCATAAACCAAAAGGCATTCGCCTAAAAGCAAACATACCGTATGGACAAGTAAAGGTTGTTTTATGTTAGTCCTCCGGAGCTACAACTATTTGGTTATATTCCGAATAGCCATCTAAAAAACAATAGAATTCATTACCTGCCAGTCGATCTAACATCTGATCCATAAAATGCAACGAAAAATGGTCCTTCTGAGTGGCTTTGTTCAACTTTCTATAATCAATACAGATTCTCCAACCGGTAACAGTTCTTGTTGAAATTAACTCGTTACGCTCATTTTCAACAATCGTGATTCCACCTTTCTTTGGCACACACTGCATCGGACTTACCCACGAACTATCTGAAATAGGATAGATGATTCCTGCATCTAACCATTTGATCACTTCTTTTCTCACAACTTCTTTCATAATAGGATTGATCCTCCTTTGCCCATAAATTTGAGCTTTTTCACCTTCTTCTAAAATGATTTTATACATGCAAAAATAAGGGCTTATACCTCGAATATCAACTACGGTCCAACCAATTGGTTTCTTAAATTTCTTTAGAATAGCAATTAGTTGCTCCTCTTGATCTTTCGCCAATTCCGCTGAAATAATCACAGGCAAAGTAGAACAATCACCTAAATAAACGTATTTCAAATGGAAAGAAAGTACCTTTAGTTCGAGTTTAGGTGGTTCTTCCATTAACAACTTGGGTTGCACAAATTCTTTGACTTCCAACTCCAACTGCTCAAATCGTGCGGATTGAATAAAATTTCCCAGATTGGCTTCCATCAAAGCCATGTTTTCTTCTGCTTCTTCATCTTCCAAAGGGTCAAGATATAAGGCTTTCTCCAATGGATCTTCTTTAAAATTGCTTTTCATAGAAACTAAGGTTTCTATCTCTTCCATAATTGAACACTCCTCTGCCGGATTGGGAAATTTCATCTCTTTAAGAATGTTAAAGGTTACCTGATCGTTTTGAACTCGCAGGTGAGTTCTCCTTTCTGCACATCAATTAACGTTCTTCCCGTGGCTCAGAAAGGTCTCCCAAAGATGATCGACACTTCCTTGTCTACTTCAAAATCTAAGACAATGAAATCTGCAGGAAAAATAAATTTATTGACTCTTACCAAAACATCCTCGATCTTTCCTTTAGGATATGCTAAAGATCGATCCTCTAGCTAAAGCGTCACAGTTGTAGGTCTTACTTCACCTATCCCTAACATCTTGAAAATAAACTTAGGCATCAAGTTGATACTCGCTCCTAAGTCACACAAAGCTTTACCACAGTAAGATTCACCAATGTTACAAGGTATAGTAAAGCTTTCTGGGTCTTTCAATTTTGGTGGCAGTTTGTTCTGCAAGAACGCACTGCACTCCTTTTTCAAGGCAACAGTCTCATACTCACTCAGTTGTTTCTTCTTGGACAGTATATCCTTATAAACTTCACATAATTTGGCATTTGTTCTAAATCCTCCACCAATGAAATATTGATGTGTAACTGCTTCAAAACATCCAAAAACTTCTTGAATTGCACCTCCTATTTCTGCTTGTGTTGCTGCAATCTTTGTGGATATGGAGGTGATGGAACTTTCGGTTGAACCAGACAATTTTTCTTGGTAGGTAAATCTGCATCCAAAGAAGATGTTAAAGTATCTGAATTCACTAAGTCAGGGTTTACCTTTCAGGCTTTGTAAATTCTGATTCCTTTGGTGTAGAAACTTCAACAGCTGGTTGATTCTTCTCAACGAGCTTATCTTTGACATCAATCAATCGGGGTTTTAGAATTTTACCACTTTGCAATGCCACTGCCTTGATATGTTCTTTACCCAAATTTCTTGGATTCTCAGTATCGCTAGGCAAGGTTCCTTGCAGTCTATTATGTAGCTCCTTAGCTAACTGACCCATTTGGTTTTCTAAATTTTTTAGTGTTGTTGCTTGGCTTTGGATAAAAGCATCATTCTTTGCTATGTAAGCTTTCAACAAGTTCTCCAAACTATTTGATGCCTCAGCTTGAGGTGGTTTTGGAGCTTGCTGATTAAACCCTTGAGATTGGTTGGGTCTTTACTGTAATAAGTTGTTGTTCAGTCCATTTCCTTGGTTGCTCCAAGAAAAGTTAGGATGATTATGCCATGAAGGATTGTAGAAGTTGGACTGGGTCCTTGTCCACTCCTATTTTGATATTGGTTCCCCACATAGGACACTAACTCGGGATTTGATAGACAATTCTCAAAAGAATGACCTACCCCATAGTACATACAGGAAACTACTTCAAATGGACTTGGTGGCTGAGCTGCAGAATTATTAGTACTATTAGCGGTTAACTATTTTAACATAGAGAAAATAGACGATACCTAAGCTGATAACGAAGTGAGGTCGTCAACTTCATGAACTCCAGCTACACGTCTTCCTGAAGCTATTCGATTTGTTGGCCATTGATAGTTATTACTCGCGATCCTCTCGATGATCTCATAAGCCTCATTATAAGACTTAGACAAAATTGCACCATTCATGGAAGCATCTACCATCAATCTTGTATGTGCACAGAGACCATTATAGAATGTCTCCAACTGGATGCAGTGAGGAATCTCATGATGAAGACAGTTACGAAGTAACTCCTTGAATTGCTCCCAAGCCTCATACAAAGACTCGTTATCCAATTGTTGGAAAGTTGTGATCTCGTTCCTCAACTTAGCATTTTTGCTAGGTGGGAAATACTTAACCAAAAATCTCTCTACTAATTCTTGTCATGTAGATATGGAACTTTGCGGCAATGAATTGAGCTATGCTCGTGCTCGATCTCGCAATGAGTACGGAAACAAATTCAACATCAGTGCATCTTCAGTCACACCGGCTATCTTAAATGAATCACTCACCTCCATAAAAAATCGAAGGTGGAGATATGGATCTTCTGTGGGTATACCACTAAATTGGCCCACCGTTTGTAGCATTTGAAACATCACTAGTTTCAATTCAAATTGGGTTGCCTCAATACTGGCCTTTCTAATTTCTAGATTTAACTCACTGAAAAGTGGCACAGCATACTGTCTGATGCATCGATCCCTATCATCGACAATGAGGATAGGATTTCGTACATGATCGATTTCATTACCTTGGTCTTGATTCTGATTCCCAAGGTCTATCTCGACTTGTCTTTGAGCTGTTCATTCACGTCTTCTTTGTCTGAAAGTTCACTCAATTTCAAGGTCTACAGGGAGTAAATCGATAATTCGATCTATGCTCATAAACACCTGAAAAGAAAATCACAAAAATTAAAAAGAATAAGTTAGTAATGTTAGAAATAAATCAAATTGAAAATAAATAATTTCACAAAAAAATGATTATGGCAACAGTTGACAATCCCCAGCAACGGGCCAAAAACTTGTAACGCGTAGGCTTGTGCAAGTGTACATAGTCATTATCAAGTAATAAGTAAGTATCGAGTTATCGTCTCCACAGGGATTGTATTTGTGCTAAGTCACTTAATTTGTAAAATTATATTAACAATTTGGTAAATAAAAACACAATATAGTTTAGAAGTGGTGATTAAAATATATTAAACTAAATGCAATGATCCCTAATGCAAATTATCCTAAGTATGCAAACTATATGAATGAAATAGATTTTAGTAAAATTAAGCACAATTTGCAACAATTATAACATAAATAAACTAAGATAATTACTTTAATTAAACTCAATTTATCATCAACATGTTTAATAACATTCGGAAAAAAATTTCATGGCAACTCGATCTTTCATGAGTTCAGAAACCACATTAGGTTCTTTTAGAATCCTTTACTTAGTAAATACGGATTAGGTTTTCAATTATGTTTTCTTCGCATTCGTGTAAGGTAACAGAGACGTGTCAGGTTTGAAACAATTTAATCACACAAATCTAAAAACTATGCAGATAACAGAGCTTGATCAGAGTTGTTATGCAACCTACAGTTTAATCGAGTCAAGATCTAAATTGAGCATGCACATTTCAATTATGTGTCCATTAGCCATCATCTGGTCAGGATCACTCAGCTAATTCAGGTGCATTTCAATCATGTATGAACGAAATACAGACTTGATTTTAATTGAAAACATGATCGATTGAGGGACAAACATTATAAGTATGAATCAAATAAATATTATTTAATCAAAGCAATCATCCTAGCTTAAATAAAATTAAGCTAACATTATTGTAAACAAAAACAAAGAACATATAGCAAACATATTTATATTAAATTAAAGAAAAGGAAGATTAAACCCAATTCAGAATGGCTGCCACCCAAGACTCTGACTGACGAGGCTCCTTCGTTCCTTTGCTTTGCTGCTTTGCTGATGGCTTTCCAAGGTGGCCGACCAAAGGTTCTTTAAGAGGTTTAATTGCTAAAATCCCTATGAAGAGATGATGCTAGGCATGGGAATGAAAAAAAAAAGAATTTGGAAAAAAGAGAGAACGATGAATGATGAGAATGGATGAGGAATGATTGAAGGAAGCTTGAGGGATGATGAATTAAAGAATGAAAGGGTCTTATTTATAGGTGAGGAGAGGAGGATAGTTTGCTAAAAATAGTGGATGTTAACCTCTTTAAATCTCCTCAAATTGTGTCCGGCCATGCTTAATGGCTTTTGACTTTATTTTTGCTTGATTTTTAAGCAATTTTGGATGCCACACAACTCAGGGCTGAGACTCGGTCATTCGTAAATCTTTGGGAAAATCTCTAATTTCTTCAACACTGTAAGGACCTTGTGTAATTAAACCAAAGAATGAATTAAATAGACAGCCATGTGTAGCCAAATATTGGGTTGACTTAGTCTCCAATTTAGACGGTTTTGTAATCCAGCAAAGCTATCAGACCTATCCAGAATAAATCAACAAGTTAGAGGACCAAAGAATAAAATTTATCCAATTTAATTAATTAATTATAACCCAAATTATTAATGAAATAGTTTAAAATGAATTATTAAATATAATTTTATATTTTATTATTTAATTTAATCATGCATGACCTACTTTATGTCTTAAAAAATATAATATATTCAAATTAATATAAAAATAAGTCATTTATTACATGAAAATTATATAATAAAGCATAAAATCACATTTTAATAATTTCTATGTCCTAATTTATGTAAAAAAAAGTGATAAATTACATAGGAAAAATCCTATATATTTTTTCATTTACAACGGCCTAACACATGGGCGTGTGATTCGACCGTGTGTCCCTTGCATCTTAAAAATTGGAAACAGAATGCCCAGGTTTTTGACAGGGCCTAGCACACGAGCATGTGGCTTGGCCGTGTGACCCCTGCATCTTATACACAGCCTAGAACACGGGCGTGTGGCTTGGCCATGTAGTCCAAGTCAGAGAGTTACACGGGCATGGAAATGGGCTGGGACACGGCCGTGTGCCTCACATTGAATTCCCATAGGGCCTAAGACATGGGAGTGTCTCTTGGCCGTGTAAGTCACACAGCCTGGCCACACAGACGTATGTCCCCTGCAACCAAGAAAATTTTTGGGCTTTGAATGCTCATATAAGGGATAATATGAGTGAATTGTGTTTGGTTTCTGTTATGTGTATTAAATGATATGAAATATTCATAATTGACCTAAAAAGTCTGGTAATGCTCTGTAACCTTATTTTGGCAATGGATAAGTGTCAAGGGTGTTACATTTAATGGTATCAGAGCTACGGTTTAGTCTATTCTCGGACTAAACATAGCATGTGAAATGTTTAGAAATACATGTCATATAAATCTGTGATAGTGTGATGTGTATGATCCGATCTAACCTTTTTTCTTATAGATTGTAAAGATGTCAAAAAGATCTGAATGTGCTGATAATGATGAAGTCAATAGTAGAGCATAGATATCTGAACATGGGACAAGTAGTAATGTCCCAATTCCTCTGGCTCAAGAACAATAACTTAAAAATATGTTCTTCGGATATATGAATCAATGGTTTAATTAATTCATGGAAGAGAGAAATTTAGCTCAACAACCTTTTCCCCCTACTGTACCACCTATAGAGCCACTGGTTGCACCTCCACCTCCTCCAGTGACTGAATCCAATAAGCGTACTCCAATAGACAAAGTTAGAAAATGTAGGGCAAAGGAATTTCGGGGTAGGCCTGATGATGATCCAGTAAAAGCTGAGTATTGGCTTCAAAATACGTAAGAGTTTTTGAAGAAATAGTCTGTTCCCTTGATGATTATTTGAGATGCGATGTTTCCTTACTGAAAGAGGAAGCGTATAATTGGTGGTCGACTATAGTAGACGTAGTGCCGAAAGAGAAAATCACTTGGAAATTCTTTCAGAGTGAATTTAAAAAAAATATGTTGGCAAGAGGTATCTAGACAAAAACAAGAGGGAATTTCTTATCTTGCGTCAATGAAATAGATCGGTAGACAAGTATGAAAGAGAATTTTTATACCTCAGCAAATATGCCTGAGAAATTGTACCAACCGAAGAAGAAATATGCATTCGGTTTGAAGAAGGGCTGAATGATGAAACCAAAATGATGATTGAGGGCACTGGAATACAAGAATTTGTCGTTTTTTCTGATCCTGCACAAAAGATGGAAGAGGTGTACAACAGAAAAATGCAACGAGATAGACAGAATAAAGAATCTTGCAAAAGAGGTTCCTCCAAATCTTTTTCAGCATTGTCGGCTAAAAAGTCTAGAGGTGATTTCAATCTAGCCACCTCAATGTCTGAAAGATTAAATAAAAATAAGGTGACTCAACCTGATTACGGGGTATCTATTAGACCCGCTACAAGTGTGGGTAGTGTGTAAAATGCTCACAAGCCTAAATGCTAGTATTATGGGAAATACCACCCCGGTGAATGTAGAAGTAAAGTGGGAGCTTGTTATAAATGTGAACCAACTGATCATTTCATTCGAAACTGTCTTCAATTGCAAAAAGAAGAGGAATAACAGAAAGAGAAACAGTTGGCCACTTCTCAATGAAGTAGACGTTCGGGCCAAATAGTGCTACTAGAGCTACTTGTTTGGGTATGAAAGATTCTGCTACCCGGTTAGAGACTAGGGCACCTGCACGTACTTATGTCATCATAGTGAGAGAAGAAGGTACGGCTCCAGACGTGATTGTTGGTACATTCCATCTCTTTAATGTTACTGTATATGCATTGATTGACCCTGGGTCTACACATTCTTATATTTGCGTTGCATTAGTATTAGAAAAGAAATTGTCCGTTGAACCTACCGATTAGGATGTTCAAGTCACTAATCCATTAGGCCAAAGTGAAATAGTTAATTCAGTGTGCCGTGATTGTCCGCTGAAAATGAAAGGCTATGAATTGGTTAACGAAGTATGATACTGATACGAGCCAAGGAGGTGACACTCAAGGGGTTGTTTTTCCTAGTGGTCCAATCACTCGAAGCAAGGCACGACAATTAAAATCAAAGATGAATGCTTTTGTCCAAGACTTTGTTGCTATAAATTTAATTCATCATGTTCGTGACATTGACAAATACGGGAATGCAATTCACTGGACCAATCTTGGAATAGTAAAAGCCCATAAATTGGTGGATTAATCTTTTATGTATCTTATTATTATTTACTTAATTCTCATTGGTTGGGACACATCATTTATGAGTTAAGTAATTTTATTGGTTAGGTTATTATTTATTTATTTTCTTAGATAATTTTAAAGAGTTTTATTAGGATTCAATTACTCTTTAAAGAGTTTTTATTAGGATTCAATTACTCTTGTAATTTGCCTATAAATAGGCTTGTTTTCTACACATTGAAAAAGACACATAAAAAAGAGAGTATTTGTTTTCTTCCAAATTTGTGTGAGGCAAATTTTTGAGAGTAGAGTTATTCTTCTCTTGCTATTTAGTTTGGAGTTTGTTACTTTCGAGGGTATTTCGGAGTTACAAATATTCAAATTTCTTCCCGTTCATCGGTGTTTCTAGAGGTTCTTCTTCTAGGGGTTTCGTAGGGAGCCACTCAATCATTGGCGTTTTTGGTTGCAAGTTAACCAAGGGTTCCATAGGGCAAATCTATCCTTTTATTATTATTATTTAACTAATTTTATTTATTCTCGTTTTTATTTCTAATTTGTGTTTCTCTTGTGTCTAGATCCGGGGTTCCGCATCAGTTGATATCAGTTTCAGGCCATTCGGTGTTATTTTTGAAGCTAAAATCAAATCTGAAACGAGTCAAAATACCAAAAACACTTTTCATCGGTTTCGCCGATTCTTTTTTTTTTGAAGTTTGTGTTTATTCTCCTCTTATTCTTTAAAAAAAATAGCAAAAAGAAAAAGAAAAAAAAGAAGCAAAAAGCGCAAAAAAAAATTTGCCTACCTTTCATACGTAGGTTTCTTCTTTTCCTATTATTGTTATTATTTTTTATTTTTCCCAAAATTGAATTTCTTTTCCTTCATCTTTTCTTGACTCAAGTATAATTAAAGCTTCAATTTTTTTTTTAAATCTTAAGACACCGAACATTTCTGGTTTTTGTTTTTTTTTAAATTGGGTAGAGTTTTCTTAAGTTTTCTTCTTATTAAAGCTTTTCTTTGACTCTAGAGTTAGAGATCATTGCAGGTCTACGTTTTTTTATTTCTCTTACGCTTTCTAACACTTTGTTTCTTCTTGTGTTAGCAGATATTAAAGGAACGCACAATTCATTCATCTGTGTAGCCTCCATTACAAATTGCCTCGTCAAGTTTATTAGCCTCTTAAAGCAATTAGGATCTTCATTTTTTCTTTGAAGTTTGCACCTTCGTTATTTGATCTTGATTAGTAACCCTCTCCAAACATATTTACTAGTTTTGAATCATTCAGAGAGTTATTCTTTTGAGAGCTAACGAGTGAGGTTATTATTATTTTTTCTTTATTGTTCCTGTTTGTGTGATTTTTTCACAGATACCATGCTGATCACTAGATCCCAAACTAGTAAAAATGAAGAGGATGAGCAAAAAAGGGAGAACGATCCTTTGGTCGAGTTGTTACAAAAAGAGATGAAAAAGTTGCAAACTCAATTCGAACATCGCATGACCCAGATGTTACAAGAGCAAAGGGAGTATCCTGATGCAAAACTTACAACTCAAGAGAGATACATTACCGATAATTACAAGAAGTTGAACGACGCCTTTATAAGCCGATCAAATTCGCGCGATCGAATGTTTAAACGAAGGGAGGACCATGTTTTTGATGATGATTTTGAGTCCGAGTATGTACCTAGAGAAAGGTTGGAACGAAACAATGACACCCCCAAACCAAAATTTCCTTCTTTCTCAAGGAAGAATGATCCTGATGCTTACCTTGATTGGGAGGAAAAGATGGAAGTAGTCTTTGCTTGTTACAACTACTCTGATGAGAAAAAAGTAACATACGCTGTTGCTGAGTTCATTGATTATGCACTAACATGGTGGAATCAATTATGTAAAAGCAGGATTCTTTATAGAGAGCAACCTGTTACTACTTGGGTTGAAATGAAGCGCATCTTGCGAAAACGGTTTGTTCCACCATACTATTATCGAGAAATCCATCAAAGACTCCAACATCTTGTTCAAGGAGATAGATCTGTGGATGACTACTACAAAGAGATGGAGACTATTGATTAGAGCCAATCTTGTTGAAGAGGCCGAGGTGACTATGGCTAGATTCCTTCATCGGCCTAAAGCCCGAGATTGCAAATCGAGTTGAGTTACAACACTACATGGATGTTGAAGAGATGCTTCAAACCGCACTCACCATTAAAAAGCAATTACGAAAGAAAGGGACAACGAGGGTGCTAGTTCGGTTTCTAATCCCGCTTGGAGAGGAAATTGGCAAAACAAGATGATAGATTATGGAATGGGAGAGATGCAGTTCAAGCCAAATGAGCCTAGAACTTACTCTAAATATAGAGGTATGCCTAATTCATTTAAAGGTTCTACTTCTACTAATCGAGCTCCATCTTCTTCTTCTACTTCTCCTAGTGCCATTAAGCAGCCAAAAGATATTACTTGTTTCAAATGCCAAGGAAGGGGTCACTATGCTCGAGAATGCCCTAATAAAAGTCATTGGTGATTCGAGAAGATGGCGAGGTTGATTTTGAGTCCGATAACGAAGATGAGATGCCTCCTTTGGAAGATGTCGATGATGTGCATACTCATGATGAGTATGAAGAATACTTGAGTATGGTGAGAAAGCACTTGTTGCTCGAAGGGCTTTAAATGTCCAGTTTCAAGAGGAAGGGCGCGAACAAAGAGATAACATTTTCCACACGAAATGTTTGATTGGTGGACAACCTAGTTCATTGATCATCGATAGTGGAAGTTGCACCAATGTGGTGAGTTCTTCCCTTGTTGAGAAACTTGGCCTAACTTGTGTGAAGCATCCAAGGCCATACCGCTTGCAATGGCTGAATGATAGTGGGGAGGTAAAAGTATCTAAACAATGCTTAGTTTCATTTTCCATTGGTAGATACTCTGATAAAGTTTTGTGTGATGTTGTTCCAATGCAAGCTGGCCACATATTACTTGGACGGTCATGGCAGTTTGATCGACGAGTAAATCATGATGGTTTCCTTAACCAATATACCTTTGTGTTCCTTGGAAAGAAGTTTACTTTGGCTCCACTTCCTCCTCAAGAAGTCTACAATGATCAACTCAAACTTGCTAGTGAGATGGGTAAGGGAAGTGAGGTAAAATTATTAATAAAGGCTGAGAGTAAAGAGGCCCTTAGTGTTAAAAGCCAACTTAAAGGCCCAACATTGGTAAGTGATTGCACACACAAGTCACGAGATGAGAGAGTGTGTTTATTCGCTAGGTTTCGAGATATCAAATTTGCTCTTTGTACAAAACAAACATTTGTAATTATTAGGTTTAGGGAAAACTTTGTTTTGACTAACCCTAATACACATTTTCCTAGTTGTTTTGTTGATCTTTTGAAGGATTTTGAGGATGTATTTCCTTCTGAAATGCCTAAGGGATTACCTCCTTTACGAAGGATTGAACATCAAATTGACTTTGTGCCTGGGTCGAGTATTCCGAATAGACCAGTCTATCGAAGCAATCCTAAAGAAACTAAGGAGTTGCAAAGGCAAGTTGAAGATCTCTTAGAGAAAGGGTTGATTCGTGAGAGTTTAAGTCCTTGTGCGGTTCCTGTACTTCTCGTCCCAAAAAAAGATGGTTCTTGGAGAATGTGTGTTGATTGTCGTGCTGTCAACAAGATTACGGTAAAGTATCGATATCCAATTCCTCGATTAGATGATATGTTGGATGAGCTTAATGGTGCATGCATTTTCTCTAAAATTGACTTAAAAAATGGTTACCATCAAATAAGAATGAAACAAGGTGATGAATGGAAAACTACTTTTAAGACTAAGTATGACCTGTATGAGTGGTTAGTCATGCCATTTGGCTTAACTAATGCTCCTAGCACATTCATGAGATTAATGAACCACATACTTAGACCTTTTTTAGGAAAATTTGTCGTTGTGTATTTTGGTGACATACTGATTTATAGCAAAACTTTGAATAATCATGTTGGGCATGTTAAATTAGTACTGGATGTGTTAAGGCATGAACGACTCTTTGCTAATCTTGAAAAATGCACCTTTTGTATGGATAAGCTTGTTTTTTTGGGTTTTGTGATAAGTTCTACATGAATCCATGTGGATGAGGAGAAGGTAAAGGCAATTAAAGAATGACCTATCCCTAAAACTGTTTCTGAGGTAAGGTCTTTCCTTGGGTTAGCCGGTTTCTACCGCAGGTTTATTCGTAACTTTTCCACAATTGCTTCGCCTTTGACTGCACTTACTAAAAAGGATGTATCTTTTCATTGGACAGATAAGCAAGAATTAGCATTTAATGAACTTAAAGATAAATTGTGTACTGCTCCTATTCTTGTTTTACCTAATTTTGAAAAGACCTTTGAGATTGAATGTGATGCTTCTGGTGTAGGTATAGGTGCCGTCCTCATGCAAGATAATAAACCACTAGCCTACTTTAGTGAGAAACTTGGTGGAGCACATTTGAACTATTCGACCTATGATAAAGACCTATGATAAAGAGTTGTATGACTTGGTAATGGCATTAGAAGTTTGGCAACATTACCTTTTACCAAAGGAGTTTGTGATTCACACTGACCATGAATCACTTAAGCACTTAAAGGGACAAGGTAAGTTGAACAAGCGACATGCGAGGTGGGTTGAATTCATTGAATCTTTTCCTTATGTTATAAGGTATAAGAAATGTAAAGATAATATTGTGGCTGATGCTCTATCAAGGAGGTACACTTTACTTAGTACTTTGCATACTAAGTTATTAGGTTTTGAGTATCTCAAAGATTTATATGCCACTGATTCTGATTTTGCAAGCATTTATGACGCATGTGAACATGGTGCATTTCACAAATTTTATAAGCATGATGGCTATCTTTTTTGAAATAATAGACTATGCTTACCAAAATGTTCAATGC
This sequence comes from Gossypium raimondii, assembly GCF_025698545.1. Classification (NCBI taxonomy): domain Eukaryota; kingdom Viridiplantae; phylum Streptophyta; class Magnoliopsida; order Malvales; family Malvaceae; genus Gossypium; species Gossypium raimondii. The sequence continues at coordinate 50,215,640 of NC_068567.1, read as the reverse complement.
GAGAATTGTTGGTTCGAGAGGCTCATAGTGGTGGTCTTATGGGTCATTTTGGAGTCACTAAGACTTATGATGTTTTACATGAGCATTTTTATTGGCCTAACATGTGAAAACTTGTTGAGAAAATTTGCTCTACTTGCATTACTTGTAAACAAGCTAAATCCACTGTGATGCCTCATGGTCTATATACTCCTCTTCCTGTTCCTAGTTCACCTTGGACTGACATTTCAATGGATTTTGTAATAGGTTTACCAAGGACAAAGCGTGGACGAGATAGCATCTTTGTGGTTGTGGATCGATTTTCTAAAATGGCTCATTTCATTCCATGCCATAAGACTGATGATGCAACCCATGTTGCCGATCTATTTTTCCGTGAAGTTGTGAGATTACATGGAATCCCAAGGACTATCATTTCTGATAGAGATGCAAAATTTCTTAGTTACTTTTGGAAGATGTTATGGGGTAAGTTAGGTACTAAACTACTTTACTCTATTACATGCCACCCTCAAACTGATGGTCAAATCGAGGTGGTAAATCAAGTTTTGGGATCTTTGCTTAGAGCCATAATACGTAAGAATGTTAAATCTTGGGAAGAATGGATACCCTATGTTGAGTTTGCTTATAATCGTTCTGTTCATTCTTCCACAAGTTTTACTCCTTTTGAGATTGTATATGGCTTTAATCCACTTACTGTTTTAGATTTGCTTCATTTACCTTTGAATGACATTGCTAATTTAGATGGTGAAAGGAAAGCTGATTTAGTGAAAGAGATCCATGAGAAGGCTCGTAAAGCCATTGAGAAAAAGAATGAGTCCAATGCACATCGAGCTAATAAAGGGAGAAAGCAAGTCTTGTTTGAACCTGGAGATTGGGTATGGGTTCATATGAGGAAAGAACGATTTCCTTCTAAGAGAAAGAATAAACTTGATGCACGAGGAGATGGACCATTCCAAGTACTCGAGAAAATAAATGACAATGCTTATCGCATTGATCTTCCGGTGAGTATAGTGTTAGTCTTGCTTTCAATGTTTCGATCTTTCTCCTTTTAATTTGATGTAGGTTGATTCGAGGACGAATCTTCTTGAAGAGGGGGAGAATGATACGAGCCAAGAAGGTGACACTCAAGGGGTTGTTTTTCCTAGTGGTCCAATCACTCGAAGCAAGGCACGACAATTAAAATCAAAGATGAATGCTTTTGTCCAAGACTTTGTTGCTACAAATTTAATTCATTATGTTCGTGACATTGACAAATCACGGAATGCAATTCATTGGACCAATCTTGGAATAGTGAAAGCCCATAAATTGGTGGATTAATCTTTTATGTATCTTATTATTATTTACTTAATTCTCATTGGTTGGGACACATCATTTATGAGTTAAGTAATTTTATTGGTTAGGTTAATATTTACTTATTTTCTTAGATAATTTTAAAGAGTTTTATTAGGATTCAATTACTCTTTAAAGAGTTTTTATTAGGATTCAATTACTCTTGTAATTTTCCTATAAATAGGCTTGTTTTCTACACATTGAAAAAGACACATAAAAAAGAGAGTATTTGTTTTCTTCCAAATTTGTGTGAGGCAAATTTTTGAGAGTAGAGTGATTCTTCTCTTGTTATTTAGTTTGGAGTTTGTTACTTTCGAGGGTATTTCGGAGTTACAAATATTCAAATTTCTTCCCGTTCATCGGTGTTTCTAGAGGTTCTTCTTCTAGGGGTTTCGTAGGGAGCCACTCAATCATTGGCGTTTTTGGTTGCAAGTTAACCAAGGGTTCCATAGGGCAAATCTATCCTTTTATTATTATTATTATTATTTAACTAATTTTATTTATTCTCATTTTTATTTCTAATTTGTGTTTCTCTTGTGTCTAGATCCGGGGTTCCGCATCAGATACTGTAGTAAATTGTATAGAGAAACAGATTGATTTGAAATGTCAGACAGGAGAGATGATATCAGTTGAGTCTGAGAATCTGAAACATATTGTTAAAATTATTTCAGCTTTTTCTGTTCAGAGATTAATGCGAAAAGGTAATGAGGCATTTTTAGCCTATATTTTTATACTCGAGGTTTAGAATCAAGGCTAGAACAGTTACCGATTGTTAGTGAGTTTGCTTATGTATTACTGAGGAATTGTCAGGTTTACCACTTGATCATGAAGTTGAGTTTGTGATTGATGTGGTTTCGAGAACAGCTCCAATATCAGTAGCACCATATCGTATGGCACTAGCAAAATTAAAGGAATTAAAGGCTCAGTTGCAAGAGTTATTAGACTGAGGGTTTATCAGACCGAGCATGTCTCCCTAGGGAGCACTTGTATTATTTGTGAAAAAGGACGATTCTTTGAGACTGTGTATAGATTACAGACAGTTGAACAAGGTTACAATTAAAAATAAATATCCCTTGCCTCGTATCGATGGCTTATTTGACCAACTGAAAGGTGTTGCGGTGTTTTCGAAGATAGACCTTAGATCCAGGTTGTAACAGCCTAATTTTGACCCTAATCGGACATAGTGGTTTTGGGACCAGAAATTTGAGTCAAAAAATATTTTAATATTATTTTGTGTGTTTATTATGTGTGAATTTAATTTTGTGAAATTTTCGTGTTTAAATTTTATCGTTTGAATGACCGACTAAATAAAAGGATTTAATCGCGTAAAAAGTAAAAAATTGCTAACTAATTTTTAAAGTGCTAAATTGACTTGTTCTTTTAATGGAAGGTATTTATATTGTAATTATACCATGGAATATGTTGATGGACGATAATAGGCTTATGATATAATGTTGGTTAATTAAATATTAAAGGTTATTATGGTAAATTAGTTAATTAATGTAATAAAATAAAACATAAAATAGAAAAACAACATGCAAAGTGTTCATCTTGGCCGAATATAAAAAAAGAAAAAAAAAAGCAAAGAGAACAACAAGGTTCGGCTATCTCTAGGTCTAACTAAGGTATGTTTTTACTTCAATTTTTGATGATTTTTACGTTTTTGTGATGTTTGATGATGAATAATGAAAGATATGTTTTAGATTAACATGTTTTATCTTGGGATTTTTGATGAATTTGAGTATTTAGCGCTAAATTGTAAAAATAAATTTTTGAGGGACTAAAATGCAAAATAAACGAAAGGCATGGACTTGTATGAGTATAATAAAGTTAGGCCTAAGCATAGTATAGTCAAAATTTGAATGTTTTGTGTTTTGTGTAATTTGGACTAAATTGTGAAAAATGTAAAATGTTAAGGGCAAATATGTAATTTTCCCATTTATATGTTTTTGGATTAAATTGAGTGAAAATATGTTTGAATGAGTTTAATTTGAATATGTTTAGATCAAGAAAAGAAAAATTCAGATTTGGATCGGGGGAAAACTAAAGTTGTCGACTAGCAGTTCCATTCCTTTTTACATCACCGAGGTAAGTCTCTAAACTAATAGTAGTACTTAATTTAATTAAATGTAAAATATATATGCTGAAATGATATTTATGAGAACAATAAAGTAATTGTCGAATATGAAATGTATGATAACAATGTTTAAAATAATATATAAATTATGATAGCAATGTTTAAAGTAATATATAAATTATGTTTTTACATATGAAAAACCATATGAATGTTATGGAAAATGTATATGAAATATGTGTTATGGATTTTGATATATATAAAATACATGTTAGAATAAACTATGTGTCAGTGATTATCGGGCTCCGTGCCTAGCAAGCCTCGTTCTAGTGTGATATATCAGGCTAAAAGCCTAGCAGGCGTAGTGCCGGTGAATTTATATCAGGCTAAAAGCCTAGCATGCATAGTGCCGGTGAATTTTTATCAGGCTTGAGCCTAGCAAGTTTTATACCGGTGTAATATTATAGGCTTATTGCTTAGAAGGCTATATGCCGATGTGATAACGGATATGTAAAATGAATCAGAAAACCAAGTATGAATTAACTTGTGGGTACGTATGTGATTTGATACCTATTACAAATTATGTACTTTGTTAATGAAATATATATTTATATATATATATTCGGTTATTAATAAACATTTGGTATATCATTGAATTGTTTTTATAAATATGTGCAAATGTGATTAGACGTAATCGACCATGTATACTATAATTGTATGTGAGATAGTTTACTACAAATCTTGAACTTATGTATATGACTAATCATATGTGTGGATTGTTCGATTAATTAGATTAAATATTGAGTAACAATTATTAAATTGACTAGGTGAGTATTCACCTAGTGGTATTTGAATAAGGAAATCTCTTAATTATGAGTTTTGATAGTTTGAGATGAAGTTTATAAAATTGATGTGATTAATTTAAATTATACGAAATGATTATGATTATTAAAACACTTAATTTCTTAAAGACTTACTAAGCTGTAAAAGCTTACTTGGTGTGTTTACGTTTCTCTGTTTTATAGATTTTTTTCTAAAATCAAGCTACAAGTTCGGGGATCGTCAGCAAATTTCATCACTCTATCTACTATTTCGGTACTTAAATATTTGAACCCAACTTATGGCATGTATAGGCTGGATGAGGTTTTGGATGTTACATTCTAAATTTTGTATATGAAATAAATAGCCATGTGAAAATGGCTTATTTCCTATGATTGAATTTGGTTTCGTTGCATATGTTTATAATGATCAAAAAATGGTGTATATGCTTGTGTTAATTAGGTGCATGGTTTGTTAGGTTTTGGGTATAACATGTATTCAGTTATGGCATATATGTTTGATAGGTTAAATTTGGTCATATTGCTTTTGACATATGGGATTGAAATGATGTATATTGTTTGGATTTGTTAAATTAGTCTATGAAATATATATAATGATGTATGAGTTAAGTTGGATGTGTATAGGATAGTAATAGTCAAATATGTCATGTATATATATATGTTATGTTTAATTTTGATACAATATGGATTTGGTTATGACATATAGTCGAATGGTTAGGTTTGGTCTTATTGAATTTGATGTAATGGATGGTATAATGTTGTGATTATGCATGTTCGATTTTACTATAGATTCATGATAGTCTATTTGGATATGTAATGAAATTGATATTAAATACATTATATGGCGTTTTATTTATGTGGAAGGATAAATAAGTGTTTCATATTAAGTGATCGGTCTTAGATGGTCTAGTATTGCATTTATGTTATATATATAATTTTGAACTTATGATGTATATTAATATATATAATGATTAAGATGATTGGTTGTTTAATGGTATAATGAATTATGTGTATAGACTAAAATTTGGTTTGTCAAATATGCAATATAGGTATGGTATAATTAAATTATTATGTGCAGTTAATGAATGAAGAATATTGAATCATTGGGTTTTTAATTTGTATTGGAGTTGGTTAAAAATATGTTTTGTACTAATTAAGTATTTGGAATTATTTTATATGCATATGGAGCGTATTTGAAATATGTCTAGTTTGGGTTAAGGGTGTTACACAATTATCACCAGTTGAAGGTCAAAGAGTGTGATATGCAAAAGACTGCTTTTAAAACTCGATACAGCCATTATGAACTTTTCGTAATGCCATTTGGTTTGACTAATGCCCCTGCTACTTTCATGGATTTAATGAATCGAATTTTTCAACCTTATTTGGATAGATTTGTGGTTGTGTTTATCGATGATATACTGATCTATTCCAAGACAGAATCCGAGCATGCTCAACACTTGAGAATTGTGCTACAGTCTTTAAGAGAGAAGCAGTTGTATGCAAAGTTTAGTAAATGTGAATTCTGGCTTCACGAGGTCAGATTTCTAGGTCACATTGTATCAGCCAAAGGGATTCAAGTTAATCCGAGCGAAGTGTCTGCAGTGGTAAATTGGAATATTCCAAAAAATGTTATAGAAGTGCGAAGTTTTCTGGTTTTAGCAGGTTATTACAGGCGTTTTGTCAAGAATTTGTTTGGTCCGAAAAGTGCCAACAAAGTTTTGATAAGTTGAAGAAGATGTTGACAGAAGCTCCAATTTTAACTCAACCAGAATCAGGTGTACCGTATGTTGTTTATAGTGATGCGTCTCTAAATGGTTTGGGTTGTGTACTAATGCAGTCAAGAAAAGTAGTGGCCTATGCTTCTTGACAATTAAAGCCGCACGAGAAGAATTATCCTAGAGTTGACTGCAATCGTATTTGCTTTGAAGATTTAGAGACATTATTTATATGGTGAGAAATGTTAAGTGTTCACAGATCATAAAAGTTTGAAGTATTTGATGACTCAGAAAGAGTAGAATTTGAGACAGAGACGGTGGCTAGAGTTATTGAAAGATTATGATATGATTATTGACTACCATCCAGGAAAGACTAATGTAGTTATGAATGCACTTTGCTGAAAGTCATCATTGTTTGCACTCCGAGCTTTGAACACTCATTTACCTCTTAATGAAGATGGTTCAGTATTAGCAGAATTGAGATCGAAACTCTTGTTTCTTTAACGGATTCAAGAATTGCAAGATAAAGATCTAAAATTGGTGTTGAAACAACAGATGGTTCAAGATAATCTGAGTACAGAGTTTAGCGTTGATGATAGTGGTATGTTATGTTATTGCAATAGAATTTTTGTTCCGAATAATTCAGATTTGAAAAATGATATTCTTTCTGAAGCTCACAATAGCATGTACTCCATCCATTCGGGTAGTACGAAGATGTATAGTGATTTGAAACGGATGTATTGGTGGCCAAATATGAAACGAGAAATTTGTGAGTTCGTAGCTAAGTGTTTGATTTGTCAGCAAGTCAAAGCAGAACATCAGGTACCAACGGGTTTGTTACAACCTGTCATGATTCCTGCGTGGAAATGGGAGCATGTCACGATGGATTTTGTATCCGATCTACCTGTGACTCTGAGAAAGAAAGATTCAATCTAGGTGATTGTTGATAGATTGACTAAGTCGGCACATTTTATCCCAGTCAGAACAGAATTTTCACTTGAGAAGCTAGCAGAATTGTATATAGCAGAGATTGTGAGGTTACATGGGGTTCCGATATCCATTATTTTTGATCGAGATCTAAGATTCACATCGAGATTTATAGTAAACTACAAGAAGCTTTGGGTACTAAGTTCAATTTTAGCAGAACATTTTATCCTCAGACTGACGGGAAATCAAAACGAGTGATTCAAATTCTGAAAGATATGTTGAGATGTTGTATACTTGAGTTTGGAGGTAGCTGGGAAAAATATTTATCGTTGGCTGAATTTGCATATAATAACAGTTATAAATCCAGTATTAAAATGGCACCATTCGAAGCTCTTTACGGGAGGAAATGTAAGACGCCATTGTATTGGTCCAAATTGAGTGAATCCAAACTAGTAAGAGCCAACTTGACCTGAGAAACTAAAGATAAAGTTCAGATTATCTAGGACAGTTTGAAAGCTGCTTCTGACCATCAGAAATCATATGCAGATTTACAAAGAAGATATTTAGAATTCGCAGTGGGAAACTGAGTAGTCCTAAAAGTTTCACCTTGGAAGAAAGTATTGCGGTTTGGTAGGAAAGGGAAATCGAGCCCAAGATTTATTGGATTGTATGAGATTGTTGAAAGAATTGGCCTTGTGGCTTATCGATTAGCTTTGCCTCCAAAACTTGAGAAAATGCATAACGTGTTCCATGTATCGATGCTGAGATGGTACAGATCTGATCCTTCGCACGTAATTCCTCATAGTGAGATTGAGTTGCAACCAAACATGACGTATTCAGAAGAGATAATAAGAATTTTAGCTCGAGAGGTTAAAGAATTGCGGAATAAATGAGTATCGTTAGTTAAAATGTTGTGGCATCGTCATGGTTCGGAGGAGGCTACCTGGGAAATAGAATAATCAATGAGATCACAATATCCAAATCTATTCCCAAGTAACAAATTTCGAGGACGACATTTCCTAAAGGGGGAGAGTTGTAACAACCTAATTTTTAGTGGTGTCGAAAAATGTGGTTCGAAACCACCAAACCAGATGAGTGAGTTTCTAAATTTTATTATTTAGTATTTACGAGTCAAATGTGATTTTAGAAAGATTTTTGAATTAGTGATTTGTGTATTAGAAGGATTTATTAGGTTAATTGGTTTCGAAAACGAGGTATCGAAATCTCGATTCTATAAAATTGAGTCATAAATATTTTTATAAATATTTACGAGTATTATTAGGTAGTATAAAATTTTCGTTAGAAAATTTTAACGTATTGGTAGTTAATTAATTAAGAAGAACTAAATTGAAAAAGGTGTAAAACTTGCTAATTAAAGAAATAGTGATTAAATGGATTAAATGGATTAAATGTTAAATGTGGGAGAACTTGAAGGGTAAATAAGCCTAAAATGGGAAGTCTTGATAGCATGAGTGTAGAAAACAAATAATGAAATAGTGTGAACTAAGGGCAAAATGGTAAATTAGTTGGAATTAAAAATAAAACAAATGACCAAATTGATTCTAGACATTTTCTTCATCAATCTTCAGCCAAAAACAACCATAAGAGAGCTTTTAAAGCCGGTTTTTCATATTTTTACTTCAAGTGAGTTCAATTATTTCTCTTTTCTTGAAATTTTTGTGTTTTTAAGACTTCTACAATTAGGTCTATTTCATTAGTTTTTTATTTTATTGGTAATTTTGAAAGTTACCATGGATGAATCTTGAATGTTTTTGATGAAATATCATGGATTTAGAGCTTTAATTTTATTGTTTGATGATTTTATAAAGTGATTTGGATAGATATTGATTTTAGGACTAAATTGTGAAAAGGTTGTATATATATATCGTGGTTTGGTATTAAATTACATTGATCAAAGGCTGTATGATAGCTTAGAATATTTAGATAAACTATCAATTGAGAAAATTTAGCTCATTTGGTAGGCTAATTAGTAGCGACTAAATTGCAAAAGTTGAAAAAATTAGGTAATTGTGTAATTTTGAAAATTAAGGGTATTAATTATGAAGTGAATTGAAACTGAAATATGTGCTAATGAATGAATAATTTTATATTTTAGATCAAGAGCCCGTAGACAATCGTGAAAAGAAAAATTAACAGAATAGCCCCTAAACTACTTCAAATTTTACAAATTAACCTAGGTATGTCCGTATGGTTATAGTTTAATGATTATATTGAGTTGATGAATGATGTTACATATTTAATATATTATTGAAAAATGTAGTGTTGTTAAATTTATTATGTATTTAGCATATTGTTGAAAAATGAAATATTCTTAAATTATGAATTAAAATGAATATCCAGTTAAAGTGGAACACGGGATTGAGTATCATTGTTGTGTGGCGAATAGCAAAGGATGAATTGACAACAATTTACCCAAGTAAACCGATGTTCAACATTTGTTGCGAACTTTCGTGTTTACTTTCTATTCAGCTCACGCAAGCTTTTGTTAACTCATATTAGTTTTCGTTTAACCCTAATGGGTTTCCATTCAGCTCTTTTGAGCTTCAATTTAACCCTTATGGGTTTTCGTTCAGCTTCTATGAGCTTCCGTTCAACCCTTACAGGTTTCTGTTTAGCACTTATGTGCTTCTGTGCAGCCTTCGGGCTTCTGAATACGAGGTACTCATATCTATAAGCAGTTCTCCGATTCGGTAAGGGTTGGTAAGTGAAATTGTGAAATTAATATTGGAAGAATTATTATTATTGTTGGTATTGATCTGAACTAAGTGTATTCATCAATTGAAGTTGTGATTGACAAGGAAAGTACATTGAATGAATTTATTTTAGTTGATGTGTTATAATAAGTTCAGTAAGATTTATACTTAAAGCCATTCGAACTTACTAAGCTTCCTTAAGCTTACTTGTGTTGTTTAATATTCTTGTAGATTAACGTGAGGTCGGGAGATTGAATCAACACATCAAGTCATACTATCCAATTTAATCCGGTAGTTTTTGTAATGAATACTTTGGTTTATATGGCATATATAGGATTGGTGTGGAAATGAAGTACTTAGAAATATGGTTATGAATGATATATGCTTGTATGTATGTAAATAGTAGTAGATGTTGATAAATCAATGAGATGGATTAAATAGGTAAGTTTATGTAATTGAGTATTTGTGATATTATGTCATGATTAAAACATGATTTTGGCTTGTGTTGATTACTTGTTTGAGATGTATTGATGTATTGAAATGTTGTGTATAGGTTGATATCAAAATGGGTGAGAGATCTTAAAATGGTATATTTTTGTCCACACGGACAGAGACACGGGCGTGTGTCTCAGCCGTGTGTGACACAGGCCTAACACATGGGCGTGCGATTCGACAGTGTGTCCTCTGCATCTTAAAATTTGGAAACAGAATGTCCAGATTTTTGCACACGGGCGTGTGACTTGGTTGTGTGATCTATGTTAGAAAGTTACACGGGCTAAGACACGACTGTGTGCCTCACATTGAATTCCCACACGACCTAAAACACGGGAGTGTCTCTTAATTTTAATATTATTATTATATTATTCAATCTCACTAGTATAATAATTAATTTTCAGGTAAAGTCTGATTTTAATCCCACCAAAGAGGTAAAAAGAAAGCTTTCCTATAACCGGTTTTATTATTTAGTTGAAATAGGTGGATCATAATATTTTGCTTTTATTTTTTCTTTCTTTTTACTTTAAAATCCAATCCATTTCTGAACTAGATTGTATAAATTACCGATTTATATTACCTGTTTAAATTAAAATGAAAACTCACTTTCTACTTTTAATTAATTCAACAATTCAATTTAAAACAAATTCAACTTTCAGTTTAGATTTCAAAACTCTAAGAATCGAAAAGAAGAAAATATGAAAAATATTTAAATATACCAGGAGACAGGTAGTACAGTGCAATATAAGAAAATGCACAGCGCTGTTTAAAACTGGCTATAAATTACTTAATTTATGCTTCGGAAACATGAACATCTCTCATTGTTAAATCTGAGAGCGTTCACCAGTAAGAAGCAATAGCACACACAAAATTACTATAAACTTTTTTTTTTTAAAAGAACAACAGAAAACACTGATAAAAACTAACAGATATAATAGAAATTAAACTGAAAAAATAATGGCAGATCCAACTAATTACAGGCATCAACTGGCATTGAAAACGCGTAGCCAGAGATATATGTGTGTGTATGTGTGTGTGTGTGTGTGTGTGTGTGAATGAATCGTTGTAGCTAATAGAGATCAGAAGATGAAAACAAAATGCTGAAGAAAGAAATAGATGAATACGCTGTGGGCAGCTGTGAGTTTGTTTAGACTAATTTATAGCGGTGCTATGTGTTGTGCGGACGGGGACTGGAAACCCTATATTCGGAGAGAGAGTAAGTGGCCATTGGGCTTGAATTTGGAGCAACTGAGGAAAATTGAAACTGCGCTTCACGGATTGCGAAAACTTGCAAACCCTGAACTGAACCCAATATCTGTTCAATGGGCCTGTTTCACAACTTTTAATCAACCTATTTGAGTATTTGAAACTAAATAAAGACAATTTATGATCAAACTCAAAGTTGTTGCACTCTTTTAAATTTTAAATTTTAATTTTTATCCTTTAATTTTGAGACATTAAAAATTTTGATCTTCCAATCTAATTTTATTTTTTAAAGTTAATGTGTCAAAGATAAAATAATTTTTTAGCTCTTAACATGTATAGTCTTTTATCGGTTTGGTCATTATCTTTAAAAGTACATAAAATTCTAAAATTCTAAAATTTTAAATGTTAAATTTTAAATGAAAACATAAAATATAAAATTATATTTAAAACATAAAATTATGAAAAGAATTAAAACTATTTAAAATTAAAAAAATAAAAAATGATTTTAAATATATAAAAAAATTCCAAAATTCGGTATTTAACTCAGTCAGGCAGCCGATGTTAGCTGTTAGGCAACTGCTACAGTAAGTAGTTAGCAGTTAGTTGAGAATGTTAGTTAGGTAATCCTATTAACAATTGTAACAAAGTTTCTTTCGGTTAATGAATCGGCTGAAGATCGGTTTAGGCTAAGTTGTTAGTACTGAAACCTTAGTTGATTCATTAACTGTCTATGTTTAAGTATCAAGACTTGGTTCTTATTGATTATTAGAGTCTATTCAATAAAATAAGTAGACTATTTTTTATCTTCTTGCTGATTATTTGTTTTCCTCTTCTTCTGCTGGTTTATGCACTTCTAACATCTAAATCGAGATGGATTGATTAGTTGGATTGATTAGACCAAGAACTAGTTGGGTTAATGATCTAGTGAGAGATAAAATGTCAATTGACCTACGAACCGATATAGACTAGTTGAAATGAGCTAAAATAATCAGTTGAACTGATTTTGAACTAGTTTGACCAATTAGCTCTCAATGATTGGTCTGATTGGCTCAAAGTAAATAAATTATTAAAAGATCAAAAACAAAAAAAAATATGAAAAATGATACAAATCGTCCTAGTCCATACTTGTTCGTGGGTCAATCGACTTTTTAACTCTCACCAAACTAATACCCCAGTCGATTCTTGGTCTAATAAGCCTAGTTTGATTTAGTTAACATTAAATTTTGGAATTTTTTTATTTTAAAAACATTTTAAAATTTTTTTATTTTTATTTTTGAATTTTAAAGAGTTTTTATTTTTCATAATTTTATTATTTTTTAATTTATTGTTCATAATTTTATTATTTTTAAAAAATATTTTTTAATTTGTTATGGTTTTGTTTAAAAATATGAAAATAAATGTTGAGGACTAAAAAGATATTTTACCTTTGATATCATTAACTTTAATGGAAAAATTAGACGGATGGACCATTTTTTTAAAAGTACAGAGACTCATTGTCTCAAAATTAAAATATAAAAACTAAATGTTAAATTTCAAAATAGTAGAATGATCTTTGACATAATTAAATCTATAATCTACTATATTATTTACGTAATTATCGCGTCCTTCTAATTTTGGCTTGTTAATAACACGTGCACGATGAGATTGGACTTATTATATCTTGATAAATGGGGTGAAATAAAACATCTCTAAATCAACAATTGAGTCTTAGCTTGATTGGCATGGGTAATGTTGCCAATGGAGGAGGATGCGGGCTCGAGTGCGCTAAAGCGCATTATCCTCCTATTTATGGGTTGAAGAGGGGTTATGGGTAATTCTAGGCATTGTGTCAAAAAAGTAGATATAATCAAAACATATAATGAGATTATTTTAAAAAAATTCCTCTAAATTAGATATTATAACTAAGAAAGCGTTTATATCTCAAGAGAGTGCCTTAATCCAAACCTTAAGCTCCATCACCCATTTTTAAGTATCAAAGTTTTGATTGACGACAAATTAATCATATGGCTATTATTCTATCCAAAAGAATTATGGCACAACGTTGTTGCTTTATATATATATACATTTTTAAATTAGCCATAATCCCCATTAAACCCTTAAATCAGAGAATAATACATATTTGAATTAACATCCTCTTGATTGTTGCAATAGAAACGATGCCAATTGAGCTAAAGATCTAATAAAAAAGTGATGCAAGGCTCAAGGTCCAATTTTAGGCCCATGAACGTGATCCAAAGCCAATCCTAAGATCCAAAGTCCCTGAAGAAATTTATCATTCTGAAAAGCCAAGTAGTTGAAGTCAAAACTCAACTTATTCATTCAAGACTTTATCATGAAGAAATTTTGAGAAGAAAAGTTGAAGCTTCAAGACGATGGCCTTTGGAGTTCAATATAGAGCGAGGATGAATTAGAAGAGACCAAATTTGTTCGTGGACTTAAAATTCCAATCCATGATGACTAGCTCATGTGGAAGATGTTAACAAATTTAGGCATTACATTTCAAGGACCCCAATCAAGCCCACGTGCCTAGCCATATTATAATAAGTTGACTTGCAGTGCATTTTTGGAAGGGATCCAGACATTTCTGGGTCAATATGTCTCATATTGATTGAAGACCTATCTCTTAGCTTCGCAATGCACTTTGAATTACTTGCTTTCGAGTTCAAGATCTTAAGTTATGATCGTTTTAGTGAAGACTGCATGAGCAGAATTTTTGGACAAAATTATTATGGAAATTACGAGTTTCAGGCTTTTTATTCGAGTTTAAATCATATTTGGTTTGATTTTTAGGCTTAATTTTTAGTATATATGAGCTCAATATTGTATTTATTAAGTTTTATTATTTAATTATTCATTTGTTCGGATTTTGGATAATTTTAACTATTTTAAGTTATTTGGGAGTTTTATGTCAACAAGAAAATTTAGTTTAAAACTACTTCTTCTTTAAGTAATTAGAGTTTCAGTATACTTAAGAGTTTTATTTTGATTTACTTAGCTAGCCTATATAAAGGTCTCTTCATTGTACACAATCAATTCATTCATTATTAAACAATTTTCTCTTTTGAGTTAATAAATTTTCTTTCAATTTTTCTCTTCAAGAATTTCTCTTGAGTGTTCTTTTAGAAGAGTTTTAACAATCTTTTCAGATTGTGGGATCATCTTCAAGCTTTTTCTTGAAAATTTTTCTTTTTTGGAGGGGAAATTAGAGTCATTTGAAAGGGGTTGTCAATTCATTTGGTTTCCAATGCTCATTAGGACTTCTACACGTCACTTTCCATCTTTTTCCGTCTATCTTCTTTATTTTCTTTATTCTATTATGTTCTTGTTTAATTGTTCTAATCTTTGATTTATTTAATTGTTATTTTTTATCTTAATTAATTATTTTAATTTATTTCTTTATTTTTTTTTAATTTGACTTGGATTTGTTTGCGTTTTAGGTTGTGTCAAATCCAAGTTTCTTTCCAATCGTCTAGAAGCCTAAGTCAAATTCGCGACTTGGACAAAGTTACGGTCCTGTTTTGCATACTCATCCGTATTAAAAAGGCAATATTTTTTTGCTAATGAATGAAGGGAAAAGTCCCTCATTAGTTAATATTAGACTTCTATCCTAAGTGGTTCTTATAGAGTCACCCAATGGAATCTAACTTATTCTATGAGGTGGAAGCTAAAGTAATAGAGGCTTGGATCTTTATCAATCACATAACTAACCATGAATTCAACATCTATGTTCCCCTTTCGATAATCATGTTGCACATTTGTACTCCATCCCTTACTTCCTAGCTCATAATACTTCAAACTAAAGCTTAATTTCAACCCTTTGTGCATTTATCGTTGAGTAAGCAAACCACAACCTAAGTGTCACCCTGAATAATTACTTTGTGATATCCCTTTCTCCAATCAACCATCAGGAATTGCCCAAGTTTTCTATTTGTGCCACAATGAAGACACTCAAGCTTCAAGTAAACCTACTTTTCCACTGACAAATCTAATATCTCAACACTTGGCCAACAACAACTCTTCCTCAGCTTGATTTAAAAGCTTTATCTATATTGATTTTTATCCAATCCTCAAATGGCGGGTGCCAGCCAATTTACTCCACCATTCTACTAGTTCTTGGTCCTCTCTTTGCCACCCTAAAATAACATTGTAAGCCCAAGTACATCATTGTGAGATAAACTCCATTAAGCAAAGCTTACCACAACTCAAAGCTAAACCATGTCCTAAGCAATCCTTTTTAGCTCCTTGCAAATACTCACTGACATAAAGGTTGATTGCATGAAATAGTTTGGAATGAATAAAAAAACAGGACTTAGACAATGTGACTCTCTCCAATTGCCATTATTTTTACATTCCATTAAGTCCATTACTCACCTTATCAACAAGAAAATTATAAGTTTCATTCGTTGCCTTCTCTTTTAAGGAGAGGAACTCCCAAAGTACTTGAAAAGATCTATTACATTCTAGAAACCCAATCTCTTACTAATTAACTTAGACACGCCCTTCTCAATATTAAGAAAGAAATAAACTTGGGTTTTCAAGGCACTTATCTTGTGCCTAGAAAAATGGATAAAAACTTATAGAACATCAACAACATCAACATGCACCAAGTTACATTTAAATAAATCATTAACAAATAATAGATGAGAAATTGACAATCCATTCCTAGATAACCTGATTAGAGTCTATATTTTATCTGTTAGAATCTAGTGCCCTTACTGTAGTTATTTTCTCTTATATATATGCATGTTAATTTTTGAACAGATTGGTTTAATAAAATTTCATCAGTCACATTAATATTGTTTGTATTGGTCCTCAATGGTTTTTACAACTATTGGCTCACTGGTTCCCTAACAATTAACTAATATTAAGTTGCATTATGTGGTAATTAGTGAACCATTAGTGTAACAACCCGATGTTCACTGGTGATGAAACAGTGATTTCGGGACCACAAATTTTCATTGTGTCACCTGTAAATATTATTCTTAGAATATTTATAGTCATTAAATTCGTATTAAAATTTGGTTAAGAAATTTTAATTTTTAGATAGTTAATTAAAGAAAAGGAATAAATTGTAAAAGGTGCAAAATTTAGAAATTATAGAATTTTGGTGATTTAAGGGCTTAATTATTAAATTAAAAAGGACCAATGTAGTAAATAGTCCTTAGTATTGACATTGGACTGCATTATGTATTAAAATTATAAAATATTACATGTTTTAATGGCAAAATGGTAAATTTTGTGAAATCAAAACAAAATTAAATTAAGAAAAAGACATTTCTTCTTTATATTTTCAATTCATCTTGCCGAAACACCATAGGAACTCAACTTGGAGGTTCAAGCATTAACTCTTTCATGTAAGTCCATTTTGATTCTGTGTCTTGTAATTTTTATGTTTTTAAGATCGTTACAACTAGGTCCAGCTAGTCCGTACCTTCATTTTTGAATCTGTTAACAATTTTAGAAGTTTCCATTGATGAATCTTGAAGGTTTTTTTATGATAACTGTGTATTTGAAGCTTTGGTTGTGTTGTTTGATGATTTTCTAAAGTGATATTTGTTAGATTTTGATTTCAGGATTAAATTGTTAAAATGTCAAAATTTTAAGGTTTGATAGTGAATTTGATGTTTAGTAAAGGCTGTATAATGGCCTAGTATATTTGGCTATAATTTTGACTTAAGAAGAACGGGCAATTTGATGATTTTGGGTTAAAGGAATAAATTAAAAACATTGTAAAAGTTTGGGGTAATTGTGTAAATTCAAAAAAGGTATAAAATATAAAATGAATTGGAATGTGAAATGTAAGCTGATAATTGAGAAATTTTACAGTAGTAGCCCATTTTCAGTGAAATCAGAATAGTGATTTTGAGACCACAAATTCAACGTAAAAATATTTATTTTATTATTATTTTATTGCCTACAGCATGATAGTAGTACCGTATAAAAATTTCGTTAAGAAATTTTATCGTTTACATGGTTAATTTGATAAAAGGACTAAATTTCGTAAAGTGCAAAAGTTGAGTTCTAGTAGCTAAAGGTATTAAATAGCTATAGAACTTTAAAGTATGAGTCCTTATGTGGTAATTGGACCATAAATGTTGAGAGTGTATGAACATGGTTTGTAATTATTGAAATTATGATTAATTTTTAAGGTTATTTTGGTAATTAGTAAATAAAGTTAAAATTAAATAAAACAAAAGACAAAGCTTTCATCTTTTACCTTTCTTCAATCAATTTTCATAAGAAAAGGAATCCATTGAAGAAGCTAGGTTCGGCCAACACAAATCCAATTGCATGTGAGTGATTTTTGTCTCGTTTTTAATATTTTTATGTTTTCGGGGTCGTTGTAGCTTAATCTAGCTAGCCTCGAGACTAATTTGTAAAAATGTTAAACTATTAGGGTTTTTCCATTAATTAATGTTCATGATTTTTGATGAGTTATGGAAGAAAATGAATATGTGTTGTTAGATAAACAACTTTTATTAAGTGATTTTTGATGAAATTTTCAAATAGGGATTAAATTAAAAAATAGAAATTTTTACACGGTGAAATTATGAAATAAATGAAATATAGGGCTTGCTAGGGACCTACTTGATATTCAGCTATAGCAGGTTGTGGTGAAATTTCATAAATTTCCATTTTTATGAGCTAGGGACTAAATTGCAAAGAAATTAAAAGTATAAGGCCAAAATGGTAATTTGACCAAATTAGGTAGAAGACATATTGAATTGAGTTGAATTTATCCGTTTAGATCGGGGTAAAGATAAAGTCTCGAATTAGTCGCCTCTGTATATACGTATACTAGTCAAGGTAAGTTCGTATAATTAAATTGTTTATATATGTTTTTAAATGAAATATACTTGTGTTGTGAATTGCTATACGTATACACCGGCTGCATATCCAATGATGTACGGCTATTACCGAGTCTCATTTGAACTTTAGGAATTCGTAGGATACAAATGACATGTCATTAGGGTTTACAAGATTTGGATGCTGGTCTTGGACATCCTACCGATGGCTAAGGTCTGGCATGTGTTGCTGATACTCCAAAGCTCATGTGAGCAGTATCGTGTAGCCACGTTTCGACCCACAGCTCATTTGAGCAGGCCCATTTTCACAGCTCATGTGAGCATTCTGATTCACAGCTCGTGTGAGCATACATGTAAAGGAATTGACGGATTACAGTTATATGATTTAGCACACTATGTGTGAGCTATCCAAGGTATCCAACAGTATTCTAAATGGTTCAATGGGTATTATTCTGATACGAAATGGTAAAAGTTCTATGCGGACTATTACAGGGACACATGTGAATTACATTGAAATGTTATTACATGGTATATTGAAAGTAGAGATGGATGATATATGTAAATGCTACATGAATAAATGTTGTGCTCATCCATTTTCTTAATGCCTTATTATATGTTTAATATAGGTAACATGTTTGGTGTACATGATTAAGCTTTTGGCCAAGTATAGTAGGACTGTGCCATGTTTATCTATCGGTAAGTTGTCTTTTATATTATACGAACTTGCTAAGCTTATAAGTAGCCTTAAAATGGTTGTTCTTTGGTATGTTTTGGTAAGTAAATTCAATGGTATGTATTGATGCAAATTTATTTATAAGTTGATTATTTTGGCCAAATTTAGTACATGGTTATACATGTTTAAATGTTGTCATTTGAGTTGTCTGTGGGCATATTGGTTGTATGTTATTATACCATATGTATATAGCTTGGTTATGCATGAATTTCGTGCCTTTTAATGGCTTGTATATTGGTGCAAAAGTGGTTGTATGTACTTGTGGATATGGGTAAGAAAATTTGCTTGAAAGTGGTCTATTTTTCCTCCACACAGGCAGAGACACGGGCGTGTGTCTCAACCTTGTGTGACACACGGCCAGGCGACACGGCCGTGTGTCCCCTGTAGCTTTAAAAGGGTTGCAAGTCAGGCTGTTACATGGCCTAACACACGGCCTGGCACACGGACGTGTAGCTTGGTTATGTGACCCAAGTGAGTGAGTTACGCGAGCACAGAAACGGACTGGGACACGACCGTGTGCCCCTACTTTGAATGGCCACACGATTGTGTGACCCCTACAGTGTTGAAAATTTTCACTATTTTCTGATAAATTCTATGAGTTTTTGATTTAGTCTTGACTTATTTCTAATGTGTTTTTAGGGTCTTGAGGGCTTGTATAAGGGGCAACATGTATGTTTTGGATTGGTTTTAATATGATTATTAATATGAAATGAAATGTTTAAGGTTTTTGCTATTTTTAAACGTAAACTCCAGTAATGCTCCGCAACCTTGTTCCAACGACAAATACGAGTTAGGGGTGTTACATTTACATTTTAGATCAAGACCTAGTTGATACTTGTGGAAAATGAAAAATTATGGAATTGTCCTTCGACTTCTGCAACTACTACAACTCAGTCCAGGTAAGTTCATACAGTTTAAAATTTAACATTTATATGAATTGTTTAATAATATAAAATGGTACAATAGATATATTTAATTATTGATGATGAAAGGTTAATTGAAAAATGTTATTAAATTTGAAAAATGTTATACTCTCTTGTTATACTCTCTATTTCGGTTAGACTAGCTCTTATGAGCATTGGTGTGTTTTGGAAGGATTAGCTCTAATGAGCATTGGTGTGTTTCGGAGGGATTAGCTCTTACGAGCATTAGTGTGTTTCAGATGGATTGGCTCTTATGAGCATCTGGTGTGTTTTGGTTAGATTGTTGGGTACTTTTGATGGATTTGTCATATATTTGAGTATTGAATTGAACATTTATGATTTATTGGTTAAGATTGTGGATGACAAGGAACATTCATGGTTGTATTATTACTATTTGAATTGTTTTACATACTTTGGTAAGATTTATTGTTTTAAAACGTGGAATTTACTAAGTTCATTAAGCTTACTTGTGTTATTATTATTCTTGTAGTTACTCGAAAGGTTGGACGATTGGATCGGCACTTAAGTCACACTATCCATAAATTTCAATAATTTTTGAAACGTTCATTTTGGATTATATGGCATGTATTAGGCTTGTATGTTATTACTAATGTTTTGGATATGTAAATTGTTAAGTATGATCTTGAATGTAAATTGTTAACCTATATGATACATGTGAATTTATGTGATATATGTGAATGAGGTAAAATGTGTTGATGCAAAATATGATATGTGTTTATAAAATGTTGTGTATGTGATGCTTAGGTTAAATATATTGGTTAGGTGATCGATTTGATAATTTGAAAAGTTGTGATTGAAGTTTCATTTAGATGTATAATTGTATATACTTGTGGTACCAATGAGGATAGATTGGTTAAGCACTTAGGATGTTGATTTGGCGTTTAATGTCACTTTGAATAGGTCTTTTTGCTAGTAAATGGATTACTTAGAGTCCAAGTAAGCTTGAAATGATAAACTTGATGTTTAAGGTTCATTTTGGGTCCACACGGCTTAAGACACGGGCACCTGACTCGGCCATGTGAGACACACGGCCTGACGACACTGCCGTGTGTCATCTGTTGAGTGCTTAGGGTACAATTCAGTTAGTTACATGGCCTAGCACACAGCCGTGTGACATGGCCGTGTAACCCTACTCAGAGAGTTACACGGGTAAGGACACAGGCTGGGACAGGGTCGTGTGTCCTAAGTTCGAACGTTACACGACCTGAGATACGAGCATGTGTCTCAGTTGTGTGAGACACACGGCCGTGTTACCCTTGTAGTTAAATTTTTATAACTTTTTCTTAGACTTTCCAAATGTTTCCAATTTAGTCTTGAATTGTTTCTAAGGTGTTTTTAGGGCCTTAGGAGCTCGATATAGGGACGAAATGTGTATGTATAATTGACTTAAGTTATGTTTCTGATAATGAATGAATTTATATTTAAATGTTTCATTTATTCGATAATGCTCCGTAACCTAATCTGGTGACAAATACGGGCTAGGTGTGTTACATTTAGTGGTATCAGAGCCAACTTTAGTCGATTCTCGGACTGAACGTAGCATGTGAAATGTCTAGAAGTACATGCTATATAACCTGTGATAGTGTAACGTGTTTGATCTGATTTAACCAATATTTTTCTTATAGATTGTAAAGATGTCAAACGGATCTGATCGTGCTGACAATGATGAGGTTAATAGTAATATAACAACCTCTAATCAAGGGATGAGTAATAGTATTTCGATTCCTCAAGTTCAGGAGCATGAGCTTAAAAGTATGTTCTACGGGTTTATGAACCAGTGGTTCAATGAGTTTATGCAAATGAATACTCTGGCTCAACGACCTTCACCCCCTCTTATACCACATGTTATACCTCTGCTTGCACCTCCACCTCCTCCCGTGGCTGAGCCTAGTTGACGTATTTCGATAGAGAAGCTTAGAAAGTGTGGTGCCAAAGAATTTCGAGGTAGATCAGAAGTTGATCCGGTTAAAGGTGAGTTTTCAAAGAAATGGTGTGCCCTCCTGATGATTTTATTAGATGCGTCGTTTCATTATTAAAAGAGGAAGCATACAGTTGGTGGACTACGTTGGTAGCTATGGTACATAAAGAGAAAGTTTCCTAGGGTTTCTTTCAGGCCGAGTTTAAAAAGAAGTATGTTGGAAAACGATATCTAGATAAGAAAAAGAGAGAATTTCTTGAGTTACGACAGGGAAATAAATTGGTGGCTAAGTATGAGAGAGAGTTTCTGTATCTCAGTATATATACCTAGGAGATTATGCCTATTGAAGAGGAGATGTGTATCCAATTTGAAGATGGCCTGAATGATGAAATCAGAATAATGATCGGAGGTAATGAAATTTGAGAATTTTTTATCTTATCTGATCGTGCACAGAAAATGGAAGAAGTGTATAATCATAAGATAGAAAGGGACAGATGGATTCGAGAGTTTAACAAGAGAAGTTCTTCCAAGTCATTTTCATTACCACAAGAAAAGAAGATGAGAGAAGACTTTAGTTGAGCTACTGCAGTGTCTGAGCATTCGAACAAAAATAAATCGATTCAGCATGATTTTAAAGCTCCTACTAAACTAGTTGATAGTGTGGGAAGTGTATGGAACGCTCCGAAGCCCAATTGTAAACATTGTAGAAAATTTCATCCTGGAGAGTGTAGATCTAAGTCAAGAGCCTGTTATAGATGTGGGTCAACTAATCACTTTCCCTGAAATTATCCTAAGCAGTTAAAAGAAAATGAAAAACAAAATGAAAAGCAAATGTCTACATCTTAGAAGGTAGATGTTCGGGGCAGAACAGTACTACTGGGACTACTCATATAGGAGCAAAAGACATCGTTGTTTAGTTAGAGGCTAGAGCACCTGCTCCCACATACGCCATTCGAGCCCGAGAGGAAGTTGCTGCACCTGATGTGATTACTGGTATATTCTATGCTGGTATATTCTATCTCTTTGATGTTACTGTGTATGCATTAATTGACCTTGGGTCAACTCATTCTTATATTTGCACTGCATTAGTAACAAAAAAGAAATTGCTTATTGAATCAACTGAATATGATATTCAAGTTACTAATCCACTAGGTCAGGGTGTGATAGTTAACTTAGTTTTTTTGTAAATGTCCGCTGAAAGTTAGAGGATGTGAATTCCCTTTTGATTTGGTGTTACTACCCTTTCAGGAATTTGATGTTGCTCTGGGTATGGATTGACTATCGTTGCATGATGCTGTGGTAAACTGTAGATAGAAACAAATTGATTTGAGATGCCAGACAGGAGAGATGATTTGAGTTGAATCTGATGGGCTGAATAGTGCTGTTAAAATTATTTCAGCTATTTCTGCACAGAGATTGATATGTAAAGGTAGTGAAGCATTTCTAGCATACATTCTTGATACGAGAGATCCAGAATCGAAGTTAGATCAGTTACTGATTGTTAATGAATTTACTAATGTATTTCCTGAAGAGTTGCCGAGTTTGCCTCCTGATCATGAAGTTGAGTTTGTAATTGATCTGGTTTCTAGAACTGCACTGATATTAATATTACTATAACGCATGACACTAGCTGAATTAAAAAAGTTGAAAGCACAGTTGTAAGAGTTGTTAGACAGAGGGTTTATTCGACCGAGTGTATCTCCCTGGGGTGCACCTGTTTTATTTGTGAAAAAGAATAATGGCTCTTTGAGATTGTGTATAGACTACAGATAGTTGAACAAAGTCACAATAAAGAATAAGTATACTTTGCCACGTATTGATGATTTGTTTGATTAACTAAAAAGTGTCACTGTATTCTCCAAGATAGATTTCAGATCTGGGTATTATCAGTTGCGAGTTAAAGACTGTGATGTGTCAAATACTGCGTTCAGAACTCGTTAAGGTCATTATGAGTTTTTGGTAATGCCATTTGGTTTAACTAATGCCCTTGCTGCTTTTATGGATTTAATGAATCGAGTCTTTTAGCTTCATCTGGATAGATTTGTAGTTGTGTTTATCGATGATATAATGATCTATTCCAAGATTGCATCGGAGCATGGTCAACACTTAAGAATTGTGTTATAGACTTTGAGAGAAAAATAGTTGTATGCAAATATCAGTAAATGTGAATTCTGGCTTCGCGAGGTTGGATTTTTGGGTCACATAGTATCATCTGACGGGATTCGAGTTGATCTGAGTAAAGTTTGTGTTGTGATGAATTGGAAAACTCCAAAGAATGTTCTAAAGTGCGAAGTTTCCTGGGTTTGGTAGGTTACTACCGACGTTTTGTTAAAAAAATTTCAATCATTGCTTCACCGATGACCAGGTTACTATAGAAAAATATCGAGTTTGTTTGGTCTAATAAGTGCCAACAGAGTTTTGATCAGTTGAAAAATATGTTGACAGAAGCTTTAGTGTTGACGCAGCCTGAGTCCGGGGTAGCATATGTTGTTTATCTTGATGAGACTCTCAACGTTTTGGGTTGTGTGTTGCTGCAGGCAGGAAAAGTAGTAGCTTATGCTTCTCGACAGTTAAAGCCACATGAAAAGAATTATCCTACCCATGATCTCGAGTTGGACTCGATTGTATTCGCTTTGAAAATTTAGAGATATTATTTATATTGAGAGATATGTCATGAGTTTACAGATCAAAAAATTTCAAAGTATTTGATGACTTAAAAAGAACTGAATTTCAGACGAAGACGGTGGTTAAAGCTACTGAAAGATTATGACTTGGTTATTGATTATCATCCGGGAAAGGCTAATGTGGTTGCAGATGCACTCAGTCAAAAGTCATCATTGTTTGCGCTTCAAGCAGTGAACGCTCATTTAGCTCTGAATGAAGATGGTTCGATACTGGCAGAGTTGAGAACTAAACCTTGTTTCTACAAGGAATCTGGGACTTACAAAATGACGATTCAAAGTTGATATTGAAACAATTGGTTCTGAATAATTTGAGTACTGACCACAGTACTGATGATGTGGTACGTTACGTTATCGTGATAGGATTTTGTCATCCGAATGATTTAAGTTTTAAAAGAGATATTCTATCTGAAACTCACAGCAGTTTGTATTCTATTCATCCGGGTAGCACAGAGATGTATTGTGATTTGAAACAGATGTACAGGTGGTTGGGTATGAAACGTGAAATTTGTGAGTTCATAGCTAAATGTTTGATTTGTCATCAGGTAAAAGCAGAGCATCAGGTACCGTCAGGTTTACTACAACCTGTTATGCTTCCGGAGTGGAAGTGGGAGCGAGTTACGATGGATTTGGTATGTGGTTTACCTGTAACTCTGAGAAAGAAAGATTTGATTTGGGTGATTGTTGACAGATTGACTAAATTGACACATTTTATTCCAGTCAGAACAAATTTCTCAGTTGATAGATTAGCAGAATTATATGTGTTTAAGATTGTGAGATTACACGGAGTCCCGATATCTGTCAGTTATGATTGTGATACAAGGTTTACATTGAGATTTTTGAGTAAACTTTATGAGGCTTTAGGCACTAAACTCAATTTCAGTACAGACTTTCATCCTTAGACAGACAGGCAGTCTAAACGAGTGATACACATCTAGAAGATATGCTAAGATATTGTATACTCAAGTTTGAAGGTAGCTGGGAAAAATATCTATTGTTAGCTGAATTTGCTTATAATAATAGTTATCAGTCCAGTATAAAAATGGCATCGTTTGAAGCCCTTTACGGAAGAAAGTGTAAAATACTGTTGTATTGGTATGAATTAAATGAATCTAAAATGGTGGGAATTGATTTGATCTTAGAAACTAAAGATAAAGTTCGAATTATTCGAGATTGTTTGAAAGCTGCATCTAATCGTTAGAAATCGTACGCGGATCTGAAAAGAAAA
The DNA here is from genome assembly GCF_025698545.1 of Gossypium raimondii. Lineage (NCBI taxonomy): Eukaryota > Viridiplantae > Streptophyta > Magnoliopsida > Malvales > Malvaceae > Gossypium > Gossypium raimondii. The sequence goes on along the minus strand of NC_068567.1, from coordinate 50,190,040 downwards.
GATATAGAATTTTGCTATTGGCGATTGAGTATTTTTAATAGTTTCTTTGTGGAAGAAAGTACTACATTTTGGCAAGAAAGGAAAGCTGAGTCTGAGATTTATCGGACTGCATGAGATTGTTGAAAGAATCGGCCCTGTAGTTTACATTTGCTTTGTCCTCTGAACTCGAAAAAATTCATAATGTGTTCCACATTTCAATGCTGAGACGATACAAATCTGATCTTTCACATGTGATTTCGTATAGCGAGATTGAATTACAACCAAATATGACGTATTCTGAGAAACCAGTGAAAATTTTGGCACGAAAAGTTAAAGAACTGTGGAATAAACAAGTACCATTAGTAAAATTCTTGCGGCATTGTCATGGTATAGAAGAAGCTACCTGAGAAATAGAGGAATCGATGAAACTACAGTATCCGAATCTATTTTTAGCTTTCCAAATTTTTCTAACGTTTTCTTCGACTTTCCAAATGTTTCTAAGGTGTTTTTAGTGCCTCGAGATAGTGCATTATGATGACACCATCCACTAAATCATGATTAATAGTTAATTATGCTAACTAAACTAAGTTTAATTAAACAAACCAATATTAATTAAGGATTAAATTTAGTATAAAAGGAAAACTTAGTAGGAATTCATCATCCTACCATTCACCATTAAAAGAAAAACTAAAGAAAATCTTTAAGTCCCTCAAGCATTCAACATTTGATTTAGGTATGAATTTCAAGTTGTAATTTTTATATATTTGAGGTAATGGGAGTTGAATTTAGATAGCCCATGTACCAATTTGTAAAAATGTTAAAGTTTTAGAAAGTTTCCATAATTAAGAAATTGTTGAAATTGGTGTGAACTTGATAGAAATTAAGCTTAGTTTAAGAAAAGGGCTAAACTGTAAGCTCAATTTATAGTTTCATACATTAGGGACCAAATTGAATAAAATACAAAATTGTTATAAAATTTCGTCGGAGTATAAAATAGAAGGTCCCTAATGAATATATGTGAAATCAAATTTTAATCTTAAGGACTAGATCAAAAGTTACGCTTGTCCTTGGTTTAGGGACTAAATTGAAGAAATTGAAAAATATGTGTGACTTTATAATTGAATGTGAATTTGATATTGTGTATTTTTAGATTATTATTTGTAGCTAAAGACAACACAGGGCCGTTGAAAGGGAAAGGAAAGACGATAGCCGACGATGAGCAACATGAATCTTCAGTTTATATTTCTACGACTCGAATCACTATAATTGTTGCATATTTATACAGTTTTGCATATTATGATACTGAGGTAAGTTGAAAGTAATTATTTTAATTGAATTGTTATGATTGAGGTTGATTGTCAGAATAGAGGACTAAACTAAATGGAATAGAAAATAGTGTAATTTGATGAAAATATGAAATTGACTTTGAATTAGGATGAAATATGTTATGTTATGTGATAAGTTGATGAATTGGATTATGAATTGGGAGATGAAGAAATGTAAATTATAACATATAATGAATTGAATAATTGGTTACCCTATTAACTATTCGGACAAAGTTGGATATAGTTGGTATGCCATAGGATTAGTTGAGTATGTGTTACTTCGGATATATGACGATGAGCATTGCATGCATTTTTCTTCAGATGTTCCAATCATGCACTAGGTGCCAAATTGCTGTAGTGGTTGGGATCCGTGTATCCATTCAAGTTTGAGTCATATTAATAGGAATATAAATTACAAATTAGTTAGTTGATAACAGAAAATGAATTCGACATTATGAAAGTATACTACATGTATGTATTTGTGATATATAATTATCGATAGCATGTGAAAGATCCTGTGAACTAGTTAAACGAGCTTGAGGGTCATTATAGAATGAAAATGGTTGAATTGTTTCGGTTCAGAAATGATATGTGAACTTTATTGAATGGATAAAAGTGAAAGAAACATGAATGTAAATCAAATTAGTAAAATATGTTCAATTAGTAGTTAATTGAAATAATATGTTTAGTTGAATTAATTGGCATATTTATTGTATGTTGTGGCATATGCAAATTGTTATATGATTTAAATATTTACATAAATTGTATGTAAATTACTTGACATTTGCATTTGAAATTAATTGTATACAATTGATTTGTATTTTGTATTATATTGATTTGAATTATGAAAATACCATTGAGCTCTATCATTTAGTGTGTGATTTTATTTTTCGTGCACATGTTAGGTTTATATCGAGGTTCTGAGCATCGACTTCAGCTTCTAGACGAGGATCCCAGACTCAAAAATGCTTCTATAGTTTCTTTTTTTGGTTATACGGTATGTACCTAGCTTGTCTTGGAATTTGGTAATTCGATTTGGCCATATGTTATATACATGAAGTTATAAATATCATAACTTTTAAGTTAGGCACATTTTGTGATACATGGATGGTGTATTTAGTTAAGTGTTACTATGCATATTTATATAAATGAAAATTTTTCCAATGAAGAACTTGAAAGAATTTTCGAGATGGTTGATTGTTTGTGTGGATAAATGGTACATTTAGGCAATATGAACTTAACTGGTTTATAGATTTAGTTGAACATATATTTGAAATTGAAATTGAAAAGTTTTAGGTGTTTGAAATCAGGAACCAAAACCTGATTGTTTGAAGTCAGTATGTCACGTCGCAACGAGACTAGGTTCCCATGCAACGACGTGATGTCGAGCTTTGGTCGCTGTGACGAGACCTACTCAGTATGTTCCATCGCGACAAGGAACCCTTTAATGTTGCGATGTCAACCCGATATTTTGAAATTCTTACAATTTGGTCATATTTCAACCTCAGTTTAGTTTTAGAGCTTTCTTAAGCTTGTATTAGACCCAAAAACTATGGTATTTTGTGCAGTATGTATGATTGAGTTGAAATGGATCATTTAATAGTACAAATTGAATGTAGATGATGGTAATTGCTCTAACAACGAATGTGATACCTTGTAACTCGTGTCCAGGGATCGAGTCTAGTATCGGGATATTACAGATACCTTATCTTGGGTATTAGAGCGGTTGACTCCCAAAATATAGAGAAACAAATGTGATTGTCTGGACTCTCAATACACTGGGTAGGACCTAATTTGAATGAATCCTGAATCCGTTTATGGATTTATTCTCTTGTGATGTTCAGAGCGTAGCTTATCTCAATCTTTAGTAAGTGACTGACTATGCATCCGTGACTTGTATACTTTAATGTATTAGAATCTTGAGTTCAATTGGTGATAGAGCTGAAAGATGGTATATTAGGTATATGACTTCAACATAGCATGACTTCATTTAAAATGGTAAAATTCATAGCCTAATAAAGGGTAAATGATATCCTCTAATTGGCATTACATGGTTAATCAAAAAGTACGATGGCCACGGGTAATTCGTCTAACACGAATGATTTAATTATTATGTGCTAGTAATTGAATTCTTCATGAAGGAAGATGTAATGGTTACCTGAGATAAAATATGATTATATTGAGTGAACAAATTTAACACAAAGAGATTAAGGATATCCTGTAAAGCTAACACATATATGTTACGATCATTGGACGAGCAAAAATTAAGTTGTTTTAGTAATGATATATAATGGGAAGAGTTTAAACATGATACTTTTAGTGGATTTACTCCATAACTAAATAATGTTGTAATTAATAGATGAAGAGTAGAAACTTAATTACAAATTATTTGACCAAGAATTATATATGTACAATCAATACTCTCGCTAGCTTGACACAATTCTATACAAATTGCACTTGAATCGATACAATGAATAAATAAAAATGACGAATTAGAAAAATAGATCGCATGTATCATTATCCATATTGAATGCTTTTCTCGCTATGAAAAGAGATGACTTAGAGATTAAATTAATTTATTTGAATTAGTATTTGATTAGTTTTAATTAAATAATTGAAGTTTGAACTGTGAATTAAATTAATTAGTTATTTTGTTTTATTGAACAAGACAATTAAATTTATTTACTTATAGATTCTAGTACGTTAAAGTTGTCATGACTTTAGTGAAATTAAAATTTGGTTGAGACAATAATTTAATTAAGCAAAATAATTAAATTTATTTTAATTTGTTAAATAAATAATATTTTAGAAATATAAAATTATTTATAAGGTTGAATAAATTATATGAGCTAGTTCAAGGTTCAGATAACGTATATAATTGTACCCAATATGCAAATGAGTTATTAAGCCTATTTAATATGGGATGGACAACAACTCTAAGGTTCTCAGGGAAATGTGTTTCCCACCCTAGTCAATCCTAGAGGGATTGTGTATTTTCTATTAAAATATTATTATTTCTTGTTTTCTTGTTTAACTAAGACTCTTGTAATTTTCTCTATAAATAAAGACTATGAGCTAGGTCAAAATATAAATTGTTGAGCGAGGTTACTCTGTCGAAATTTAATGATATTTTCTTTTAAAGAAAATTCTATTTTTGAGAGAATTTCTATAGGTTTCTACTCTATGGAGAGAAATTGATTTTCCCCACTGAAATATCTATAAGTTTTTCTTTTATTATTGGTTTATTGGTTTATGAATTTAGAATCCACACTCTAAGTAAACCGATAGTTCAAGAACAATAAAAAATCATGTTGATAGAGACGAAAACAACCAAATTCGTTTTATAGAAAAACCCAAATTTTAATTTTAGTAAACTATAAATAACACAAAATCTCAGTTTAATTTTTCTTTTAAAGTTTCATTGTATAACAAAATTATTTTATTTTATCTTTAGTAGCTTTACAATTAAAGTGGCACAATCATTCCATTCTAATAGAGGGTGAGAATGGATCTCCATCAAATCCCACATGTAGGCAAGATTTCTAATGCGAAAGGGGCATACAACCTCCATAAAAGCTATGAAGATACAATTCATGATAGTATCTTAAAGCTTCAAGGGTAAACCAGCATTAGTTATAGAGTCAGCTATAAACTCTTATGGTACTCAATCGTATGTCTTTTCCAGATCTATTTCTATGGTTATCCATCTTTTTTTACCCTCACAAGTTTTAATTGAATGCATAATTTCTTTAGCTATGGAAATATTATCATTTCCTTCCTAATATAAGATTGACTTGATTAGGCGCCACCAACTTGAAGTTTCGAAGTCGGTTAATAATTATCTATGTTATCACCATGTAGAAAATATTAAAAAAATTATTATAAAAACTAATTGGATGTAACGAGAGAAATTTCAGCTAGACCTATTCGAATATTTATATTTATACCTCTATTTCTCACATGAATATAGGTTTGGGTATACCAATTCAAACATTTTATTTAAAATTAAAATCAATTAAGAATATTTCAGAAAAAATTATAAGTATTGAAATTTAAACTCAAAATTTATTAAATACTAATATGAAATTTAAACCAATTGAGTTTTGCTTCTACCAAATCACTAATTTCTTTCAATTTTACTTTTCCGGTATCTACCAAATCACTAATTTCTTTCAAATTTACTTTTGGTATCTACCAAAATAAATCAAAACAAATAAGAATGGTACATAAATCTAATGTGTGCTAATAAGCAATCATATAATACAATTTAAGTCCATCAATCAAACACCATTTCTTTCCATGAATGTTTGATCACCTATAAACGTGTTATCGTTTATAGTAAAATATCACACCAAAAATATATAAAATTAGAAAGACGGTGTACGCAAGTATACGTGTCAAATTGTAAAATAGTATATATGTACAATAGAACATAGGAAGTATTCCAAAGATCGTACCAAAGGGACGATGGAATAAATCTATAAGAATATTTTTAAAATAATAAGTCTAAATAGTAATAATTAATTCCTATATTACGGTAAACCATAAAATAGATTAATGAGAAAAATTAAATAAACAAGAAAAATAAACAAACAACGAAATCAATAAAACTTAACAGGAGGATAAACTCGTTTCGAGATTTGTAATTAACTTCAAATTAGGGTTCTAGGGTGGATTAGCTACAGACTAACCAATTATTACCTCTGATCTTAAACTAATTAATCGATTGGTTGATACTCACTTATCTCTTGACCTTACTTTCTCAACTAGGATAAATTACGATTTACTCAGTTTGACTTATCTCGATCTCTTCTCCCCAATGATCACTTCCTAGTGTTGTCAAGCCTAGGGTTTAAGAACGTGTATATATACCAACTATCCTCCCGGGAAACTTAAATCATCCGTTAATCACATCTCCATTCACTCGTTAATCTCCTATAAGGGATTTAGCCACTCTTGTTATTCATAATCTTATTCTCAATTGAAATAAACATGAAATCAACACGAATAAACCAGAAGAGAAAAGAGATTAGAATAATCCTAGATTGGTGTCGAGTAGAGTACGGAATAATGAATCTCTCGATTGGAATATTCAACCATCATTGTTTGAAAAGAAGAAATAAACTGAAATAATTTAATAATATAAATAACTCTTGGATCGAAATTGATTCTAAGGGGAAAAACAAAGAGTTTAGAAAAGCTGAAAGAAAACTAAATTTAATCCTACTCCTAAACTACTAGGGTTTTTTATTACGTTTAAGACGACTTAGTTTCATCAAACCTCTAAGGTCTTATTTATAGGAGTGTTGGCAACCCGAATTAAGTCTTCGACGCATCCTAGGTCTTCGTATAAATTCAATTGTGTGGACAAAAATAGCCTTGGTATACTTGGGCATCACGTCGACCTATGTCGCGCCTTAGGCCTTAAATGGCGCGACAGGAAATTAAATTTATGCCTTGTATGATTCATTTCATGCTTTGACGGCTCAGGAAGCTTGTGAATCACTCGTCTTTTTTTCACACGTCAATTGAGCCTATAATCCATCATCCTACACACTCAATTGAACACATTAGAGCAACCTAAGGCCCGTGTTGGCCAAATAGGTCACCACTCTCAGAAAATGTGTTAAAAATACTTATTCTACTAACATTTAATCCTAGGTACTAACTCCTGAAAATGTAATAATAAATACTAAATTTGCTTGAAAACAAGCTGCTTAAGTGTGGAAATATACCGAATTAACTACTAGATTTGACAGCAGGTCAAATACCTCCACACTTAAGTCTTTGCTTGTCCTCAAGCAAACTAAACAAACAAAACTAAAAAAAATAAATAAACATGCAACAAAAAATAAAATGTACTCAAGTTAGCTTGATATAGGAAAAATAGAAATATATTAACAAGACAGTGTATAACTCTAGAATGATATACAACTGACTCATAATTTCTAAAATTAAAATGGTTAGTTCAATAAACTACAAAGCAAAAAAATAAAAAAGAATGTTAAGTATAGGTTTCAATAAAAAAATATAAATATACATGTATGTTCAAATGAATATAAGTGGTAAAAACATCAAAACTTGGCACAATTTCATCCACATAGGGCTTTTCGGCTTGTAACATTCTGCGGCTTAGGTTGGTTCAGAATTCAAAGAACAGGCTTGACAAAATAGTCAAGAATAAAAGTAGTTTGACACATAATATTGTCCCTGATACTCCTCCAAGTATATAGCTCACCACCTTATGTTCACTTCTCTCACCTTCCTTATTTCTCCATTTACTAAGGCATCATATAGTATTTGTGAGTACAATCATTCGAGCTTGTATATATATATTTTTTGAACAAAGGTGAGCTTACATTTGTCCAACTCATTTTGCTTTTATTCATCAAGCTTTTCTCGATTGGCATTTTGCCTTATTTTTCTACAAGCTCAAGAAATCTTATACTCACTATACCACACGATTCTTTAGTTCACTCATTTTTTTCTCTTTTGAAACCATCATGTTGTATCTACCTAATCCCTCAATATCAATTGTCAGACGTCTAAATCTATGCAAGGACCAAAAAATAAAGGACCAAATAGAATATATAATAGGCTTAGGGTTTCATTTAAGGTTCATTATGAAAATGGATTAAGGCTTCAAAATAGGTACTTAGGGAAATATTTACGGGATAGCTTTTTGGCTCAAGAAATTGTCTACCAAACAATGCCTCAGGTCGTCTCTAGGTAATTCTATACATGGATTAAATCAACCAAGTCTATCAATTTCTACAACCTACAATCCAATTAAACATGCATGCTATTCATGTACCTATTTATCATGTGGTACACTTAACATCTTAAATCTATTCATAGTGTAATTAATTGAACAAAGTAGTCTAAAATTTTAAAATCAATTATTATCAAACTAAATTTATGGTTTATTCACAAAATCCTATTAACTTGCTCCTAACCAATTACTTGTATTTCTACAACTCAAGCACATAGAAAACATGTAAAAATAAAAATTTAAAAACTACTAAAAACAAAAGAAAATAAAACAAAATTAAATTAATTTTTTTTCCTAAGTCACCCCACACTTTATTTGGCACGTTGCCCCTAACGTGCAATTAAAATATAAGGGAAAGAGATTACTTGATTGGCGTGATTCGTGCAACTTAATTGGTGGCACTACTCTTCCTTTTGGGTTTGGCTTGAAGATGTAGTGCCGATAAAAAATTGCAGTTCCTACAAAGAAAAATTAAAACGCAAAAATATATATAAAGTACTAAATCCTAATTAATTAAAAACTTAAACAAAAAACATCTAAATTGAACCCACGTTCTAGGATAAACAAACGCCCACTCATTTGGAGGAAAAACCTCTTGACTTCTGAGTTATGGAAGCATTTCACATCGATATTGCTCGGTGCCTCAATGATGAGTTAGTTTTCCTTGGTGCCATTATTTGAATTAAAATAAAATAACAACAAACCCAAGCAATAAATTTGATAAAAAGTAAGGTTAGAACACAAAACCTCAGGTAGTTTCCAAAGAAATTTGGCCTTCAATCGATCTGGATGTAACCTAAAGTAAAAGAAGAAAACTATAGAACTATGCAAATAATAGAAAAATAGAACTTACTTATGAAAATTGGAGGGAGGGAATGCGAAAAATTGAAGCTAGATATCAGAGAAGAGGTGTGGCGGCTAGAGGAGAGCGTTTGCTTTTCTTTGGGTGTTTGAAATGTGTGTTTTCATGCCAAAAATAGGTGGCCATAAATAGAATTTTAATGAGATTTATGCCTGAAATGGTCTGATTTCAGTTGAAAATAACAAGTGTATCGTGCCATAAAGTATGCATGGCATGACATGATGCCCCAAAAACACCTATTATAGCTTCAAAGTAATCATGTTGCGCCATGCTTGTGCATGGCGTGACATGACACTTTAACATCAGGATGTGGCTTCGAAGTGCATGTGACGTACCATTGCCTTTGCATGGCACGACGCGACACGACGCGACATTGCTCCTAGCCCTTCGGGATGTGTTGAAGTCCTTCGTTTGTCTATTTTTTTACCTTGATTAGCTTCTCTTCATCTTGTCACGTCCACTAACTTGATTTCTCCTAATTTTAGCACATGATTACACTATAATTATCTTAAAATATAACTATGAATGAAAAATTGAAACTAATTTACAATATTTACAAGTTAATTAAAGTTAAATGGTTTAGAAACTATGTCGTGCTACTGGACTTGTCTGACAATTTTCTAAATTTCACCATTTACTACAATTATCGTTCTTGACTATTGTAGGCTTCCAAATCATTTCTATTCCTTCTTGGATCTCACCATTTGTCTCATTCTCTTGTGTTACAAGTACCTACACTTACACAACTCAGAAAGTACCTTTGATCAAAGCCGTTAGGGATTAAATTGAATAGAACATAACATTCCTCCCTAAACAATCTCTCACTTTGGGAATCATGACCATATTTGAACACTTCTACTTTTTTATTGATATTTATAATTAGCTTGTTTTGCTCAAGATCGATTGTCGATTTAGAAGTGGCCAGAAATGGCCTACCCAACAAAATGAGGGTTTCTCAATCTTCATCAAAGTCGAGGACTACAAAATCGATGGGGATTATAAATCATCGTACCTTAACCAATACATCCTTGAGTACACCTTTTGGGTGTACCAAGGATCTATTGGCTAGTTGTAGCATTATCGAGGTATTTTTGAAATCCTTGAGTTTGAGTTCCTGATAGATCGATAGGGGAAATAAATTTATGCTAGCCCCTAAATCACAAAGGGATTTGCTAAAATGTAGACCCCTTGTCTCTAATGGAATCGTAAAACTACCAAGATCTTTTAATTTTGAGGGTATCTTCTTGCGATTAAAGTGCTACACGAGGCATCAATGTCAATTTGCTCACCTTGTTTCATTTTCTTATGTCGTTTCATAATTTCCTTTAAGCACTTGGCATATTTAGGAATTTTATCGATAAGCTATAAGAGTAGCAAATTAACATTGAGGGATTTAAATAAATTCAAAAAACTTGCAAAATATGCCTCGTCCCTATTTTGTTTATGCTTTAACCTTTTCGAGAATGGTACTTTAGTTGTGCTCGATCTTGCAATTACCGGATCATACACCGGTTCGTCTACCTATTTAATCTACTCATGGTGACCGACTTTTTCCTCTTCATTAATGGTCTTACTTGGTGTCTTTAATTCCTTTCCCAATCTCAAAGAAATCACCTTTACATGTTCTTTCCAATCTCCCCGAGAGTTGTTCTCCGTGTTACTGGAGAGACTTTGGCTATTTTGCTTTTGAAACATCGTCATTAATTGGCTCATTTGGTTGCAGAGACTATCCATTCAAGATTCGAGTCATCCATTCATGGCTTGGACTTGTCAAATGACCGTCTTCATTGTTTGCATCTCCCCCTCTAGTCAATTGAATCTTTGACCACATGCAACATGGTCATTCTCCACGGATCTTTGTTGCATGGGTGAAGGTTGGTAATGAGGGTTTTGTCGGGATTGTAACCTCCCCAATCTAGCTTAGACAATAGACCTGAATTTGGGAGATTGCATTAACCATCGAACTGGATTAGTCTTTATCAAAATCAATTTTTATTTAAAACTCCAGTTTATTCAGGTGATTTATAATCTATACTCTAGTTTAACTTGTTAGGAATAGCGGTGGAAATAAAACATAAGCCGATTTAATTAAAAAATTTGGTTTAATCAAATATTAACAAATAATAAACTAAATTTATAGCCTATACTAAATAGGATACATCTAACAATTAAATTAAAACTAAATCCCAAACCATAGATCATAATAAAATAAAACGGAAAATAACTCAACATCCTATGGAATTAAAAATAATGACATTGATGGACATAAAGATGGAACAAAAGTCGAGACTTTCTGAGTGTCGTGTCTGTGTCCTACCTTGAAGGATTATTTGAAAAGACAGAAATTAGGGAGAGTGAGCTATGGAAGCTCAATGTGAGTCCCTTTACAATAAACCCAGTCATACAGTTATATTTTTAGATAATAAATACATACTATACATCATTATCAAGAATAGCAATCGGTTCTAAATATCTATCAACTTGAAATATGGTAAATCACTGTTGCTACCTTAGTCAAGAAATAATAATAAATTCAAGCATAGATAATTAATCAAATAATTTGAGAGTTATTCATACTGTTCACGAAAAATAAATGCACATAAATCAATTCAATCATTTCAACAAGTAAATTCAGTCATGTATGCATAAATTGTCAAATATGCCATACAAAAATCGGTTTAAAAATCAGTTGTCCTACCCCCAACTGTAATCACCCTATAGTCAAGGATGTCACAAAAGTGCATTCTCGGGACTCCATTCCCGTAAATCAGACTCGTAAATATTTTTAATATATATTTTTAAAGCTTGTTGTATAGTTAATTAGGTTTCGGTTAAGTGAATTTGCATGAATTAAGAGTTATTATAGTATAAGGACTAAATCGCGTTTAAGGTCAAATTTAATTTATGATTTAAAAATAGTTAAAGGGACTAAAGAAGCAATTACACCTTTGTTTCTTTAAGTGGGACGTGAATTATATATAACTTATATGTAAATTTATTTTATATATTATAATAGTTAAAGTTAAAATATGTTATAATATTAAGAAATCTTAATAATTAAGTAAATGTATACATGTATTATATAATAAAATAAAGTATAATAAAACAAATAGGTAATAAAATAAATAGAAAGCCATGCAAATTAAGAAAGAAAATAGAGAAAGGAAGAACGCACGGCTAGGGTTCCAAAGTTTCTAAGTTCAATTGGTTTAGTCCATTTTTCTTGTAATTTTTATATTTTTTGAATCCTGGTAACTAGGGCTACCCTACCCATGTCAAAATTTTAGCAATTATTAAGATTTTAAATGTTGTTAATTTTGAATATTTTTAGTATTGGGGATTAAATTGATAGATTTTTAAGCTAGAAATGAAAAAGGATTAAATTGTAGAATAGATTATAAATTTTGAGTAATAGGGACTAAATTGTGAAAATTTTGAAATTTTAGGGTTTAAGTAAAAATAAAGAATTAAATTTATTTTAAAGTGAAATTTGTATGAAAATACAAAATTAAATGTAAAGAATAAAAATTAGTCTCGGTTTAGGGACTAAATTGGAATTTAGGCAAATATTGAGTAAAAATTTAAAATATTCAATATAAAATTGAATTGTGTTGTATTGATGAATTTTAATTGTTCTAATTCCGTAGCTAATATCGTACGGGAATCCATGACTAAAAAGGGGAAGGATAAAATCGACGTCGAATAGCTCAGAATCCACGGTTTGTATTTCTATAATCTGAACCTGGTTACTAATTGTTGTATTTTGATTTAATGCATATGGTAAGTGGCTGAGGTAAGTATTTGGCACTTTGTTATTGAATTGAATTGAAGTTGATTGAAATGGATTGAATTGATATATATATATATATATTATGAATGTATTGATTATTTGAATTGAAATGAATATATATGTGTAAATGTGATAATGTGCAAATATGATAATTGAATATTGGTTGTATTTGGAAAGTGAATTGGAACCCTATTAACTGTGTCAGGCTGATTCAGATATAGATGGCATGCCATAGGATAGGAAGAGTTCAAAGATTTCTTCGACTTCGAGTCGATAAGGCACTAGGTGCCAATTTACTTTGGTTTAACTGATGAGGCACTGGGTGTCAATGTATATAGTGCTTGGCGCATATTACTTCAGATTTATCCGATGAGGCACTGGGTGCCAAACTGGTGTGTTGGTTGGATCCATGTATCCATCCAAGTCCAAGTCATGTTAATAGGGGTAATTAAATAAAACGATTCTATAATTGATATTGGATGATATTGTATGTGAATTAAAAATGATCCCGAACTCAAATGTGGTGATGTTTATCTTTTTTATCGGCATGTACCTAGGATGTCTAAATGATAGTTATTTTGTGGATGAATTGTAAATGAGGTTATAAATGTAATGTTGGTTTGGTATATATATATATATATATATATATACATGTGTTTATGTTTGAAGCCATAGTATGGTATGGCAAATTAAACCAAAGCTTTATATGTGCATAAGAATTTAAGTTAATGTTTTAGGTAGATATAAGCTAGGCCAAATTGAGGGATTTTAGCATGTTTATAATTTTAATTTGAGTGATGCATTGATGATATGTTTTGATGATATAAATGTGGTACCAATGAGGGTATATAGGTTAGGCACCTAGGATGATTGTTTTGGCATGTTTTGAAATGTTTGAAATGAATGATTAGATTACGATTACTCGGTAATGCTTTGAAACTATATTCTGACGATGGATACGGGTTAAGAGTGTTGCATTTAGTGGTATCAGAGCTTGCAACTTTAGCCGATTCTCAGACTAAATCGAGCTCAGAATTAAATCTAGACGTACATAATTCAGTCAAATTGAGTTCGGGATTTAGATGCTGATATATTTGGTTTTGTTTTATAGTTGAAAAATTCGAATGATTATAATAAGGATGTTGATCAAGATATGTATACCGGAGATGATGTCTCAAATGAGATAGATGGAATCAAATCGGTAACACCAAGTTTTAGTCCAATTAGTACTCAACAACCTAACGTTGAGTGAGGTAATACTAAGGGAGGAGGAGATTCACAGTTACTTCGAGCTATCGCTGATGCTCTTCAGCGTGTGGCGAGAACCACATCCGCTATGGCATTCGCACCTACTGTTCGTTGAGCTCCGATTAAAGAGTTGCGTAGATATGGTGCTACAGAATTCTTAGGATTGAAAGGAGTTGATCGTTTTGCTGCTGAAGTTTGCATTGAATCCACTAAATGCATCTTGCAACAACTTGAACGCAACCCGCATGAAAGTGTAATATGTCTTATTTCTCTATTGGAAGGAGAAGCATATACCTGGTGGCAATCAGTGACACGCCATGTATCCACAGATCAAGCGAATTGGGAATTCTTCCAAAAGGAATTCCAAAGAAATATGTTGGCGAATTGTATATCGAAGATAGAAGACAAGAGTTTTTGAAGCTGAAAGAAGGTGGGATGTTTGTGGTTGATTATGAACGAGAGTTTTCGCGACTTAGTAGGTATGATGTTGACTTTCTGCCGAATAAAATTGATATTTGCAAGCAATTTCTGTGTGGTTTACGTGATGAGTTACGAGTTCAGTTAGTACCACACGGAATTACTAAGTTTGCGTATTTAGTTGAACGGGCAAGAATGGTAGAACAAGTTCTGGGTTTTGAAAAGAAAAATGAGAATACCCGTACTGTTGAAAAGCATTCTAAAGCTGCTAGTTCAAATCCACAACCGAAGAGATCAAAAGAATTTCGTGGTGGCTAGAGCTCAAATTTTAAGTCAAATAGAGCTGATAGAAATCGTGATAGAGAACCGACTGTGTCTACGGGTAGTTTGCGAGGACCATCCAGAGATACTAATATTCCAAATTGTGAACATTATGGGAAAAAACACTAAGGTGAATGTTGGAAGTTAACCCGAGGTTGTTTTCGCTGTGGATCTACGAAACATTTTGCTCGAGAGTGTCCAAAGAATGAGAAAGCTACATCTGTTACTTCTTAGAGATCTATACCTTCTCCTAGGGGTCGCGGGTCGAGTCGAGGTGGTTCATTTTTGAGAGGGGGTGCTAGAAAAGGAAATGTTGTTTTTCCTCATTAGTCGAAGGTCAGAGTGCTAGCCCGAGCTTATGTTGTGCGGAATAGTGAAGATGGTGATGCTAATGACATTGTGGCAGTTTGGTGATTTTGATATGATTTTGGGTATTAATTGACTTACAGAGCATGGGGTGACTCTGGATTACTGTAAAAAGAAGTTTGTTGTTCAGAGTGAAGGCAGTAGTATGATTGAGGTGAATGGTGTTTGAACGAATCGGTCAACTCGTATCATTTTAGCAATTCGAGCTGATAAACTTCTTAATCAAGGTTGTGAAGCTTTTCTAACCTATGTTATCAATTCGAATTTTGGTGATAGGTAGTGTAGTAAAATTTGAACTATTTTTGAATCTCTGATGTGTTTTCGGAGGAATTACCGAGATTACCACCGGATCGGGATGTTGAATTCGCAATTGAAGTGTTTCCTGGTACGGCTCCAGTGTCAATGTCCCCCTATCATATGGCACCCACAGAGTTGAAAGAGTTAAAAGTACAGTTGCAAAACTTATTGGATCGCGGCTTTATACGCCCCAGTATATCACCTTGAGGAGCTCTAGCACTTTTCGTCAAAAAGAAAGATCATTCAATGCGGCTCTGTATTGACTATTGACAATTGAATAAGTTGACCATTAAGAATCGATACCTTCTACCCCGTATTGATGACTTATTTGATCAACTAAAAGGTGCTTGTCTTTTCAAAGATCGATTTGAGATTGGGTTACTATCAGTTGAAAGTGGAAGATAGTGATGTAACAAAGACGGTATTTCGTACGTGTTGTGGTCATTAGGAATTCTTAGTGATGCCTTTTGGGTTGACGAACGCTTCGGCAGCATTCATGGATCTCATGAACTATATTTTCCAACTGTATTTGTATAATTTTGTGGTAGTTTTTATTGATGATATTTTGATCTATTCGAAATTCGAATCCGAGCATGAGCAACACCTTAGAATTGTTTAGCAAGTGTTATGAGAGAAACGATTATATGGAAAGTTTTGTAAGTGTGAATTCTGGTTATCAGAAGCTGTATTTCCGGGTCATGTTATCACAGCAGATGGAATTGGAGTTGAGTTGAAAAAGATCGAGGCAATTTTTTAGTGAAAAGCACCGAGGAGTGTGTCAGAGGTTCGTAGTTTTCTTGGACTAGTTGGTTATTACCGAATATTTGTAAATGATTTTTTAAAGATAGCTTTACCGATGACAAAGTTTTTCCATAAGAATGTTCAATTCGTCTGGGATGATCAGTGTAAAGAAAGTTTTGAGAAATTGAAGCAGATGTTCATTGAAGCACCAGTTTTAACTTTACCAGAATTGGGAAAGGATTTTGTAGTTTTTAGTGATGCTTCCTTGAGCAGGCTCGGTTGTGTTTTGATGCAAGATGGGAAAGTTATCGCTTATGCGTCTCGTCAGCTCAAGACGCATGAACATAATTATCCGACGCATGATTTAGATCTAACTATCGTAGTTTTTGCTCTAAAGATCTAAAGACACTACCTATACGGTGAAAAGTGTCATATCTATACCGATCATAAGAGTCTCAAGTACCTCCTATCTCAAAAGGAGTTGAATTTGAGACAGCGTCGTTAGGTTGAGCTTTTGAAAGATTTTGATTGCGTTATTGATTACCACCCTGGTAAAGCTAATGTTGTAGCTGATGCGTTGAGTAGAAAAATAACAATGGAAGCCTATTATCTCCGGTGATGTTTGATCGGATCAAGTCAGCGCAGTTAGATGATGACAAGTTGGCGAAGAAAAGAGAAATGATTCAGAATGGTATATTAGAAAATTTCAGCATTGATGATTGTGGTTGCTTGAGGTTTCATAATTGAATCTGCGTTCCAGATGTTTTAGAATTGAAAGAGTTGATACTTCGCGAAGCTCATGATAGTCCTTTTGATTTGCATCCTAGAGGAACGAAAATGTATCGCAATCTATGATAATCTTATTGGTGGCCAGGAATGAAAAAAAATGTGGTTGAGTATGTGGCTAAAGGCTTAACTTGTCAGCAAGTTAAGGCAGAACATCAGGTTCTCACCGGATTACTTCAGCCTATTTCTATTCCTGAATGGAAATGGGATCGTATCACGATGAATTTTGTAACAGGGTTACCTTTATTGGCAAGTAAGAAAAATGTTGTATGGGTGATTGTTAGTCGACTTACAAAATCGGCTCATTTCATTATGGTCAGGACTAATTGGTCATTTCAAAAGCTTATTGAAGTTTATATTCAAGAAATCGTGAGACTACACGGTGTCCCTATGTTGATAATTTCTGATCGAAATCTGCGATTCACTTTGAGATTTTGGAAACAGTTACATGAACCGCTTGGTGCAAAACTTAATTTTAGCAAAGCTTATCACCCGCAGACTGACTGAAAATTTGAGCGTGTTATTTAGATTTTAAAATACATGCTTCGTACTTGTGTTATTGATTTTGAATCGGGATAGAAGCGTTACTTGCATTTGGCCAAATTTGTATACAACAATAGCTTTCAATCAAGTATTTAACTGGTTTCGTATGAAGCCTTATACGGTGGTAGGTGTCAAACACCTGTTTGTTGGATGGAATTGAGTGAAAGAAGAATGATCGGGACGAAATTAATTCAAGAAACAGAAGACATTGTTAAGAAAATTTGAGATAGATTGAAGACAGCTTTCGGTAGACAAAAATCATACGCAGATTTGAAACGTCAAGATATTGAATATTCTATTGGCGATAAAGTTGTAATACCCAAACTTTGCCCAACCCGAACCCAAGTAGTAAAAACCAAATATAAAAAATATATATATATAAAATAAATATAATAAAAGTCCAATACTGTCCAGTATTACAAATTTAAATCCAAGCCAGGATTACATTAAGCGTCAAACCCACTAAACACCAGTCCGAAAATTAGCCCAAACAATTAAGGTCCAACATCTAATACCCAACCCAATCAGCCCAATACCGAATCTAACCCCAATCAGGAAACCTTAGACAGCAACAACTTCATGCGCCGCAGCCAAGCCTTCCGCGCGTGACCAGCCTCCGTATGCCCCAGCCATGCACACCTCAGTACGGCCACCTCCGTACCTCCAGGCTGGCCGAATACCTGCAAAAAAATGCACGAAAACAACAGCAAATAGGAAAATAACAGAATAGGGGGAACCTTTTATTTATTTTTTATTTTTCTGTAAATCGGGCTATAAGAAGGCCATTCGAACACTATAAATGGATTACGCATTCAGAATACAAAAATCAAATACCAAAAGGTGATTTCCAAGTTTCTTTTTTCATTTTTCATTCTGCTAGTATCAGTTTTCTTTTTTCTCTTTTCTGTGTTCAATTTTCTGTGTTCAATAGTCATTAGTTAAGAGAGAAAACTCTAAAGAGGAAGGGGAAAGACGTACCTGGTGAGGAGATCTTGGCTCTCTCTCCATTGTCATCGGAGCCTTGGTTGGGTTCGAAAACCGTTCATATGCCGCTAGTACAAAATGGCGCAAAACTCATCTGATGCTAGTTAGGTTCTGACAAAATGAAATAGACTTTTAGGGCTTTGTCATTTAAGTACGAAGATGAAACACGCCCGTTTGGAGTCAATACGATGGCTCTAAAACGGCGTCGTTTTGAAGACCCGATCCGAACGGTGACCCGACCCAGGAAGGATCCGCGCATTATGGATCGTTTGGTTTATTTATCCAATAGGTCCCTCCGTGTTTAAGGGGGTTGCAATTTGATTTCCTTTAATGATTTGTAATTTGTACCTCATATTTACTTTTGTATTCATTTAGATCCCAGCTTAAACTGTGCCGTTTCTGTGATTGATTTGGATTATCCCAATGTTTGCGTTGAATTGCTGATTTGGTCCTTCAGTTTTGAAATAAATTTTAATTTAATACAAATTTGGTTTTCTTTCTTAAAATTCAACAATATTTTTTAATTATAATAAATCCTACTTTCATATATTATAGTATTTAATATTATTTGTAATATTTATTTTTAATAGTGTTTAAATTTATTTATTATAGTTTAAAATGTAATAAATTATTAGTTTCGTTTGTATTTTATTTTTAAATTCATTATACACCAATATTTTGAGTCAATTGTATTTTAGTTTTGTTTTCATTTATTATTATTCTAATTTTCTTTAAGCCTCGATTTAAAATTTTGTTGATTATTGTTCTCAATTTCAAAAAAATAAAATATTTTTCATATTTAATTTTGATTTCAATTTTTTAGATAAATCAATTCTTATATTCATTATTTTTAACATTATTTTAATATTAGCTTAATATTGTTTTCAAACTTATTATTAATATAATTCTAAGATATAATATATTATTCTTTGAAGTTATTATCAATATGTTTTAAATTCATTAAGTATTATTTTATATTTTTATACTTTTATTTCTCAATTTGATATATTATTATAAAATTCATCATTTATCAATACACATTTTAATATATTAGACATAATTTATATATTTTGATGTTGTATAATGTGAGTAAAATTATCGTTGCTACTTTATTTGTATTTATTTATTGCATATTTGGCTACACCTCAGTTCAAGTTTGAATTATTATTCATCGTTTTACATTACCTACTCCTTTTAAAATTTTGTACTTTTATCATTTTATTTCATATTAAAAGGCCTAGCATTTATAATTCTCGAGATAATTGTGCCCTAACTTACTGGGTTCCAATTTTTCTCGATAAGTTTAAATAGCCATGTGCTTATTTTATTCAAACCATACAATTTTAAAATAAAGCTTTTAAGACTTCAAAATGTTGGATCCTAACTCACTGGATACGGCATTTTGTTATCTAGATTTTTAAAATAAAGCCGATGTTTGATGTTTAGGAATTTCGAAAAATTGAACCCTAACTTACTGGATTCTAATTTCTCGTTTGACTTAAATAACCAAATAACCTTCTCAAAATACATGAATTTTAAATTTTAAAAATTTGAAAAATAAACTTGATTTCAAAGATTAAAATGTTGCACCCTAACTCACTCAGTGTGACAATTTATTTCTTTGAAATGAGTATGTCTTATCATCCAATTTGTTTATTCAAATTTTCTTTTCACGGGATCGTATTTTAAAATCTTTTCAAAATTTCGACACTAAGACATTAAACAATCAATTCGGTGCCAATTTTGGGTGTCACGAGGGTGCTAGTCCTTCCTCATGCGTAACCTACTCTCGATCCAGTTTTCTCAAAATTCGTAGACCTAAATTCGTTTTCAAGGTGATCCGATCACACCTCATTAAAGATCGGTGGCGACTCCAATTTTCATTTTTTAAAGTCGGCCCATTATTATTTTTAAATGAAAAAGAGGTTTCGACAGCTTAGTGACTCCACTGGGGAAACCATTTAGAGAGTCAAGCCGTAAAATTAATTGTTTTCTGTCATATCGTCGAAAATTGAAAATTTGATTTGAAAAATTACGATCCTTTCTTTGAATTTGATTGTATGATTATTGTAGGTTGAGTTTTGTAAAACTCTTCGCATCATATTGCATAAAGGCTATTTTGGTCTTACCCCTCTAAGTGGGAGTGAGAAGCTACTCCTTCGTGAGGTTTTCACCTCTGTGCAGGATAGTGGATCACTTTCGGGATACATCCGTACCTATGTCTTCGTAAGATTTTCATCTCTGTGCAGCCAGAGGGAAATGTATTCCCCTAAACCGAACTCGGTCTGTATGAGCCTATAATGGGTGAAGATCGAGGAATCCGCTGGTTCGGGTACCTTAACTTTAGAACCAAACTCCATATAGTGGACTTAGGAACCTAACCCAGGTAGAACTACTCCAAACTCTAGCGATTGTCCAAATAGGTGCTTGATTTTCTTATACTTGCTTTGAATTTTGTTTTGTGTTGTACTGACTTATTTGTGTTTTCTTGATATTTTTGCATGTCACTGCATATCTCAAAGAGTTTCGATTCAAGTTCAGTTACTAAATTAGAAAATTTTCAAGGAAAAAGAATTTCTTGATAAAGTGGAAGACAATGCCATTGTCCGTATATGGTCAGAGAAGGTGCAATTGGAGAAAGGAGACAATTTAGCTAAGGGATATGTGTTAGAGCTTTAGGACTACACTCGTATTAGTGTGACACAAAATAACCTTCAGGAGTTAAATGAGATTTGGGATTGGTGGAATGATAAAACTAAGCAGTTGTTCTACTCTAATTATGGGGACTAACCATACTTACTTAACATCAAGGTGGATGAACGACTGTTTCATGCCCTCGCTCAATATTGGAATCCTGCATATAGCTGTTTTACTTTTGGGAACGTAGATTTGGAGCCTACAGTGGAGGAATATACAACTTTACTACACTGCCCTAGGCTTCAAGTTGATAAAGCATAATCCAGAGCCGCATATGTCCCAGCATTTTGGAAGAAATTAATGAGTATTACGGGAATGAGCGAACAATGGATCACGGCCAGGATCAAACAGAAGGGCGAGTGTAAATGTATCCCATGTAGGAATTTGCAAGACTTGATCCTAGCACATCCTGATGGGAAAAAGAAGGTCGATGTATTTGTTTTGAGTATCTACGGGTTAGTGATTTTCCCTAGAGCATTGGGGCATGTTGACGAAGTAGTTTCAGATCTCTTTGATCGGTTGGGTAAAGGGGTCATGCCTGTTCCTGCGATTTTGGCTGAAACGTTTAGATCTTTGAATGCGTGTAGGCGAGCTGGTGAGGGCAGATTTATAGGTTGTGCGTAATTGTTGATAGCTTGGTTCCATAGTCATTTCTAGAAGGTCGACAAAGTTTCGTATCGGGTTTTCTCTGGGCATTACTCCCCGTTAAAAGAGATAGTGGCTACGCCAAGAAGAGACGACATATCAAAAGAAAATTGGATAGCAATTCTGCAAAATCTTCAAGAGGATGACGTGGAGTGGAGAGCTCCTTGGTTGATTTCTGATGGAATTCTCTACCGTTGTGGAAGCTTTGACTGGGTTCCGTTGCTTGGGATTTTGGGAGTTGTCGGGTATGCACCTTTGCTAGTCCTAAGGCAATACAATTCAAGACAGTTTGTGTCGGTAATGTATGGTTTAGCTCAATGTGAGTTCTCGTACCGAGGAGACAATTACAAGAAAAAGGTGAAAGAAATTTCTTAGGCTTGGAATCAGGTTGATAGGATGAAAAGGCTAGCTGTGGGTTCGATGACAACTCTAGAGTACGGTGAGTGGCGAGGTAAGAGAATTAATGATAACATTCTGGAGTTAAACTTGGAGGGTGTTCGATCAATGGAAGAGTACCTACAAGTGATCCCATCAGAGTTGGAGATTATAAAACAAGATTTTGAAAAGAGGAATTTAGAACTCAAAAAGAAAATAAAGCGGTTGGAAGAAGAGAAGATGCATTTGAGGCTAGACGTTGACGTCCAAAAGTTAGAAGCTGAAAAATTAAAGAAAGGGAAGAATAAAGTAGAGGAGGATCTGGATAGCTTAAAGACATACTACAGAAAGCTACGATTATCAATGAGAACTGCTGGGTTGGGAAAGACTTCGGAGCAGTGGCGACAGGAGATCAAGGAAGAAAGAGACAAAGCTGATCGGTGGGAAAGAAAGTCCCGGGAGACTCAAGTTTAGAAAGAGACCTTAGAACGGCAGGTGTTAGAAACTCAAAACTATCAAGGGGACTTAAAAGCTAGAAAAGCGGAACTCTAGAGATCACTTGCTTTGTATAGAAGTCGTAATTCTGTGGTGGAATTAAAGACAAGTCTGTGGAAGATTGAGGAAATGAAAAAGAGGATAGAAGAATTGGAGTACGCATTACAAGGCTGTGGACAACGGATCGAATTCTTGGAAGGAAATGAAGAGCGTTGGAGGGAGCAACTTTATCATTCGCAAAATCAAATTCAGAACAGAGATTACATTATGGGCAGGGCTATGCTCAGATTCGGGAGGTAGCTGATCATTTGCAAACAATGGCAATTCAGGCTAACGTGTTAAACGTAAAGTATGAGCAGGAATCAGATTGGGGTCAGGAGTTAGCTTCATTGTTAAAAGAAGTTAAAACTCTAAGCATTAGGGCAAAGCCATATTTGTAATCCATTTTATGTAAATAATTTTGTTTATCAATAAAGTTTTCTAAAAGAAATTGGATTAGAATCGACACCTTTCTGCATTTTTTCCATGCATTTGCATTACATGACATAATATGCATTCAGGATTATTAAGAAGGGTTTTAATTAGTTAAAATTGCCTCACTTAATCTGGAAACCAACAAAAACTCATCAACCAAGCACCGCTACGGTACCCGTGCAAAGTAAAAAATTATGGATCAAAGATTGGAAAAGTTGGAGTGACTTCAAAAAGAAATGCAAGATCAGTTACAGATGCAAATGAAGGAGCAATTCGAAAAAATTCAACATGACATGACAGAAAGGATGCTAGAGTCTCAAAAGGACATGATGATTGAGCTGACGCAATTACTAACCAAAGGAATAAATAAGAGGAAAAGTACTATGATTAATGATGTAGAAGAAGACAAGAATGGACCCACTTATCCTCCAGGCTTTACGCCTCCGTATGCGTAGGTTCAGACTGAGGTGCATCTGCGTAGATTCTCTGTTTCAATAAGGCCTCAACGGTTTCAAACCGATATTCCAATACCGATGAACTCCCAAGCTGGATCAGGCTCTAACCCTGGTGAGAACCCAGTTAATCTTGTTGTCCCGGACTTCGATGAAGTGGCTGAGAAGGATAAAGAAAAGGAAGAATTACCAAAATAGTTTGAGGAGAAATGGAAATGGATTGAAGAGAAGTTTAAGGCAATAGAAAACATTGAAAATTATCGTGGAATAGATGCAAAAGATCTGAGTTTTGGTCCCGGACTTAGTGCTTCCTTATAAGTTCAAAATGCCAGATTTTGAGAAGTATAGTGGGACCAGTTGCCCTGAAGCCCATATTACAATGTTCTGCAGGAGAATGACTGGGTACATTAGCAATGATCAGCTATTAATACATTGTTTTCAAGATAGCTTCATTGGGGCGGCATTTAAATGGTATAACCAGTTAAGCCGAACCAAAATCAGCACTTGGAGGGATTTGGCGTAGGCTTTTATGAGACAGTACAGTCATGTATCTGAAATAATGCCTGATAGAATCACTTTGCAGAACTTGGAAAAGAAATCAAACGAAAGTTTTAGACAGTATGCACAGAGGTGGAGAGAGATAGCAGTTCATGTTCAACCACCACTTTTGGAAAAAGAAATGACGATGCTTTTCATCAATACATTGAAGGCCCCATTCATTACACACATGTTGGGAAGTGCTTCAAAGAATTTCTCAAATATAATCATGAATGGTGAAATGATTGAACATGATATTAAAAGCGGAAAAATAGATGGTGGGGAGAATAATCGAAGGACAGCTCCAAGGAAAAGAGAAAGTGAAGTAAAAGATGTGAATGCATACAGCAAATCAATTACGGTGAATCAACCAAGGAAGAGGGTTACTAATCAACAAGGCTTATCGAAACAAGAATCAGGGATGAGGCAAAATACTGAGAAGCCCCAGTTCACGCCCATTCCAATGACATATAAAGAGCTGTATCAGAATTTATTTAATGCACATGTTGTTGCTCCTCGTTACTTGAATCATCTATAACCCCCGTATCCAAAATGGTATGACACGAACGCACAATGTGACTATCATGCGGGAATTTCAGGACACTCAATAGAGAATTGTACTACTTTCAAGAAGGTAGTAGAATGACTTATCAAATTGGGTGTTGTCAAATTTGGTGACTCACCCAGCACAAATAGTCCGTTGCCCAATCCTGATGATAAAGGAGTGAATATGTTGAGTGAAGGTACAGGGGAAGAAGTCAAGACTGACATTGCTGAAGTAAAAACTCCATTGAAATGGGTCTGGAAAGATATGGCAAAAAGAGGGTTAGTTATTTCAGGTTTTGAGGAAGGGTATGAGATGGGAAATTATTGTAAATTCCACCATAAAATAGGGCACGAAATCCAATAATATAAAGGATTCAGGGCTTTGGTTAAAAGCATGATGGATAACAAGGAGATGAGGTTCTATGAAGATGCGAAAGAAAGGAGGAGCATATGCGCGACAGAGTCGGGAACAGGGACTCCGAAAATAAATCATCCTGTGGTTATTATCTCACACCCTAAGAGTAATGAGGCTAGGGTTCAGGTAACACCAAAAATTGTATCACGAAACCGTCAAGTTTCACATATAAGGATGACAAAATGGTCCTGTGGAATTACGGATGCAATGTGACAATCCCAGGAAAAGAAGTTGAGGGTAATATGGTAAAAGAATATCAAGAAAGGGGTTCTTATACACGTAATAGGAAGCGTTATGACACTCAAGCAGAATTGCCAAGAGAAAAGACTCAGATGGTAGAACAGAGGAAAGGGAAGGCAGCGGAATCTGAGCCATTAGCTAATGAACCAATAAAAGAAGAAGAAGCAAAGGAATTCTTGAAGTTCTTGAAACATAGTGAATACAGTGTTGTGGAGCAACTGCACAAACAGCCAGCCCGTATTTCAGTATTTGCTTTGCTCTTAAGCTTAGAAGTACATTGATTTGCACTGATGAAGGTATTAAATGAAACATATGTGGCCAATGACATTTCAGTCAATAAGTTGGATCGGTTGATCAATAACATAAGTGCTGACAATTTTATTTTCTTCAATGATGATGAAATATCGTCTGGAGGTAGGGGTTCTGTTAAAGCTCTACACATTACTACCCGATGTCGTGGGGATACATTACTAGGGGTTTTGATCGATAATAAATCCGCATTGAACGTATTGCCTTTGTCCACTCTTAATCAACTACCTGTGGACAGTTCACATATGAAAGCTTGCCAGAATATAGTAAGAGCATTTGATGGAACAGAAAGAGGGGTTATAGGAAGAATTGAAATACCACTAAGGATTGGCCCAACTACTTATGAAGTGGACTTTCTAGTAATTAATATTAAGCCATCCTACAACTGTTTATTAGGGAGACCGTGGATACACTCACCAAGGGTTGTACCTTCATCGTTACATCAGAAGGTGAAGCTAATATCAGAGGGTCGATTGGTAACAATAACTGCAGAGGAGGATATCATTGCGATGGTAACGGGTGATGCACCTTATGTAGAGACCAATGATGAGGTAGTGGAATGTTCTTTTCGGTCCTTGGAATTTGTGAACGCAATGTTTATCGCTGAGGAAACAGAATTCTGGTACCAAAGATATCCAAGACTACCGAGATGGGTCTACAGTTGATGATAGGAAGAGGAGCTTCGCCAGGGAAAGGGTTAGGAAAGTACCTTCAAGGAAGGATTAAAGCACCCATGCTGAAGGGAAATTTTGATCATTTTGGCTTAGGTTACAAGCCAGATATAAAGCAAAATAGGAAAGAAGTGGAAAAACAAGAGAAGAGAAGAAGGGCATGTTTAAGCGGAGAGGAAGTCAAGTGGGAGCCTTTGACCTTCCCCCACATATCTAAATCCTTTGTGTCGGGTGGGTTTATTTACCCTGAGCGAGGGGTGTCCAGAAGGGAAGGCATTGAAAAGATTTTGGAAAATGTTCATATCAATGCTATAGAGACAGCTGAAAGAAGGACCTTGTTGGAGATTTTCCCTTACGAACCTGGGAGTGAGCTAAACAATTGGACTGCGGAAGAAATATTTAGAGCTTATTCAGAGTAATGTTCAAAACATTCTTGTTGTTTTAGCCTAAGAATGATAGGAAATCCTTTGTGAAATACGCTTAAGTCTGAATATCATTATTCTAATAAAATACATCTTTTCATTCATTTCGAGCAATTATTCTCATTGAGTTATTCTTAAATTTATATATTTTCCATTTGATTGATTGTCTTCCAAATGATTCTTTCATTTATAACCTTATTGTACAAATAATTATTCTTAAATTTATATATTTTTTGTATATTCTTTGGTGTATCCCTATAGGTCATCAGATATCAATGACATGAGTAATGCTGTTTCAAACACGGAAGCTCTTTTCGAGCAAGACATGTGTTTGGAGGGATCTCATGACTTTGAAAATGACGAAGACTGTGGTGTATCTCCGGACTTGTTGAGAATGGTGGAACAAGAGGATAAACAAATCCTACCTTATAAGGAATCATTGGAAATTGTAAGCCTAGAGGAAGGAAAAGAGGTGAAAATTGGGACTGACACCACCACAAAGACAAAACATGACCTCATTGAGTTACTCTGAGAGTTCAAAGATGTTTTGGCATGGTCATACCAGGATATGCCAGGGCTAAATACTAGCATTGTGGTACATCATTTACCTATAAAAGGAGATTGTAAACCAGTTCAGTAGAAGCTCAGAAGAATGAGACCTGATGTTGTGTTGAAAATAAAAGAAGATGTCAAAAAGTAGTTCGATGCTGGGTTCTTACAAGAGGTCAAGTATTCAGAATGGGTAGCAAACATCGTCCCTGTTCTCAAAAAGGATGGAAAGTTACGAATGTGCATGGATTATAGGGACTTGAATAAGGCTAGTCCAAAAGACAATTTTCTGTTGCCACACATTGACACTTTGGTAGATAACACAGCTGGCTACTCATTATTTTCTTTCATGGGCGGCTTTTCTGGATACAATCAAATAAAGATGCATCCTGAAGATATGAGGAAAACCACATTCATTACCCTATGGGAAACATTTTGTTACAAAGTAATGCCCTTTGGATTGAAGAATGCGGGAGCAACGTATCAAAGGGCAATGGTCACCCTTTTTCACGACATGATGCATAAAGAGATTGAGATCTATGTTGATGATATGATTGCAAAATCTAGAACTGAAGAAGATCATCTCCGAGTCTTGAGGAAATTATTCTTAAGATTGAGAAAATTTCAGCTCAAGCTCAACCCAACAAAATGCATATTTGGAGCCAGATTAGGAAAGTTGTTGGGCTTCATAGTCAGTAGGAAGGGGATTGAGATTGAACCTGATAAAGTTAAAGCAATACCAGATCTGCCTCCTCCAAGCACTCAAAAAGAGGTCCGAGGTTTCCTAGGAAGGTTGAACTACATTGCTGGGTTCATTTCACAATTGACTGAGAAATGCGATCCAGTATTTCATCTTCTGAAGAAACATAATCCGGGAGAATGGGATGAGGAATGTCAGAAAGCTTTTGACAAGATAAAGCAATACTTGGTTAATGCTCCAATACTATCACCGCCTAGTCCAGATAGGCCATTGATATTGTATCTAACGGTGCTTGACAATTCCATGGGATGCGTCTTGGGCGAACATGACGAAACATGAAAGAAAGAAAGGGCAATATACTATCTCAGCAAGAAATTCACTGGTTGTGAAATGAGATACTCATCAATTGAGAAATTGTGTTGTGCTTTAATCTGGGCAACATGAAGACTAGGGCAGTATATGTTGTATCATATGACTTGGCTTATTTCAAAGTTGGATCCTTTAAAATATATGATGGAATCAACTGCTTTAAACGCGAGATTGGCTAGATGGCAGATCCTGCTCTCTGAATTTGACATAGTATATGTAAGTCAGAAGGCCATAAAAGGGAGTGCAATAGCTGATTTCCTGGCTAGTAGAGCCTTGGAGGACTATGAGCCTTTAAAATTTGATTTTCCAAACTAGGACTTGATATATGTGGCAAACACTGAAGAAAATGCTCAAAGGGATCACATGCCGAGGTTAAATTTTGACAGAGCTTCAAATGCTACGGGTAATGGAATTTGGGCAGTCTTGGTATCCCCGAGTGGATATCATTACCCTGTACCTAGCAAGTTGGACTTTGATTGCACAAATAATATGGCAGAGTATGAAGCATGTATTATGGGCATTCGTGCAGCTATTGAACGGAACATCAAAATGATAAGAGTGTATGAGGATTCCGCATTGGTGATATACCAACTCAAAGGGGAATGGGAAACTAGAGACCCTAAGTTAATCAGTTAAAAAAAGCTGGTCCTTGAACTGGTTGATGAGTTTGACGATATCACCTTCTGTTATCTCCCACGAGAGGAGAACCAAATGGCTAATGCATTAGCTACTCTAGCTTCGTTGATTTAGGTAAACAGATTAGAAGTAACGAGGCCTATTCAGATGAGTATTTACGAAACCCCAGCTCATTGCTACAGTATTGAGGAGGAGGGAAAAGTTGATCATCCTTGGTATCAGAGTATCCTACAGTATGTGAAGAATCGGGAGTACCCTAGTCAAGCAACGGAGAATGACAAGAGAACTCTGAGAAGAATAGCCATTCAATATGTCTTAGATGGGGAAGTGTTGTACAAGAGAGGAAAAGATCAGGTGTTGTTAAGATGTGTAGATGCCATGGAGGCTAGAAAGATCCTGGAAGAAGTCTATGAGGGCATTTGCGGAACCCATGCAAATGGTTTCACAATGGCCAGACAGCTCATGAGATTTGGATACTATTGGTCTACTATGGAAGGGGATTGCATTAGCTATGCCAAGAAGTATCATAAATGTCAAATTTATGGAGATAAGATACATGTACCTCCCTCACCTCCGCACGTTATGACTGCTCCGTGGCCGTTCTCCATGTGGGGCATGGATGTTATTGGGCCAATATCATCGAAGGCTTCGAATGGGCATCGTTTCATCTTTGTGGTCATTGATTACTTTACCAAATGGGTGGAAGCTGCTTCATATGCAAATGTCACGAAATTGGCGGTTAGTAAATTCTTAAAAAAGGCGATCATTTGTCGATATGGAATGCCTAAAAGAATCATATCCGACAATGCGTTGAATTTAAATAATAACATAATAGCGGAGGTTTGTAGTCAATTCAATGTCAGTCACCATAACTCGTCGCCATATCGCCCAAAAATGAATGGTGCGGTGGAGGCGGCCAATAAGAATATTAAGAGAATTGTGGGGAAAATGACTGAAACCTACAAGGATTGGCATGAAAAGCTATCATTTGCTCTCTTAGCTTACCAAACATCTGTTAGGACCTCTATTGGGGCAACACCCTTTTTCTCTAGTTTATGGGATGGAAGCCGTTTTACCCATTGAAGTGGAGATTCCTTCTCTTCGAGTATTAGCTAAATTAAAATTGGATGAAGCAGAATGGGTTCAGTCTCGATACGACCAGTTGAACTTAATAGAAGGGAAAAGGTTAAAAGCCATCCAACATGGTCATATGTATCAAAAACGGATGATGCGAGCCTATAACAAAAAGGTTCGCCCCAGAGAATTCCACGAAAGGGATCTGGTGTTGAAGAAAATTCTTCCTATACAAAAAGGCTTTAAAGGAAAATGGATGCCAAATTGGGAAGGTCCTTATGTTGTAAAGAAGATCTTTTCTGGTGGAGCTTTGATTCTAAGTGAGATGGATGGAAAAAACTTGTCAAATCCTGTAAACTCAGATTCAGTCAAGAAATACTTCACTTGAAGGAAAGGGACCAAAGTGAAAACCCGCAAAGGGTGCTTTGATTCCTAAAAAAAGTAAAGTAAAAATGGAGAGGCCAAGGTGAAAACCCGCAAAAGGCGCCTTGAGACCAAAGGGGATTTGAGTTGAAAACCCAAAAAGGGCAGCTCAAATATTGATCAGAATGGGGCATGAGATGATCAGAGCAATTCAAATTTTGATCAGATTGGGGTATGCAAAGATCTTGCTATACCTGAATCAACAGGAAAGGGTATGCCACATCTTGGAGCATTGACAGAGTACTGTAGATCTCCTAAATACATGTCAAACTCAGAAGGGTCCTCAGAAAGTTTGTACAGAGAAGCTCAAGCTGCGATATCTGGGGGCATCTAGTTTTTATACTATTCATATTTGCTTCCTTGGAATACTTCATTCTTTTTCAAGATACAAGTCAATTCCTCTTTTATTCTCAATATCCTTGATATTTTATTCATTGCAAGTTATGCTCTCAAATCAAGTGTATTTCTATTCATTGTTGTGTTCTCTTTGCAAGCATGTTGCATTAGAATAAAAGATTAATGGACTAATAAAACTTTCACAAAGGAAGTTTTGCATATTACTCGAAAAAGTTTCTAAATAATACAGTAACTTGAAACAGAACTTTTGTTTAGAACGAACCAAGTTTAAAAGTAAAAAATCTAAGAAGGAAAAGTCTGAATCAAGACAATCCTTTTGGATTTTGTTGACAAAACATTGATTGAACAAAATAATCATGAGTTTGTAAGAAGAGATCTCTTTGGTAGAAAATTCTTCGTGCATAAATTTTTGATGTGGCACTTTGAGAGCCGTACAAAGACCAAAGAATTACACATTTGGCATTCTTAAATGGCGATGGGAAAGGATTGAGAAAAGACCAGATCTGTAATACCCCGAAAATCTTTACAGTAAGATATTATCTTTGATATAATAAAATAAGAAAATAAAGCGTCAAAAAGGGGAAATTTTGGAGATATGTCAACATTGGGTCGTATATTATGACATATTAGTTCAAGAAAGGATTAAATCGTAAAAGTGAGAAAAGTTTTGTTGTCCAAGAGTAAATACTCAAAAATTAAGGGGTTAAAGTGTAAATATGAAAAGTTGAAGGACCAATGGTGTAAATATTTTAAGGGTGGAATGATCTAGAAACTAAGAAAAATGGATGGATTAGGACCAAATTGAAAAAGGTGAAGAAGTTTGAGGGACTAAATCACAATTTTACCAAATTAAGTGATGACTCAAGATGGAATTTTAAAGATCATGAAGGGCAAAATGGTCAATTAGAAGAGAGAGAAATCTAGAAGATAATGTTGATGTTGGAGATATTTTAAATTAAATAAATAAATATTAGTTTATTAATATTTTGATTTGATTTTTAAATGATATGTTATTATTTTATTATTTTAATATTTAGTATATATATGTGGAAAGAAAGATGAGAAGGATTCAACCCACCATCTTTTCCATTCAATTGACGTTAGAAGAGAAGAGAAGAAAGAAAGTTTTACTTTCTTTACAATTTAGTCCTTCCACCAAAAATTCATCATTTTTATCTAGAAATAAAAAGAATTTCCATATCCATCAAGAGAGAAAGATAACAAGGAGACTATGGGGAGCTAGAATATCAAGTTAGATTCAAGAAATAGAAGCTGGAGGAGAGAGAAAATCAAGTTAAAGATTGAAATCAATATGACAAGGTAAGTACATCAAGATTTTAATATATTTTTAAGTTTGATATTATTGAAAAAGCATGGAAATGATGTTAATGTAAAGTTTTTGCATATATGGTCCTATGTTCTTGATATGTTAGTGAAGAGAAAATAAGAGAAAGTGATGAGAAATAGTGTAGAGAAAGAAAATAAGGGTGTTATAAACATGGTAATAAACATCTTGCACTAAAATGGTTTTGGACAAGAATAATGGGCTCACTTTGAAAAATCACCATAAATTATGAAAATCGAATTAGAGTATATTAAAATATGGAATTAAATCTTATTGAGTCTAGTTTCTCATAAAAAAATGGTGTAAGTAATGGAATTGTAAATTATGAGATATAATAAATTTTGTGAGACAAGGTCAGAATGAATTCAGGTTCCCCTATTCTGACTTGGAAAAATTAATTAAAAATTGTAAAAAAATATTTATGGGTTAAAATTTATATGTTTAAAATATTTAATGAGTCTATTTTCAATAGAAACAAATGGAAACATCATCCGAATTCTGAACAAAGAGATAATTAATTTTTAGTGAAGAAGGCTCGGAATTGTCAGACAGCAGAACAAATGTGACTTTAAAGAATAAACTGTACTTATTGGCTGAACCAAAAATTCTGAAAATTTTATGGTAAGAAGGTATATGAGTATAGCTTCAGGTAAAATTAGCGGATCCTAATTTGGAGTTCTGTAGCTCAAGATAAAAGTAATTTAGTGGCTATGACTCAAATGGACAGCTTTGAATAAATTTACAAGTAAATTGTGAAATCATAGATAATGTTACTTATAAGCATGTATTATAAATTAAGGATGTGGAATGGAGAGAAGGAGGAGGAAAATATATATATGAATATTCAGTTAGCATGGATAACTTGCACGTTTTAGACTCGGGGACTAAATTGAATAAAAGTAAAACTTTAAGGGTAAATTTGTAAAATGTCAAAAAGTGACCAAATTGCATGAATGAATTGTTTTGTTATTTAAATTAGTAAATGGAATGAAATATTAATTTAGATCAAGATTGGGTGAAAATTTGAGAAAATAGAAAACTTCCAAAATATCCCCGAATTTTGGTATTTCGCAATTTAGTCCAGTAAGCTCGAATGAGCTATATTCGTAATAATTTTAATTGAAGTGAATGCTATTTGGTAATGAAAATTATATATATGTGTGTATTATTATTGGAATTAAATTATTATTGGTAATATGTATAATTATTTGATACATTTAGTGATTATCTAAGCTAAATTGAGTTGGAAGCTTGTTGGAGATATATCACAAGATCCATTGGTTCTATCGGTAATTTTGGATGATTTGATTCTGGTTATAATGGCATATATAAGTTAAATTGGTTAACGTTAGCTCATCAATGTATTGATTTTGATTGGTTATAAATATGAATGCTAGATAAAAATGAAATGTCTGAAAATTAATTAGTAAACTTCGGTAATGCCTCGTACCCTATTTTGGTGTCGAATACGAGTAAGGGGTGTTACAAGATCTCCTCATTTTGTAGTTACATCTTGAGAATGAAGATACAACTTTTTGCGACCCAGAGGATTGAACTTGTAGGTTTACAGTGGGGGAAATTTAATTAAATGTTTCATTTAAGACACCGGCCAAGAAGGAACGTGTTGAAGCATGGCCGTGACAAAGCCTTAATAAACTTTGAGCAATGATAACCTAAGTGATAAAGAAGGATCATTCTCGAAAAAATATATATATAATTTTGCATTCATGCAAACACCATTCACACATGTCTAGTTAGGAGCATTTGATTCATTTTGATCATGCCATCCAAATCATTAGGCATAATTAGGTTCATTATACAGGTCATGTTCCCCAAAGAATAGATCAGTGAAGATGATAGATCTTGTCTTCCTGCATCGACAGTGAAGCAGATCGAAGGTGGTGGATCTTATCTCCCTAAGATTACAGCGGAGCAGATTGAAGCCAGTAATCCTATTTCCCTGAGATTACAGTGGAACAGATTAAAATAAAGGATCTTATCTCTCTGAAGTTACAGTATAGTAGATCGCATCAGGTCTTATCTCCCTAAGATTACAATGGAGCAAATTGAAGCCAGTAATCCTATTTCCCTAAGATTACAGTGGAACGGATTAAAATAAAAGATCTTATCTCTCTGAAGTTACAGTAGAGTAGATCGCATCAGGTCTTATCTCCCTGAGATTACAGTGGAATAGACCGAAGAATTACAGATCCTATCTCCTTGAGATTACAGCAGAGCAGATTGAAGCCACTAATCCTATTTCCCTGAGATTACAGTGGAACGGATTAAAATAAAGGATATTACCTCTCTGAAGTTACAGTAGAGTAGATCGCATCAGGTCTTATCTCCCTAAGATTACAGTGGAATAGACCGAAGAATTTTAGATCTTATCTCCCTGAGATTACAGCGGAGCAGATTGAAGCTAGTAATCCTATCTCCCTGAGATTACAGTGGAGTGGATTAAAATAAAGGATCTTATCTCTGAAGTTACAGTAGAGCAGATCGTATCAGGTATTATCTCCCTGAGATTACAGTGGAATAGACCGAATAATTTCAGACCTTATCTCCCAGATAATGTAGTGGAGCAGATTAAAGCCACAATGGCGAATCTTGCTTCCCCAACATTGCAGTCAAGAAGATTAAAGCTACAACAGCGAATATTACTTCCCAGATAATGCAGTGGAACAAATTAAAGCTACAATGGCAAATCTTGCTTCCCCGACATTACAGTTACGAGTTACAAATCTGATCTCCCCGATGTTGCGGTGGAGTGGATCGAGGCACCGATTCCTATACCTCTGAAGATACAGTAGGATGGAATGAGGAAACTCGAAGTAGAAGAGCACGACGGTCCAACATGACCAGGCAAAATTGGCTATTTTCTAAAGTCTTTGCTCCGTTCTCGTTACACGATAACGAGCAAAGAGGGGCAGCTGTAATACCCAAATTTTGACCAACCCAAACCCAAGTAGTAAAACCCAAATATAAAATATATATATATAAAATAAATATAATAAAAGTCCAATATTGTCCAGTATTACAAATTTAAATCCAAGCCCGGATTACATTAAGCCTCAAACCCACTAAACACCAGTCCGAAAATTAGCCCAAACAATTAAGGTCCAACATCTAATACCCAACCCAATCAGCCCAATCAACCCAATCACATCCAAGTATGAACCAGATTACCTATACGGGTCTTTCTATTGACAAAACGCACGAATCAATTACGGATTTCAAGATTTTGGGGGTTTTTCGACAATATCGTAAAACATCCGTAACGAATGAAAGATTAACGAAAATAATGATTTTTCAAAATTTATGAGATCTAGCTATTGGGAAACAAGAAAAGCTTACCGATCTTAATAGGAATTTAGAGATTGATGGTACGAAATTCGAAAATTGATGAAAATTGATTCAATTTGGAAGTGATTGCAAAGTTGAGATTTAAGAATGAAATTTCTAGCAAAAAGCTTTGAGAGAATTTTGCAAAAGAGGGTTTGAAGGAAAAATAGAGAATAAATAGAAGGAATGAGGATAATTTGTGTTAGGATTTGAAAATGAATAATTTGAAATTTAAATTAGAATAAGAAGATAAAAAAGTGATGGAATTTTAATTCTATTTGAATTTTGAAGAAGGATAAAAGTTGAATTCTAGTTGGGATTGGATTTGGTGAATTTCTAAGCTTTATAAACCTTTGGGCGTCATTATAATTTTTCCAAAGTTAAGGGAGTTATTGAAATTTTCCTAAAGTTTGCTGAATTTAAAAGGAAAGTGACAAGAGAGACGTGATACAAACCCAAGTGCTTGGGAGTGCCAAGGACTTACCACTCGGCCTTAGCCCATTTCTTGTTAAGCTTTAGCACTTAATTATACCTATTGCTTCTTGTTGGAGGCTTGCTAACTTTTAGAAATAAAAGGAAAATAAATAGAAGGAGTGAGATTTGAACCTAAAACTTCTAAGGAATATACAAGTTACTTAACCATCAAGCCTAAGCCTTATTTCTTATTTATTTTAGTTACTTGATTATATATATTCATTTCGCTTCAACTTACTTTTTTTATTACCTTAGATATTTGCCTAATTTTTCTTTAACTTATTTAACCTATAGTTTTCAATACTCTCCTATTTTAGTTTATATACAATAATTAATACTCATAGTCAAGTCTCACTATTAATATTTTAATTCACTTTTACCCTTTTTTCCAATTAAGTCCCAACTCAATTAAAACACACTATTTTTCAAATTAGACCTCCTAATCAAGTTTTATTTTAGATTAATACAATGACACCTAATTATTTTAACCCCCTAAATTTCGGGGTGTTACAAAGATTATGCTTGATTTTCCCCTCTATGGTTTCCTACCCATTTGAGGTTCGGATGATCCTTACAACTAGGGTTGTGGGTATTTGAACAGGGATCTCGACCACTATTAACTATCGAGCTTCCCTTCTTCACTTGGTTCTAAGTACATAGCTTCGTTCTCGTTGGCTTGACAGGTATCTCCAAACGGTTAAGCTTTTTTAGGATTTGTTGGAATTGATCATCACCATTATTTTCGTTCATAGCTTTTACCATTGGTGGCTTTTATTTGTACATAAATATCTTATTGGGTCACACATACAAACTCATGTCCATGTCGTCTATGATTTTGTAGGCTCGTTCATAAGTATGGAACATGAGAGATCCTCTAGCCGCTTCGTCTAGGCTAGATCTAATGTCGTTGTCAATGCTGTTGTAAACTATTTGGATCTGGAGCCGTGCTACAGTCCATGGTGTGGGAACTTCCTTAGCATTTTCCTAAATTGTTCCCACACCTCATATATTTATTCACCATTATATTGTTTAAAATTGGCGATTTCTTGCCTGAGCTGAATGGTTCTACTTATCGGGAAAAATTTATAGAGAAACTTTTCTGCTAGATTGTTTTATGTTGTAATGGAGCCTAGTTCTAATGACTCTAACCAATCAGTTGCGTTGTCGCATAAAGTGAATGGGATTGACCAAAGATGCACAGCTTCATTGGATACCTTGTTGTACTTGAAGGTGTTGCAGAATTGAAGAAACTGCTTTAAGTGCCAATTAGGGTCTTCCATCATATTTCCCTTGAATTGCAGCGTATTTTAGATCATCTAAATTATGGCCATTTTTATTTCAAAATAATTGGCATTGATTGTCGACCTTTCGATGTTACCACGCACCACATCTAATGTAGGTAGGGCGTACTCATGCAACGTCCTTTGCTCCATTAGGACTTCTTCCCGGATATGTACTTACTATTCTCATGGGTCATCAAATAAAGGATTTTTTTGGGGTAAATTTATTACTATGGGTGGATCGGTGTTCATCAATTGATGATTGCACTTGAGTATTTTTCTCTGGATTTGGGTATGGTTCGATTGGGGTGCTGGGGCTTCGGGTCATAAACAAATTAAAAAATTAAAAAGAAATTAAAAAAATAAAAATAAAAATAAATAGACAATAATTAAATATTGTATCTATATGTTTTAATGTTCCTACTTATCTTTTTAACTGTAAAACTATTTTCTAGATTTTATACCGAAACATCCCTTGCAACGACACCAACAACTTGACCGCTTATAAACGTGCTATCATTTATAGTAAAATATCACACCAAATATATATAAAATTAGAACAACGGTGTCCGCAAGTATACGGGTCAAATTGTAATATAGTATATGTGTACAACGAAACACAGGAAGTATTTCGAGGATCGTAACCAAGGGAGGATGGAATAAATCTATAAAAATATTTTTAAAATAATAAGTCTAAAGAGTAATAATTAATTCCTATATTGTGAGAAACCATAAAATAGATTAATAAGAGAAATTAAAGAACAAAAATAAATAAACAAGAAAAATAAACAAACAATGAAATCAATAAAACCAATCAAGAGGATTAACCCGTTTTAGGATTTGTAATTAACTTTGGATTAGAGTTCTAGCGTGGATTAGCTATCAATTAACCAATTATTACCTCCCGGTCTTAAACTAATTAATCGATTGGTTGATACTCGCTTATCTCTCAATCTTACTTTCTCAATAAGGATAAAGTATGATTTACTTTGTTTGACTTATCTCCTGATCTCGTCTCCTCTATGATTAATTCCTAGGGTTGTGAAGCCTAATGTTTAAGAACGCGTATCTATACCAACTAATCCTCTTTGAAAACCCTAAATCCTCCATTAATCATGTCCCCATCCACTTATTAATCTCCCTAAGGGATTTAGCCACTCTTGTTATTCATAATCTTAATCTCAATTGAAATAAGCATGCAATCAACACGAATAAATCGAAAGAGAAAATATATTATAATAATCCTGGATTGATGTCGAGTAGAGTACCGAGTAACGAATCTCTCGATTGGAATAATCAACTATCATTATTTGCAAAGAAGAAATAAACTGAGATACTTTAATAATATATAAGAACTCTTGGATTGAAACCGATTCCAAGAGGAAAAACAGAGTTTAGAAAAGCCGAAAGAAACTAAATCTAATCCTACTCCTAAACTACTAGGGTTTTTGATTGCGTCTAAGACGACTTAGTTACATCAAACCCTAAGGTCTTATTTATAGGAGTGTTGGAAGCCCAAATTAGGTCTTCGGCATGTCTTAAGTCTTTCTATAAAGTTGATTGTGCAGACAAAAATAGTTTTGGTATACTTTGGCATCACGTCGACATATGTCGCGCCATAGGCCTAGCATGTTGTGAAACGACAGTAAATTTATGCCTTGTATGATTTGTTTCATGCTTTGATGGCTTGGGAAGCTTTTGCATCACTCGTCCTTTACTCATAGGTCAATTGGGACATAATCCATCATCCTACACAATCAATTGAACATATTGGTACCATCTAAGGCCCGTGTCGGCCTAATAGATCACCACACTCACAAAATGTGTTAAAAAATAATTATTTTACTAATATTTATTCCTAAGTATTAAATACTGAAAATGTATTAATAAATATTAAATTGACTAAAAAGTAAGTTCTTTAAATACAAAAATATACCGAATTAACTACTAGACAGTTCAATGTTTAGATTTTGTCTCCTCAACAGTAACCATAACTTTCATTATAAACCCCGCATATATATATATATATATATATATATTGAGTAGTCATTCTTTGTTGTTTAGTTTTTTGTTTGTTTCGGTGGGGCCATGCATTGATCATTAATCATCTTTCCCTCAAGAGTAACACCCATGTCATCACAAAACACGAATATATGATAGCATTAATAAAGCAAAGATCAGCATTATCAGTTTATCCTTGAGCATCTTTGTCTCTCGTGGTGTCTTAATCTCTTCAAACTCCAATTCCTATCCGTTAATTTATAAACCCATGAAAACCATACATTAAGGTTATGGTGGGGGATGTCACAAAAAGCATTAATGGATTTTCTGCAATACTTAACTGTTAATATATTGCAATTCAATAGTGGTGGATTGTTGAAGACAGCACAGAGTTCCATTCATCGAAAGGGATTGCTTAGCTGTTTCTTGCAAGGCTTGGAAACCTTATCAGATGAAGAAAATATAAATCAAGGGAGTGGGCACGAGTTTCAGAAATGGAAGTTTCAAGAGGGAAATAAAAAACAAATAAAAGATGACTGAAGTACTACAGCATGCTTGATTCCGTGGACAACGCTAGCGCCATGTTTCATTGAGACTTGAGAGAGAACTTTTTCTTTTTATATGTTATGATTCAAATTTAGTGTTTAAAATATGGAATGATGATTAGCTTGAGATAAACACAAAAGGTAGCAGAGTCCAATATTTTTGTGAGAAAGATATAGCAAGTTGGGCAAGTTGATAGTGCAACTTGGAACTCTGCGATTCTCCTTTGAATACTGTGACCACCGTTTCGTCATGTACATATGGTTATCGTCGATTTGTTATTGTAATTTCCTCACATATACAGATACACGAGTCTATTTATTGCGTTTGGTGTGTGGTGTAGGTAAATATAGTTTATGAAACTTGAAGCTAGTTTCTTCAAAGTAATGGCATTATAAGTGTTTTCACACACACACACACACATATATATTGATATAATATATTAATTATATTACAATGGAGGTTGTATCACATCTAAAATAATTCTAGTATTTATGTTAATTATACTACATAATCATATTCAAAATATTTTATATTAACTATCGTATGATAATAATTTATTCTATATAAATTTTAACCTGCTATATTATAAAGCCATATTATTTTCACGTTATATATACGTATATCTTCTTTTCTTTCATATATAACATAAATTATTATATTTTCAAAATTACTAGATCAACCCATTAGGTTTAAAGTTCAAAATGCGTTGAATCTCGAAATTTGTTAAGTTGAATTCGCTTTGTAACATTTCCGCATGTTAAATACTTAAATCATAATTATTATATACATGAGTTGACTTAAACCATCTGCTTAAATATTAAACCAGTTTCATAGGTATTTAAGTTGCTTAATTATGAAGCCTTTTTTAATTGATTAATACAAATAAGACAAAACAGACAACTTCTTGTCTTTGCAACTAGTTAGTCCTCATGTAATTGTAAGATAATAATTAGTTAAGCTACAAGGGCAAACTAATTGTGATTGCATTAAAGAAATTAAACTTCGGTTGCGGTTCACAAGAAAGACAATGTATCATATATTAAATGATTTATAAAAAATTCTAAAACTTTCGGAAACAATTATAGCACAAACATATGTTTCTTTAAAATAAATTAAGAAATAATTATAATTGGTGACCTATATTTGTTAGAAAATAGGAAATCACATATACAATAAAAGTAATTATATGTTATTATTTATTATTATAAAGGTTAGTCCAAATTAAAATGATCTAATTTGACTAAGGTTTATTGCCTTTTAATTATTAAAAAAATATGGGTCAAATATGTGTAGATGCTCAAGTAACTAATTTCTAATTAATGATGGGCTGCTTAGAAATTAGGGTTAATGTACAAAAGTTATATATATTAGGGTTATGGTCCCCAAATTATATATATGTAATTTTTCTAATATATCATCTTTAGAAAAGAGAGAGACACATTCTCTGAATTAATTGTGTGCTAATTTAGAAGATCAAAACCACAAGCTCGAAGGTTCTAAGAAATCAATGGATTCAAGTGCGCTTCCGCATTTAGCTTTGTTCTTGATTATTTGACATGAAAGATTTTGGTTAATTAAATTTTATATTAGATATTATTTTTATGGTTCTAACAAGTGGTATTTGAGCCTCACCATGTCAAATCATTGGGAAATAATTAAGTTTCTTTACAAATAAAAGTTAAACAAATTATCCCAATAGTTACAATCTTTACAAACAAAAGTTCAATCATCATCCTCAAAGTCGATCTCCTCATCCTCCTCTCCTTCCTCATTTTCACTTTCTTCTTGTTCTTCAATTTCATGCTCATATTCTTCCTACTCAGAAAGCATTGGCCCGAACATATCTGAAGTATAATTAGGCATTCTAATGTTGTTTTGCTGTGTAAATTCTTAAAAAAGTAGGTCTAATTCTTGCATCCAATGTATCATCCAATCCATCTTTGGATGGCTGCTCTCACCAATTTCTTGTTGGGTTGTCGATTTTGCTTTCCTTTGAAATGAGGCTAGAGTAGCCGTATTCTCTTGTTGGCATTTATTCCACTCCTTTATTTGTTTCATCCGAAGCTCTATGTACTGTGTATATAGTGTGTCTCCAATTAGGCTTCGGGATGGCTTCATGGATTGCTCAGTAGACACCATCGAAATGCTTGCTCTTTTGCATAAGGCTATCACTAAGTGGGAAAAGAAGACTTCTACTTTCTGGCCACTAACGCGCAATTTCATATTTTGGTATATCAATGTTCCAATGCATATTTGTTTCTTCTACAAAATAGCGTAAAGCAAAATCGCTCGAAAAGTATTGACATTAGAAACATTCAACGCAAGAGTAATTCTAGTGCATAGAAATTGAATCCACATTTTTGCTACAGGAAACAAAATTGCTTGATTAAACAAAGTTGGGATATCAGTACCTGGGTGACACTTCCATTCGCCCCTTCCTTCTGTCAGATAGTTTATAACATTGTCCATATTTATGTCTCTAAAATAATCTAAATCAATTTTTTTCTACAAAGTCTTTCTCATAAAATGGAGCGTTATAAAATTCGCAACTAATTCGAGGGGTATTTGTACTTCCTTCCCTCGCACTGGTACTATTTCCTAAGTGGAGGCATTAATTCTTTTAGACTCTTGGTCCCGCAAAGATGTGTAATATTCTTGAACTATAGGGATCATTGCGAAGTCTTTTGGGATTACACAGAAGCGTTCCCATCTATGGTATCGAACCAAAGGCCAAATCTCCTGACAGTGAACCATCGATTGTTCAAATCCCCTCTTTTAAATAAATGTTTTCCCCTGAAGTTCTAGAAAATATTTCTCAACATTTTTATTAGGGAAATTAGAGGGGTTTGGAACTGTTGATGGTTCCAATTCATTAGTTCTCCTAACTTTCCTTAGAGGCATATTTAATGGTGTACTAGGCTAATACTAATAAACTAACAAGCAAAATTTTCAATGGAACAGTAAAAAGATGAGTTAGGAACCCTTAACCTTATATAACTTCTTTTTGGATTCCTTGTAATGTTCAGTTGTTGTAGTTCCTTTGAATGTTTCTCATTTTCTTTTGCATCAAATAATATTAGAAAAAGAGATTTTGTGAAAGAATAGTAAGGAAAAGTAAAAAGGGTTTTAGGGTTTGTTGAAATTTAAATTTTTTGAAAAGGTTAAGTAGTGTTTTAGAGTTTA
Source organism: Gossypium raimondii (assembly GCF_025698545.1). Classification (NCBI taxonomy): domain Eukaryota; kingdom Viridiplantae; phylum Streptophyta; class Magnoliopsida; order Malvales; family Malvaceae; genus Gossypium; species Gossypium raimondii. The sequence continues at coordinate 50,147,049 of NC_068567.1, read as the reverse complement.
GAGGAGGTTGATAATATGTTTTAGGGTTAAAATAAAGGTTATATTAGTGTTAAAATGGGTTAAAACATGGTTTATGCCACCGAGTTGCGAGAACGGGTCGGGTCAACCCTGTAAAAAATTACAACGATGTCGTAACATAGTGGGGTTCTGTGTCGCAACACCCTTGGCAATTTACCGTTGTCGGGACATCGGGGTTTGATGTCGCAACACACTATGAAATTTTGGAATCCTAAGTAAACTATCTTCTGTGTCACGATACAAAGTTATTGTGTCATGAGATCGAGATGATTTTATCGATTTTGGACGCGGTGTTATGACACGGGGGTTCCATGTTTCGGCATCAACTCTGTTTTAAGCCAAATTTATGCTCCCAAAATGTCTCGGTTCCTATAAAGCACAATGTTAATAAAAATTAAAGTTTAAGCTAAGTAGTTAGTTAAATATACAATAATATACATAAAATTAGAGTTTAATTAGAACTATCAAGTTTTACTACCAGATTCATCCATCAGTTCAAGTAATGTGCACAAGGATGTTTTCCCTGAATTGTTTCTATCTGTATTTGTCAGCATTCGTCATGCGACTCCATTTTCTTCCACTTGTCCTGCTCTTTATACCTATGTTTCCACCCTGCACTAATCGCAGGAAACATCTTCGCTTCTTTAGGGTTATTAGGGATATTTACAAGTATTTCATAACATGGTCTCCCTAATCCTTTCCTTTCTACCTCATCTTGTTGGTGACCGTACGTTTTAGTTTCACCATTAATCTTCATGGCTAATTCATTCTTTTCCAGATTAATGGTGGATATAGATGTTGCTAAGAATGGTCTTCCTAACAAGATAGGTACTCAATGTCTTCTTCAAAGTCTAATATTACAAAACCTACTAGAATGATGAAGTTGCACACTTTGACTAACACATCTTCCAATACTCCTTTTGGATGCACTGAAGATTTGTTGGCCAACTATAGTGTGATTTAAGTGCTTTTAAGGTCCCCTAGCTCGATTTTTTCATATATAGATAAGGGCATTAAGTTTATGCTAGCTTTTAAATCACATAGGGCTTTACTAAAGTGAATATTCCTTATCTCTATAGGGAGTGTAAAGCTTCTTGGCTCTTTTAGTTTTTTGGGAACTTGTCTATATATAATCTCACTACATGAGGCGCTTATGGTAACTTGCTCTCCTGTTTTAATTTTCCTATGCCTAGACATGATTTCTTTTAGGAATTTGGCATAGTTAGGGACTTTTTCAATTAAATCAATAAGAGGCAAGTTAACATTTAATGTTTTAAATAAGTTTAGAAAACTTACAAATCCATCTTCATCCCGCATTTTTTTCTTTAATCGTGAAGGGAATGGTACCTTTGTGGTTCTGGGTTCCTTGATTAGTTGTTTCTCTAGCTCAGCTGTTGGTTCAGCTATTTCCTTCGATCCTGGTTCATCATCAGCTTCTGGAAGTTCTTCATGAAGATCATCTATATTCCTCTTGGTTCCCTCCTGAATTAGGTTATCTGTGCTACTCAGCACTTTACTTGATCGGAGCGCAATTGCTTTCACATGCCCTTTCCCCTCTCTTTGAGAATTATCTCCAGTGTTACTAAGGATATCAGTTGCAATTTGTCTCTTAATGTCTCCCATCATGCTCATTAATTGCCTCATTTGGTCTTACAGTTTAGACGAAGTCTTCACAAATTTGGTGCACTCAAATTGCTTTAGTTTCATGTCTGTCCTCATTGACTACATTTCCCCCTCGATACAATCCAAGCGTTGACCACATACAGTATGGTTATTTGGGTTGGCCCTTTCGTGAGGCTTCTGCAAATAAGGAGGTTGATAATTAGAATTCTTAACCTAGTTAGAGTTATTATTTTCTTCTTGATTTCTACCCCATCTCAAGTTCGAGTGATCTCTCCTTTCGGGATTATAAGTATTTGGATATGGGTTTCCACCTCTATTCTCAATATAGTTCACATCCTCGGTTGGGTTATTAATATAGTGAAAGAGTGGTTTGTCTCATTCAATATAGACGATACACCAGATGAGGACTTTATACGGTTGATTCTGTCCACTATCTGTTGGTATCTATCATCTTTTTGGACAGCTTTTACCATAGATGGTTTCTAGCCATATGTATAGCATTCAGTTGGCCACTAGCAAGAGCTCATCGACATGTTTTCTATTAGTTCATACACATCCTCGTATGTCTTATTCATTAAAGCTCATTTTGCGGCTCCATCTAGTCCTAATCGTGTATGTGCATCCAACCTGTTATAAAACATTTATAGTCATAACAACTTAGGTAGTTCATGATGTGGGCATTTCTGAATTAATGTTTTAAAACATTCTTAGGCTTCATGAAAACTTTCTCCTAATTGTTTGAACGTTGCAATATCCCTCCTTAGTTGAGTCGTTTTGCTAATAGGGAAGAACTTTTGCAAGAATTTTCTTGTGGGTTCATCCCATGTCATAATAGATCCTGCTGCCTGCGAGTCTAACCAAGAAAAAGTGTTATCTATTAAGCAGAAGGGGAACAGTCGAGGACGAATAGCGTCATCGGTGACCCCATTATATTTAAAAGTATCACAAAGTTGAAAAAACCATTTTAGATGCCAATTTGGGTCCTTTGTCATTATGCCTCTAAACTGCAAATTATTCTGAATCATCTGGATCATTGTTGGTTTAATTTCAAAATTGTTAGTTGTGATAGTTGACCTTGTTATACTTCCTTGAACCATCTCCAGACTTGGTAACGCATAGTCCCTTAAAGTTCTTTCGTTGCGCGCCATATATATATTTGTGGGTAGTTGTAATGGTGGTGGTAGGTCTTCTTGGTTATTATCGTCAAACAACTGGTTGTCTTGCGATGGTAAATTACTTATAGTAGGTGACGAATTTTGCATCTGCTGTTGCTACTACTGTCGACGATTCCTACAAATTATTCTTTCTGGATCTATAAGTTTTCCCCTACTACGAGTCATACACAAAACCAAAAAGGGGATAAAAGACGTTAGCAACAATAAGAAAATAAAATTGTATCTGTAATTTAAATTTTTTCTAATTATTCTATTAGAGTGCTACAATTAAAATTAATCTAGTGACATTGCCTCCCCCACAACGGCACCAACAAATTAACCACCTTCAGACGTACCAACATCCAGAGTAAGGCTTCCTTTGGATTGGATTTTCCCTATGGTGAGATGGAATATTGGGTGAATACTCCTTTTCACTGTACTGGTTTCTTGTTTGGAAGATTTGAGGTGTGATGCAAGTGAGCACTCTCACCACATTGTTGCTCTCAATTTTCACTGGAGTCAAAGGTGCCAGTGGAGAAAAAAATTGAGATTAGTTTCTTTATTACCCTTGTTCTTTGTTTTTTTTTAGTTTTATAGAAAGTAAAATATTATTAGATATTATTATATAATTTTTATATAACAATTTAATAAATATATAAATTTATTGTCATAAATATATAAGTTTAATTATTATTTAATATAAAATAATTTAAATATATTTTATTATTTATTATTAATATAAGTTAAAAATATTTAAATCTAACGCATATGATTTTAATATTTTAATTATCATGTTATAAACAATAAAATAAAATTTTATGTTATATTATTTAATATTAATATAAATTTAATTATTTATTTTATTATAAATACATTGTAAACTAATGTCTATAATGGTCATTTTTTATTCTCATCTCACCGCTATAGTTGCATTTGAATCCAAATACACATTCACCGCTATTTCTAATCTCACCGCTACAGTATTCAATCTCACCACTACAGTAACTAATCTCACCACCACCACTGTTTTTAACCTCACCGGAGGCAAACACACCGCCCATCCAAACTAAGCCTAAGAATCTTGCACAAAATATATCAAATAAGCGGTGTTCACAAGTATATGGATCAGGTTGTAATATAGTTACAACGAAGTAGGTGGGTACTCCAAGGATCGTACCCAAGGGAGGCGAGCACTAACTTAATCCTAACCTAAGCACAAATAGAACTAATTAGTACTTTAAATAAATTATATTATGAATAAACATAAAGAAATATTTTTTGTATTTTTATAAATAAAGAATAAAATAATATAAAAGTAAAGACTTCAGGAAATTTGATATAGAAATTGAATTGGATATGAGCCTGGGAGATTAGCTCCCTTCGATAGTCATAACTAACTGTTGCTTCGAGTTTCCTGTTCAATCAACTAGTCGTTACACTAGCAGGATCTCTTTATCTTCCACTAAAATAATGAGTTGGCAAGAACTACTTATCTCTCGACCTCGCAGTCCTAACCAATTCAGGGCTAAGGTGTTCACGTATAGGCCATACCAATTTTGGGTTAATTCGCACCTCAATGACTTCCTAGGGTTGACAAGCCTAGGGTTTAAGTTCTTTCTTTCCCGAACAGCTAATTCGCTAAGAAAACCCTGCACAACAATCAATTAATCATACCTCCACTCACTAATCCGCCATAAGAGGATTAGTTCCTCATGGATTTCAAAAACATAGTAAACATGATACGAAAGATAAACATTAATAACAAGTCAATATATGAAGGTTTAAGAGATTCTTGAATTGTATTGATTGAAGCACAAAATCCACAAAGAGTTGATTAAGTTCAACAAATTAGTTCTCCCAGCAAATGCAAATAGCAAAATTGAAAATAACCTAAAGTGTAAAAAAAGGAAAAACTTAAAATACAAAGAAAATTATAAAGTATGAAAGTTGTCCTTTAACAAGTGTTTGATGAGGCTATTTATAAATTTAGGTTTGTTGTCATCCTCAACCATAGGTCAGTTGACGTTCTCCTATTAAACATTTGATTGTGCAGACCAAAACTCCTCTAGCTCATAAGTATTTTTCGTATAGGACTGATGTCCTGACATCCTAGCATCTTTGTCGCGATATCGAAGGCAGTATGCTCGTACTCGGGGTAGCTTCAGGGTTGTGTTGAGACATCCCTTTGTTCTGTCACGACACTATAGGCAGTCTCGGGATTCTTGTGCTCTACTCCCTATGTTGCGACATCAAACTCCTCGTGTTTCAACACAACAACCAGTATTGAGTTGGTACGCCCTCTAATGGTGTCTTGCACATTCATAAAGTATATTAGCTCACCTTTAGGCCTCATTCAGCCCCTAAGGTCAATAAAAGACTCAAATTACATTTTTTATTTAATGTAAATGAAATTCAAAAAACTCAACTAAAACATAATAAAATTGCTTGTATTCAAGCTCCTCAAATGCGAAAACTAGTTTAATCTACTACACCGAATTAAAATAGATCAGTGAGGTTTGCCCCTCATCATCCTAAGTCACGCGAAAACCCGTTAGGTAATACCCTTCCTTTATATTAGCTCATATGATGCCAAAACCCACCATTTATGGTCTTAAATGATATGGTCCCATGGACTTCTTCTTTCAAAAATCGTTATTAAACTCTCAACGGACCCCTTTAGACAACTCCGCGAAGATAAGCACAGACTCACTAACAGACCTTTCATGCATAGAGACCATTTAAACTTAACACACTATTCACCTCATGCATTCAAAAAATGCCCATACAGTCAAGCTTTAACTTCAAGTTATTTATCACATACTCTATACATGTAAGATTCATATGAGTCATACATGCAATCCTCAACTACTATTCATGTAACATCCCATATTTTAGTGGTGTCGGGAATAGTGGTTTTAGGACCACAATTTTGGTTAGTAAGTTATTGTTTTATTAGCTAATTAATATTTATAGGATTTTATAATGTTGTATTAAAGTTTGATTAAGAAAATTTGGTATTTAGTTAGGTAATTAAGTAAAAGGACTAAAGTGCAAAAGTAGTAAAAGTTAGTGGTTATTTTTTAGAAGTGTTAAATGGAGATAGAAATATGATTTTAGGGATTTAAGTGGCAATTATGCCATAAACATGGATAGTGAACGACTATGGACCTTTGTTTTGGTTGATTATTAAAGTTATAATAAGGGTAACTAGGTAAATAAATATTAAATTAATAAAAAATGAAGGAAACATCTAATTATCATCATCTTGGTGTGTTTTCCAAAAATAAAAGAAGAAAACACCCATTTTTGGAGCTTGAAGGAGGGCTTGCATGTAAGTAAATTTCAATTCTGTTTTTGGTAAATCTTATATTTTTGAGATCATTGCATCTAAGTCTTGTTAACCTAGATGTTAATTCATTAAATTGTGGAATGTTTTAACTTGTGTCATTGTTGATTTTACAAGATTTTTGGAGTTTTATAATGGTTTTGTGAGTTTGATTCTTGAACAGTATTAAATTGTGGAGTAGTTGTTAGTGATTTTGGTAATTAGGATTTAAATGTTAAATTTGTAAAATTCCATGGAATTTTGTGTAATTATGAATATTATGAGTTGTTATAGAAATATAATAATTTTGGTTAGATTGGAATTTTGGTTAAAAATGTTAATCGAGTAAGTTCTACGGTCATTTCGATTATATATTCTTCGTTTAATACTATTGTTGTTGATGTTTGTATATTTGTGGAATTGATGAACCAAACTGTCCTGTGTAAATATAATGAAATTTTGAAATAATTCCAATGGATTGAGTAAAAGTTTCTTACATGAGATGTTTGTCTAAATTTTTGATCTGGACCAAGTTCTTGAATGTGTTACGGACTCGGATGTACATGAGACTCACATTTAGCCTAGACTGGTAATCCGTTGTCATTTTTCATGTATACCTAGCCCTGGCCAAGCTAGTTTATCTATAATGTCATTGGTTTAGCCCAGACGGGTAAATTGACATATTTAATCTATACCTGAATAGCTCTTACGAGCATTATCCGTTTTTGGACTCATGTATTTGAATACTTTTACAAAGATCCATCGGAAGAAAGAAAGATAAGTAATACAAGATTTAATCATTCGTACTGTTAAAGGTTACTGGCATGAAATTAATGGTTTGTGATTGTGATAATGTTAAGGTTATTTGCCATGTGCAAGTACAATTTAAGTGAATTTTTGGTAAGTTATATGTTAATTCATTAAAAATTACTAAGTAATTTACATATTTACTCTGTTATTGTTCTTTTATAGATTTTGAACTTTTGGAGCGTTGATCAGATCATCGGAGCTCACACCTATCGTCATATAGCATCGGTATATTTTTATTTGAAGTATTATTGGAGGTTAAATGTGGTATGTATATAACATGTTTGGTATATAATGTTAGAAGATTGTAACAAGATGCAAATGATTAATTTTGTGTAATTGATGTGTTATGCAAGTTTGGTTTATTTTGGAGTGTGTGTTTGTGGTATAAATCATGTTAAACTAAGTTAATATAGGGTATTAAGTAATAGGTATAATGTTGATAACTTTTGATGTTGAATGAATGAAGTGTATGGTTTGTTTTAAAGTTGAATGGAAACTTTTAGTTGATGATTGAAATGTGGTGTTAATGAGGGCACATTGGTTAATTTTGTAGGTAGATGAAATTGGTATGTTTTTAATGTGGTTGACGAGTGTTTTGGTCATGTGAATGGTTGTGAAATTGGTGTATCTTGTTGTGCAAGTAATTGGCTTTGAAATGGCTTGTTTAAGGGGCAAATTATGTTGCACACGGCCATGTGCCATACACGGTCACCCTACACGACCGTGTGTTATTATTTTTTTAGGTGCAAGTTGCACATGATCTAAGACACAGCTTGCAACACAGTCGTGTGTCTCAAAATAGTTTGTGGCACGGTTTGGCAAACGGCTTGCGATACGACCGTGTGACCCAACATCAAATACACATACGGTCTAACGCACGGCCTACGACACGGCTGTGTGGCCCTATTTCGAATATACACTCAGGCTGGGACACGGTCGTGTGTCGAGACTTCAAATGTCCACCCGGTCTGGGCTATGTCACACGGCCGTGTGACCCCTATTTTCCAAAATTTTCATGTTTTTTCAAAATTTTCCGTTTTATTTTAAATTGATCCTGGATTGTTCCCAAACTAATTTTAGGGCCTCGTAAGCTCAATTTAAGACCTGTAAGTGTAATTTTCACAATGATTGTATTGAGTTTTTACATGTTGATATTAAGTTGCATAATTATTTCTGTTTTGAAATTAAATGTTTTGATTTGATCGGTAATGCTCCGTAACCTGAATCCGACAACAGACAGGTTAGGGGTGTTACAATTCACATATCAACATATTCATCATGACATCCTTTTTAAGTTTCAGTTCAAAGTTCGTATGTGTCTTTATGGAAGCATCTAGAATAATAGTATGCACACATGAGTCAGTTTAGAGACTCACCTGATTCTCAACTATAACAGTTCCAAATTCCAGATCCAGACTTCCCTTGTAGGATCAACAGCAACTACTACTTGACATGGAGCATTCATAGCTAAAGATTCAGATCTACAACTTAGCTTAAGTGAAAGAAGGAATACTCTAGGTTCTTTTCTAATCCTGATTATCTAGATATACAACCTTTGTCACTATAAAAACTTGACACGCGCCATAGTCCTGTTCAATCTGTCGTATAGGTGGTTTATATTTGTAAGGAAATGTGTATGAAAATCTAATATTTTCTATATTTTTATATAGAGAGAGTAGTCTCATCGTTCGTTCCTAACCACACCGTTAGAACGCAGAACGTAACAAACCAAACTTGGCGTACCATACTTTTCAATGATAACCCGATTACCTAAAATTCCATAATAAATTACCAAGCTCCTTTCCTTAACAATTCATCTGTAACACCCCTTACCCGTATTCGATGCCGGAATAGGGTACGAGGCATTACTAGAACACATACATTTGCATACGTATTAAACCGAGTTACAAAATTTCATTCAAATTAAGGTTTTCCAAATTATTAACATGGTTTTATAAATCTTTACATTATAACTTCAAAATACTATAATTATAACAAATAGGGCTTACGAGACCCGATACTTACTCATGTAATTCAATGCTTCATTTTTATTTCATTCAATTCACAATTTCTTATGTTCACAATTCAAATCAATTTCTCAATCCAATATACATTTCAGTACCACCATAATTCTTTTAATTTAAAACATATCACTAGAAACTTCCATTTAATTCACGTACAATTCAATATCATATTCACCATTTAACTCAACGTTTATCGATTTCACCCTTCATTAACACATTTATAAAATTCTTAGTATTGCAATGCAAACATCACTTAAGCTTAAATAACAACATCGAATCAACTCATCATCCTCTTTTTCGTCATTTTATTCTTCAAGTATGAACTTAGTATTTCATTTCCTTTGCACACCCATTTCCTACGAATATCACACAAAACAATAACATATCATCCAACCATAGTCGCAAGCTAGTGCATTTAATCTATATACCATTCATGGCCTTACTTCATACCAAATCATATACCAAATATACCATACATACATACTATGAAACTTTATTTTCCAATATGAGCTTAAACCATGATCAATAATATACAAATGTAAGCATCATTTCTATTTCCACGTTTATCGATTATAATCGATCATATAACCAATTATACATAAATAATTCATATATATATATTTAATTTTCCTCCTCCTCCTCTCCATTCCACATCCTTAGTGTACTTAACATTCTTAGAAATAACATTTTCTATAGTTTCTTTATTCACCCTTATGTATATTCAAAGCTGTCTATCTGAGTCAGTATCACTAAATTATTTTTATCTGGAGCTACAGAACTCCAAATTAAGAACTGTTAATTTTCCCACAAACTAGACTCAAATATATTCTTACCATAAAATTTTTATAATTTTTGGTTTCGCCAAATAGTACAGTTTATTGTTTAAAGTTTACCCTGTTACGCAGTCTGACAGTTCTAACCACTCTTCACTAAAAATGAATTATCTAATTGTAAAGAATTCAAATGGTGTTCTAGTTTGTTTCTATTGAAAATAGACTCATTAATTATTCTAATCATATAAATTATAACTCATAATTATTTTATTACAATATGTAATGATTTTCCAAAATCAAAACAGGGGATTCTGAAATCAATCCGTCCCTGTGTCACTAAAATTCAAATATCTCAAAATATATAACTCTTTTGCTTGCTATTTTTATTTTATGTAAAAATATACTCACTAAGATTTCATTTCATGTCTTATTCAATCTCTAATTATATTTCCATCATTTTTGGTGATTTTTCAAAATCACGTGATTGTTGCTGTCCAAAAATGTTTTGTTGCTAATTCTACTTTTTCATAATTTCACTTTTTCACTTTCAATCACTACTCAATTCAAAATTGACTTTGGCATTTTCAAGTCAATATTCAATTCAATTCCACACATATATTCATTATTCAATTACACTTAATCGTTACATGATCTCATGTATTTTCACTTAGTCAATTTCCCGATGAACACTTCGAAATAATAACAGATACACGGTGGATTCAGCACACAGCAACCACCCTTTGTAATCAATGATATCCGGTGGGATCAGCACATTGCAACCACCTTATAATTAATGATACCGGTTCACATAGTAGCCTACACATAGTACTACACACGTGACCATCACTATCCGATACACGTAGTAGCCTGCACATAGTACTACACATACGACCTATCATTCTGGTACACGTAGTAGCCTGCACATAGTACTACATACGTGACCATCACTTTCACTTTCACATAGTGGCCTACTCACAGTTCGTGCCACACATGTGATCATTTCTGTCACTTCATTTGTATCCCTGTTTATTCCGAAGGTTCAACTGGGAATTTCTCACTTTTTCTCGCTTTTCTTTTTCACTAATCAAAGTTAATTCTTTGTCTTTCTTGACTTATAATGACACATTTAACTTATTTAACACTCATATTTATCAAAACAGTCCTTGACTCGAACTTTATCAAAATTACGATTTTGCTCCTAAACTTTTGTATATTTACACTTTTTCCCCAAAGCTCAGAAATTAAACTTCATCTCTTATTCTTATGTTTTATGACATGCTGAACATTTTTCCCTTCTATGGAAACATCAAATTCTCACTCTAACACTTACTTATGAACATTAGGTATTTTTACCGATTATGTCGTTTTACTCGTTTTCACTTAAAATCGCTTAGTAAAAGTTGTTTAACATAATTTATAGCTTCATATTCTACCATAAAACATGAAAATAAACACATTTCACCTATGGTTATTTTTTCAAATATAAACCCTAGGTTAAATTATTGCTAGAATAGGCTAAATCAAGTTACCAAGACTCCAAAAACATAAAGAACATTAAAACGGGGTTAGAACGGACTTACAATCGAGCTTGGAAGCTTGAAAACCATAACCATGGCTTCCCCCTTGCTAATTTCGGCCATGAGGTTGAAGATGATGATTTTTGGACTATTTTGTCTTTTTAATACTTTTTAATTACCAAATTACCAAAATGCCCCTAACTTAAAAATTTCCTATTTCACTTATCTCATGCCCATTTTTGTCCACAATTTAACCAATGGTCTAATTACCATTTAAAGACCTCCAATTTAAAATTTCATAACAATTGGACACTTTTAACATGTAGAACTCAACTTTTGTACTTTTTACAATTTAGTCCTTTTGGCTAAATTTTGTGCCTAAACGTCGAAATTTTTTTTTTGAACGAAATTTTCACGAAATCACTCCGTGAAAATGTAAACCATAAAAATATAATAAAAATAAAATTTTCCTCGTCGAATTTGTGGTCTCGGAATCACTGTTCCGACTAGGCCTAAAATCGGGCTGTTACATCATTCTTGCTAAAATAATTCTTTAAAATAATCCTAATCCAATTCCTATTACGCACGCACTTATACACACCAAGAGCATTAATTGGGCGAATAGCACTACGCCACTCAGAGTACTACTCGGTTTACCCACCAATTTTAGAACCCGCCAGAACTGAGTGTTACAGCTCTCCTCCCCATAACAAAATTTTCATACTCAAAATTTCTAACTCAAAGAATTACACTTCCATACATGATAACTGATCTTCCTGCCAAGTGCATACAATGAGTTGGGTACTTTCGAATTTTAAACATCAGAACAAAAATTCCAAACGTTTCACTTACCTCCTTAAGACAGATTTCATCCTTACATTGGAGAATTTGAACAGTCTCTTTTGAAGTATACTTCTTGAGCAATTTTGTCCTTACTTTTCAAAATCATTTGAAACCATAACTTTTCTCTATTAAGTTTTCCTACAATCTTCATCTTTCATTCTCGATCTTCCTCAAAGGTAAATCTTTTCTTCTTTCTTCTTTCTTCTTTCTTCTTTCTTCTTTCTTCTTTCTTCTTTCTTCTTTTAACCTTTAACCAAAAACATGAGAAGAACCACCATCAGAGAGATAGACCATGAACAGACCAACTAAATCATTGCTCGTGAAACTTCACCACACTTTGAAACTGAGATTTGTGACTACACCATAACTCGGGAGGAAATTAATCGTTACCTGAGAGCCTGAAGTCTCTAAAACCCGAACTTTGCTTAAGATTTCCAGCTTCTCAATTAGTGCCATCCCAATGACAATTCTCTGGGCTTCATCTTACAACTCATTCTATTAGAAGCTAGGTTTTATCTGCCTCTCCATCCATTCTTTTGTGGCGTACTCAATAGTTACGGAATTGCACAGAGCTAGTTATCGGCCCTATCTTAGTGGGCATTGGTGGCATTTTCATCGACTATTGCATACACAATGTGCATCTTCTACTAGGTGTCTTTCAGATATTTTACCAACTCAAAATATGGAGAGCTAGAGCTTCTGTTGGTAGTACTTAATTTAGTGTATGGCTCAGCTCTGAACCCCTCATTTAAAACAAGATCTCCAATCTTCATCTAAGAAATACAAGTACATAAGGATGGTAAGCAAGCTCAATTCTGGTTTTGGTTTCTCAACCAAATTATCCTTTCCTTGGGAAAGTGTCTACGTCACATACCAGTAAGAGGATGCTCATGAGGCTAAAAGGCAATACCAAAGGTTAAAAAGGGGTTGTATACTTGATTTGATAGAGTTGATTTCAGTCAAAGGTGTGTTCTAGCATAGTTTGAAAAATCTAAGTCCAAATGGTTACAACCCAACTATTTCCACCAGTCAAAGAATTGATCCTTCTGTGCCATCTACCCTCAAAGCTTGGCCATACAACCCAAATAGTGAATTGGTGCACGTTTTACTGGTGCACATTAGAGAACCTCCATCATACTTTTATCGTATTTGTAATCTACGCCCAAGGAATTAGATAATTATATCTTCCAATCAAGCTAATTCACATGTTTCTGTTGTAGGATATCTCCTCAATTCTCAAGGGGACTAGTGGCCAAGAGAAGACCACTACTGTACCATTACGAAAAATAGCAGCAAGGAAAAGAGTCAAATCAACAGCAGGTACTCACGAAACTAGAAGCAGTGAATGCCCACCCTTAGTGAGGCGTAAACGAAACAAGGGACCAGCTGCAACCATCACTCACTCTTCCTCAGTCCCAATTCCTAACTAGGTTCCTTCAACGTGTGAAGGCTCCATCCCTTATACAGGTTCTCCCAAACATATTCCTAATCCTTTTTCCTCAGAGAATCCCTTGGAGACAAACCCTCCAATTCAATCACCTATCTTTCTTCTTCCGGCATAGGAAGCAACCCCTATAGAATTAGGCAGTAACTTTCCTTGGCGCGGCCTTATAGAATCAATGCCCTCTTCCATGCCTCTCAGTTCTATTCTTCAACAACAACTAAGCTTGTTTCCTCAACAGTTAAGAGAAATATTCTCTTCTTGTCTTGCATCCCATCCCTCATAGAATCTTTTATCTCTCATGGATCAAGTCTCTAAGATCCTGTCTCTCGAACATGGTCTTTGGGGCGGGGCTCTTAAATATGCTAGTAGGCGTTACAACAAAAAATATCATATTTGGAGAAATCTGAATCTAATAAAGACGATTTGGTTAAACTCCGCTAGAAATACCAAGATTTAAGTAGTTTGATTACAAAGCTATCTACCTAGATCACAACTCTAAAAGTAAGTATGGGTATGTTTAAACCAAAAATAATCAACTGAAAAACGAGATCAACCATTTGAAGGATGAAAAATCTATCTTCGATGAGAGGTCGAAGGCTCAAGAGCAGGGCTATAAGGTAGAGCTGGAAAGCTCATGGGGAAACCTTCAAGAAGTATTAAGAAGATACCCAGAAGAACCTTGTCGAAGCTCTAACAAAGTGGAAATCGAACTTCATCCTTCATGCCCAAGTGGTCGTTGGTCCTTTTAACCTTAGTAAGGTAGACTTCGATTATCTGAAGGACATCTCTACAGAATCACTCAACATTAACGTTTACATCTTAGAGGGGAAGAGTGGGAGACTTTCCAAAGAGAGTGGAAACAATCAGTCATCTTTTCCACCCCCACTACGCCCGTAGCTAAGGATAATGAAGGGGACTTAACAGACATGGAGTAAAACCCTAAAGGTCATCCTTAACTAGATAAGGTCTCTATTGAACCCGCCAACCAGCCTGTCAAAGGAGGAAATTGAATTTTTCTTTTTTCATGCCTTGTACTTTTCTTTTATTACCTTAAATTTTGGTACAATATCCTTGTTATTAATGGAGTGATCATTTACCCTTCCTTGGTTTCTTTATTCATCATTATCCATTTTTCACTAATTCATTATGGATGTATTAATTTCATGCTAAGAAGAGTCTATCATACTTGAAGAACACTACCAGGCTCGACGTAATCTGAGAATCAACTAAACCTAGGCTCTAATACCAAACTTGTAATGACCAAAACTCGACCCAATAAACCAAATCTGAATCTTGGCATCGCCGATCTTATACAATTAAAACTTAGTTCTACTTGTACAAATTTCAATCAAGTACAACTGTTCAACTTTAAAATATCCTTAATAAAATGCATAAGTATAAACAATGAAGAAATCCTACTAGCAAACATCAAGAATTTATTTACAACGACAACCAAATTAGGGCCCTAACCAAATATAACTATCCTACAAAAGATATTTCTATTAAAATATATCAAATCAGACTTGATCCCGCCATCAAGCTCACTCTGTATGCATATTAGCCCAATACGCCACTTCTTCGACGCATTCTTGGTGACATCCCTCAAGGCTAAGACCCTAAAACCCACTTGAAACATAACACACCGAGATAAGTTTGAAAGAACTTAGTGAGTCAAACACTCATTTAACTGAATCATACTTGTGCATTACATTCAATGTTTCAATTATCATCTCGTTGCTCTTATTCTTCATTTTTCCTTTAACGGTTAATTCCTCAATTTCCATTCTTATACTCACATTTATTTCCATACCTTACCCTAAAGCCTTTTCATCTCTTCAATGTCTTTGAGCCTTATCTATATTCTTTAATAACTAAGCCATGACTCCATCGAGCTTTAGAAAGAGACCCAAACACAGATGATCGGTATTTCCATTAGAGCCTACCATGTTTACATTGACTTCTAGAATATATTTCATTACTTTGTTATATCTCTTTAATTCCTTATCTCTATAAAAATCTTAATCATATTAATTACCTTACCGTTATACCTATAGATACGTCTCGTACTTATTAGTCTTACTTTTTGCATTTAGGGACAATGTAGGATACCTCAATTACATAGCACAAAGTCTGCCGTAAGAGAATTGTTCATGGTTTATCATTGGAAGCCCTTACAGATTATGCCACAGGAATAACCCAACCTGTGTGCGCCATAAAAACCTTCCTTGTAGTATTCGCCATAGAGGTTGTTTCTTCATAATTCACCACAAGGGCATATCCTTTATACCTTGCTACTAAGACTTTAATTTTAGAACTTGCCTTTCATACAATTTCTTCAAATTTTTTCAAAAATTTCATTCTTTCAAAGTTCATCATACATTCCATTTCTTCATTTAGGGTTTACCACAGAGGCATTCCCTTCAAATGGTTGCCACAAGGGCCATTTTTCATATACACCACAAAGGCTTCCATTTCAGATACGCCACAAAGGTTTCCATTTCAAATACGCCACAAAGGTTTCCATGTCAGATATGCTACAGAAGCTTCCATTTTAAATATGCCATAAAGGCTTCTATTTTCTGGTGTTTTAACGATAGGGATTCGCCTAGACTCACAATTCATGAAGTTTGCCCCTCATCATCTTGAGTCACGTAAAAACCCCATTATGTAATAAAATTTCTTTAAATTATCCTATATGATGCTATAACCCACTAGTTATGGTCTTACACGATATGGTTCCATAGACTTTTCCTTTTTGAGGTCGTGATTAAATTCCCGATAGACCCCTTTAGATGACTCCGTGAAGATAGACACAAACTCACTAGCGGACCTTTCATGCATAGACACCATTTAAACTTAACACACTATTCACCTCACACATTCAAAATAGGAAAATACAGTTAACCTTTAATTTCAGATTATTTATCACATACTCTATACTTATAAGATTCATACGAGTCATACATGCAATCATCAACTACTATTCTCACATCAACATATTCAACATACCATCAGTTTTTAGTTTTAGTTCACAATTCATATAGTTCTTTATGGAAGCATCTAGAATAACAGTATGCACACATGAGTCAGTTTAGAGACTCATCTGATTCTCACCTACAACACTTAGAGTACTATTCGATTTACCCGCCAATTTTAAAACTTGCCAAAATTGGCTGTTAGAAAATCAACACTCTGCATTGCTTTGTCATATGTAAGTGGGTCAATATCTTCCTGTTCAAAAGACTCAGTGTTAAAAACAATTCTACCAGATTGGAAGAACTTAGGCCTACGAGAGACCCCCCACTATGACAAGGCTCCCAATGTTATCGATCATTTGCAGGTCTACTATTAGGAGTTGGTTCTGGAACCATTTTTGTAAGGTTTTGTATACTTCTCGAAAGCTCCCCGAGTACCTCATTACTCCGAGGTTTGAAGCCATTCATGTAACTTTCTTCAAGGAAAGTAGTATGCTTTGAGATTATAATAGTTTGCTCTTTCGGGTTATAAAACAAACTACCCTTTGTTCCCTTTAGATATCCCACAAACATGCACAGTTTTGTCCATAAGCCTAACTTCCTCACATCTTTATCCAATACGCGAGGTCGGCCGTCCCCAAATCCTAAAATGATTAAGATTCGACTTTTTGCCATGCTAAAACTCGTATGGAGTTTTTGATGTTGCGTTAATTGACACATCATTCAAAATATAGTAAGTTGTTTGTACAACATATCTCCAAAAAGAGATTGACAGCTTTCTTCTCTCTACCAAGCCATTCTATTGTGGAGTGCCCGACGCTGTTAACTGGGATAGAATCTCATTCTATATGGCGTACCCTAAAAATTCATCAGATAAATATTCCCTACCTCGATCAGGCCGAAGTGACTTTATGGGTAAACCTAGTTGTTTCTCCATTTCCACATGAAACTCTTTGAATTTATCAAAGTCTTCACCCTTACAGTGCATCAAGTATACATACCTATATCTGGAATAGTCATCAATAAAGGTTACATAATACACATAACCGCCCCTTTCACTAACGCTCATGGGAACACATACGCCAATGTGCACAAGTTCTAGGGAATTTTCGGCCCTCGTTCCTTGTGCATTAAAATATTTCTTAGTCATTTTACCATCCAAGCAAGATTCACATTGTGGGAGATCGACTTCTTTAAGCGAACTTAAGATGTCGTTTTTCACAAGTCTTGTAACGACCCGTAAGTCAAGAGTGTCGAGAATCATACTTCTGGGGCCCTGCCTTCGCAAACTGGACTTATAAATATTTTTATTTATTTATTTTAGGAGTTACATTAGAAGTGAATTAAATAGTAGTAGACAATTTTAATTATTAATGTTTAAAATTAAGTACAATGATTAAATTAAAAAAGTGATAAAATTAGTAATTGATATTAAATTTCAAATGAGACTAAATTAAAGGACTTATTTAATAGTTAGACCATTACCTAAATATACTTTTATTAGTGGATGTTTATGATGATATTATATATATTATATATAAAATATGTAAATTGACACAATTAGTAAATGATGTTAGAATAAATAAAATATAAAAAATAATTAAAGGAAATTAATTAATAAAAGAAACAAATAGATTAGTGGGACAGATAAGAATTGAAAAAGCTTCAACTTTCTCTTTGCATGCCGAAAGTGAGAAAGAAAAGGGAAGAAAATTTATGTCATTTAGTCCCATGCTTTAAAGCTCAAATTGGTTAGTAATTTTTGGTTCTTTCTTCATGAAGTTTTTGGAATCCTAAGATTATTAGTTAAATTACCCATGTTGAAAATTTTAGAATTGTTGATGTGAAAACAAACTATTATGGTAGAAAATTTTAAGTTATTAATGTTATTGTAGTAGATTTTTGAAGTTGGAGTAGAAGTGGAAAGAGTTATAAAGCCAATTCATGAAATTGTGCATTGAGAATTAAATTGTAGCAAAATTTCAAATGTGGGGTTAAATTGTTAAATTGTTAAATTTGGGTTGAATTACTAAGTTTAGTGAGCAATTAAGATATTTTGTACTATGAGTTATGTAATTGTCAATTGTTGATAGTGAATGTATAAAACTATGATATAAGGTTAATTGATTTAATCAAAAACAAGTATGGTATTCAAATTAAGTAATTGAATTAATTTGTTAAACTTAGATCAAAAGAAGACTATATTGGGTATCAACTGTGGGAAGGAAAAGATCATTAAGTAGACGTCTTCGATTTGTGGCATCCGTCGTATTTTTGGTAAGTTTCTAGTCCCCGAACTCAAACTTTATAATTTTTTTTAATTAACTTAGTCATTACTTGATGTCTTACTATATCCTTAATGTAGTGGTTAATCCAATTGAATAGAGGTTTATGGAATGTGGCATTATCGAATAACTTAATGTATGATAGTAAATAATTGGAGTGGAAATGTCATTAAATTATGAAATGTGATATTGAGTTATGAAAAGTAATATTATGGACTTGAAAATGAGTAATTGGCATCGTCGATTCACTCGACTAGTTTTGAGCGTAACTTTCGTCAGTTTCTCTAACTAGTGCTGAACACACATTCGTGGGTTTATCGAACTAGTGCTGAACACACATTCGTTGGTTTATCGAACTAGTGTTTGGCGCAAATATCGTTGGTTTATCCAACTAGAGCTGGGCTCACTATTTATTTCGTCGGTTTATCAAACTAGCACTGGGCGCGATAAATTGTTGACTTGTTTGACTAGTGCTGGGTACAACTTTCGTTGATTATCCGACTAGCGCTAGGCGCAATATATTGTCGACTCGTTCAACTAGTGCTGGGCACACAAATGATTTTGTCGAGTAAAACGAATAGCGTTGGGCGCAAAATCTTAATCACAGTCTAACTGTTAGGCACTGGGTGCTATTTGTTGGAATATATATTTTGGTAAGGTTAGGTATTACTGTTGTTCTACGTCTCAGCATCCACGACAAGTCTCGTACTCAATGTTGGTGATGTATTTATTTTGAGTCTTGGCATGTACCTAGGATGTATATAATGAAGATAATGTCCTTTTGTTTACTAAGTCCTAGGGAATATAATTCTATAAGTTAAAAATGATTGTAAATACATGTTTGGAGCTTTATGTAAATGCTTTCAATTAATTTTTGCTTAAATGATTTGGTCATTTTGGTGTTAAACTTGTGATGCTTCTTTAATAAATGAAGGAAATTTATTCATTGAGCCTCTTTGGTTGAAAATTGGATGAGAATGATTAGTGCAAGTTGTGTATTTTCCATATTCAATTATTTGAATGTTTGAACTTTATTTAAGGTACCTATAAATGGTATATTAGTTGTTGATGAATGAACTAAATGTGGTGTCAATAAGGACACATTGGTTAGGCACTGAATATGTTTACTTTGATATGTTTTTGAGCATGTTTTATTGTGTTTTGATGTTGTTTCAGGTCCCTTTTAAACTATGCTTGGATAGGTTGAATGGTTATGCCTGTATTGGTTTCGAAAGGGCTTATTTTTAGGTGAATTTTAGTCCATACGGCCTGAGACATGTGTATGTGTCACAGCCGTGTGTGACCTATGGCCATGCAACACGACCATGTCCCCTGTTGGTTTCAAAGGTTGCAAGTTAGGCAGTTACACGGCCTGGCACATGAAAGTGTGAGGCCATTTTGAGTGTTACACAGCCTGGCACACGGGCGTGTGGCTTGGCCGTGTGACCTTACTCAGAGAGTTACACGGGCAAGGGTACAGGCTAGGACACAACCGTGTGTCCCTAGTTCGAAGGTTATTCATCCTGAGACAAGGGCGTGTGTCTTAGCCGTGTGCCTAGACACATGGTTGTATAACCCCTGTAGTCAAAATTTTCTAAATTTTTCTTAAACTTTCCAAATTATTTAAAATTGGTCCCGAATTGTTTCTAAGGTATTTTTAGGGCCTCGAAGGCTCAACTTAGGGACAATATGCATGTAAATAACTAGATTATAATATGTTTATGATTATATATGAAATGTATGTTAAATGTTTTGATTATACGGTAATACTTCATAACCCTAATCTGGCAACGGATATGGGTTAGAGGTGTTACATTTAATGGTATCAATGCTACAAGTTTTGCTGATTCTCGGACTAAATCGAGCTCAAAATTGAGTCTAGAGGTACATGCCAAAGTTAAATTGAATTTGAGTTGGGATTGGATGTTGATTTATACTACTCTTATTTATAGTTTAAAGATGTCAGATGATGCTAATAACGTAGTTTATCAAGAAGCACATATTGGTGATGAATCTACTAGAGAATTTAATGAATTTGAATCGATAACACCAAGTGTTCACACTGATGGTATTCGGCAACCAAATGCTAATAAGGCAATCCAAAAAAGATGTATTACGAGTCAGAGTGGAAGCTCTTCAAAGGGTGGCGGGAACTACTCCTTCTGCAAAACCCGTACCTACAGTTAAACGAGCTTGCATAAAGGAATTGAGGAGATATAGTGCTACACAATTTGCTGGGATAAAAGGGGTTGACCCGTCGATGGCTGAGTTATAGTTGGAATCAACGGCTAGGTTTCTTCAACAACTTGAATGTAATTCGCGAGAAAGTGTTATGTGTGTTGTTTTGTTATTGCAAGGTGAAGCCTATACATGGTGGCAAATCATCACACGACACGTACCTACCGAAACCATAGATTGGAAATTCTTTCAAGAGGAATTTCAAAAGAAATATGTCGGGGGGTTATATCTCGAGCATAGAAAATAGGAATTTCTTTTGTTGAAACAAGGAGATTTGATTTGTGGTGAATTATGAACGGGAATATATATATGACTCAGCAAGTATGCTATGGAACTCGTTCCTATTGAAGGATCAAGTTGTATAAAATTCCTACATGGAATGCATGATGAGATTAGAACTCAACTAGTGGCATTGAAGATTAAAGAGTTTGCAGATTTATCTGAGCGAGAAAAAATGGTGGAACAATCTTTAGGGTTGAGCAAGAAAGTTGAAACTTCTCGTATTACGGGAAAGCGTTTTAAGACTCCCAACTAGAATTCAATACATAAGAAAAGTAAAGGGTCTCGAGATTTTGGGAAGACAGTTGCAAGATCAACGGCATCAAATAGAATACAAGCTCATCAACCGACAGCCTCTGTTGGGAGTGTAAAAAGGCCGAATAAAAGTTCTAAAATGATGACTTGTGAGCACTGTGGTAAGAAACATTGGGGAAAATGTTGGAAGTTGACGACGGGATGCTTCCGATGCAGATCACTAGAACACTTTGCTTGTGAATGTCCAAAGAGTGAAGGTGATACACCAGATGATATACAGCCTAGCACACGGGCGTGTGAGGTCATTTCGAGTGTTACACGAACTAGCACATGGGCATGTAGATTAGCCATGTGACCCTATTTAGAGAGTTACACGGGCAAGGACACAGGCTGGAACACGACTGTGTGTCCCTAGTTTGAAGGTTACACCTATTGAGACATGGGCGTGTGTCTCAGCCGTGTGCCTAGACACACAGCCGTGTGACTCTTGTAGTCAAAATTTTATAACTTTTTCTTAAACTTTCCAAATTATTTCAAATTGGTCCCGAATTGTTTCTAAGGTATTTTTAGGGCATAGAAGGCTAGATTTACGGACGATATGTATGTAAATGACTTGATATAATATGTTTATGATTATATATGAAATGTATGTTAAATGTTTTAATTGTATGGTAATACTTTGTAACCCTAATTTGACGACGGATACGGGTTAAGGGTGTTACAAGTCTAGTGATTTTTTCTCAGTTAATATGACCAAGTCTCAAATGCCAAAGGTGCGCCTCATTAGACTGAGAAGTTTTAAGTTTTTTATTCGATATTTCAATCTCAAGCAGTGTGTACATTTTTTGGTTTGATAAAATAGAGATTATTTGACATTCATCCATTACATATAATAGTATGATTTCTAAATATTGCAATTCCATTATTAAAAGTCATGGTCAAGCTGTCTTTATATGAACATGCAACTGAAATTAAGTTTCTTTTGAAACTTGGTACATTGAAAATGTCTTTTAAAATAATCTTCCTAAAAGTATCAAAATAAAGATATACATTTCACATTACTTTAGCTACCACACTTGTCCCGTTCCTGGTTCATAATGATAAGTCCTTATCTCTAAGATCTTTCATCTCCTCAAACCCCTGTAGAGAAACACAAACATGATTGGTGCCTCCTGAATCAATGACCTAGTGGTTTATTGAGTCTTCCACTAAACAAGTTTCTATCATCAAGAGTTCTATACATATGCCTTTGGTAGCTAGGTATTCTTTCCACTCTTTACAGTTTGCCTTGAAGTGCCCTTTCTTGCTGCAGAAAAAGCATTGAGACTTAGATAAGTCTTTAGGCTTTCTAGTTCTCTTCCTTTCCACTTGTGGTGGCTTAGAGACCTTAGTATTACCTTTCTTAGCACATTTTCCCTTCCCTTTTTAGGAAAAAGCGATAGCTATATTTGTTTCTCCTCTTCGGACTGGCTGACCGTCTTTCGACATCAACTCATAAGATTGTCACTCCTTCATGTGTTGTGTAAGCGTCAAGTTTTTGTTGCCAAGATCTTGAAGACCATCTCAATTTGAATGTTCTAGTCCAAATTGGCCTCATTGTCCATGGCCTCGACAAAGTAGCCCATAAGAGTGATCATATGGTATTTGACCGAAGTGTCAGGCTTTTGTTAGGTATTCATTGAACTAGTTATAGTAGACTATCGAGCCAAGGCAGCTTGGCCTCCGAAAATGTTTTCTAGCTCTAGAATTGCTTTAACAG